>NC_046619.1:10699413-11007191 GCF_900324465.2 Anabas testudineus
TAGGCTGAGGAGATTTAAGAAGAGGAGTGGAGCTCGGTGCATCCCAGCAGTTTAAGTTTATAGCAGCATAACTAAGAGATGGTTCAGAGTCACCTGAGCCAGGTCGAACTACAAGCTCTTATCACAAAGGAAAGTTTTAAGCCTAGTCTTAAAAGTAGAGAGGGTGTCTGCCTCCCGAACGTGGACTGGTTCCACAGGATAGATAAAAGTTCTGCCTCCCATTCTACAGTTGGAAAATCAAGTAAACTTACACTCTAAGCATAATTTGTTCTATTGGTATAATATGGTGCTATAAAGTCTTTAAGATATAATGGAGTTTGATCATTAAGTACTTTTGTATGTAAGGAGAAGGATTTAAAATTGTGTTTTAGACTTCACATGGACCCTGTGCAGAGAAGCTAATACAGGAGAAATATGATCTCTCTTGCTAAGTCTGGTCAGAACTCTGGCTGCAGCTTTTTGGATTAACTGGAGTTACTGAGACATCCTATTAGTCGTAGGTTACAGTAGGCCAGTGTAGAAGTAACAAATGTGTGGGCTAGTTTTTCAGTGTCACTTTAAGACTAGATGTACTTTATTTAATGATACTGGAAGAAGGCATTTCTTTTACATGCAAGGTAAAGAAAGTATCCTGATTTAAATTAACTCACAGTAGTACTAATACTTTACAGGGACCCTGTGGAGAAGAGTAATTATACTGTATGATTAGATGGAAAATCGCTTTAAAAACCTCTTTTACAAATACCAAATACAATAACTTCTGTCTTATCTGAATGTATAAGTAGTAGATTACAGGACAGTCAGGTCTTTATATATTGCTTGGCTTTCTTTGGCTTTCTCGAAGCTGGATCACTTGATTTGTCCGTTTTGTGGATTTCATATAGCTGGGTGTCATCTGCGTAGCACTGGGAATATAGGCATTGTTTTCTGATAACATTGTCTAAGGGAGACATGTATAAAGTGAAAAGAATCGGTCTAAGCACAGAACCCTGTGGAACTCCATAACTAGCTTCGTGAGAATGGAGGACTCGTCCTTAACATGAACAAACTGAAATCAGTGTGATAAGATTTGAACCAACTGAGAACTGTTCTTTTAATCCCAATGACATGTTCCAGTGTCAGTAAAATATTGTGATGAATAGTGTGAAATGCAGCACTGAGATCTCACAAGACTAGGACAGAGATGAGTCCACTGCCTGAAGCTAACAGAAGATCATTGGTGACTTTCACCAGTATTTTTTCTGTACTATGACATACATTCTCTTCATACAGGTTATTCCTGCAAATGTTTTTTTCAAGGATTTTAGAGATAAAGGTTAGATTAGAAGGATGGATAAAACACCTGAATCAAGGGTAGATTGTGAGTTTAATTACAGCAGCCTTAGATAGGTCAAGGTTGATTGATCTGATCTAATATGGAAGTGCTGATTGCAGGTAAATCATCTTTGAACAGTCTAGTTGGGATGGAGTAAAAGAGACATGTTGATGGTTTAGATGAATTGTTAAAATGAGCACAGCAAGTGGTAGCATGGTGTAGAGCTGTTGTACATGAGCATCCATCAGTGCTAGTTACAGGGAGAATGTGATTAGTTTTTTTTATTGTTTACCAATTATGACTTTATTTGTAATAAAACTCTGCTAAGACCCCAATACCAGGCTCAACAGAGGTATGACTCTTTGTCAGCCTGTCTGCAGCGTTGAAACACTTTAGACTTTGAACTTTCCCTTAATTTCTTTCAGTTTCTTACTCACACATCCCCTCTCAGACCCTATTTCTCTCTGTCTCATTCTCACTTCCTCTCTTCAGTAGTAGCTGTATGTATCACAAACAGACTGAAGGTCAACACTGGGAGATGGTCATCACTGCTGCAAATTAGGCAAGAAGTGCCCCTGCACCCTTTTTTTGTGACAACTTTTAATGTAATGCCAAGCCATGTCAACAGAGTCATTAGTTGTGGCAGAGGTCATTATCTCACAGCAGATGTTGGCCAAAGATACCACTTGGCCATCATCAAATTAATCATAAACAGGAAACTGCTTAAAAATAGCTTCCTTCTTGAAGTGTTTATGCTGTGTGTGCTATTATTAATGCATTTTTAAGCTCTACAGTAGCATTATGTAGTCAAGTACCATGCTCATCAGAACCCTTCAAAATATACTATTAGTTTAACTTGTATAGGTGCATGAGGATGCTCGTGTGCATGTGGGTAAAGCAATACACATTCCTGCCACTTTCACAGTATTAGGTGGTGGTGGTGTCCCAGGAAATGCAGCAATGCACCAACAAAGGCAGTGGAAAAGAAGACTGTAAGTAGACATGGATGTAAACAATGCAGGGTTTCAAATTTTCAAAACAAATAAATGTTTTATGAGGAAGGAAGCGCATTAAGCACATGCGTTCGATGCTCAATGATAGAGGCTGTGTGTGTATTTAGTGAGGAATACCAAACATAAAAGGTTTTTGTCTTTTTGTTCTTTTTTTAAGCAAACTCCCCAGGGTACATTGAATCAGCAGAAAATAAATAATTGTGATAAATGATAAATAGTTTAAGTCACCTCTCAGGGAAAACAGTCACTGGTCATTGTATTCATTAGTCGCAGCCCCAGATTCAGCTAAAATTGGGTCAGTGCTCCAGCTATCATAAGTAGAATTTGGTGAAACCTTATCAATGCAGGTTTTTCATTTTTATTATTTATTTGTGTCTGTCCGTCCAAGAGGTCTGGGGAAAAAAACACAAAACAGACCCTCTGTGCGGTGTTAAAAGTTGTCTCTGCTGTGTTCTCTTCTGCTTCACTGTTTCCAGCAGCAGTCACTTCCTGTGGCTAATCATACTTTGATATTCCGTGGCACGAACCCTGGCTCTTCTCAGAAACTAACAAACGAGATACAGGGTGGGTAGGGGGGGTCTTAAAGCGACCGGGGCTGTTGGTTTTTTGTCTGCTCCACTGTGATACATTCTCTGAACGCCCACTGTTTTTTCACGGCCTCTCTTTACATTAGACTCTGCCTCCCTGTGAAGAGGAAACTTGGACATGACTCAGAACGAAGTGTGATTTCTTCCGCTGCACTCTCACTGAGATTTGAGGCATCCTCTTAAGCTTAGCTGGAAGGCTAGGGGGGGGCAGAGATGCTCACCAGAATACTGACCTTGATTACATTAAAAGGACAGTATGTAAACCCACAACTGATCCACCTTATCTAGTGCTGTGCATATATTGTATGAATGAGCTGAACTTTAGTGTTTAGAGGGACATCTTTTCAGAATTGTGTGAAATTATTTATTACATGATCTGAGGTTCGTTTCATATCGGGAGGTAAAACAAAAAAAAAGCAAATCAATACTTTATTGATTGTAATACTTTCAGATGGATAGTAAATGCCCATAGATTTCACTGTGCTGAGTATAGTACAGCCACTCTTATTTTAATGTTACCTATTTTTCATTAAACCATATTTAATAGCTTTACTAATAAGCCATTTTAACACATAATCTAATTCATTTTATGTCCGATTTGCATCTGATGAGTCTTGACGGATTTGGTGGTCACTCTTTAATGTCAGGATGAAAGGGTTGAGACTCTGCTCTAATGTGATACCTCGGGTTTTATAAAGGGACAAGTGTGTGCACCTGAGTGGCTCTCCAGCTTATTAGGCAGAACATGTATATGCAAAGGTAATGATGCTGGTTTTCATTTCTCTAGCTGTCCCCTAAATGGAGAAATGATGTTTTTGTAAGTGAGAAGCTCACACTATTCTTATGCAGCATCTTGTGCTTTTCACACTTTGCTCGATGGAGATTGACTACAGGGCTTTTATGTTGTGTGAGGTCTGCAGAGGATATGGGAATGTATATGGAGTGTGATAAGGGGTTTTCTCTCAGAGCAAAAGATACTATTGTTGCCAGGTCTGTTTGTCACTGTCGGCCACTTCTCTTCTCTTGCATGGCTTTCCTTCTAACGGCTTGTTTTTCTCCTGCACTCCATTTCGGTCTTGATACTGTGAGGATTTGAGGGAAATAAAAGGGGAGTGTCCCCGCAGGTTATGGCTTCACTTGTATGCATTCAAACACTCCTACTGGACTGAATCGGCAATTGGCTCGCCCCGAGGCTTTGTTGTCACTCACATTCTGCTATTGATTGTGTGGAGGCTGTGTGAGCGGGTGTGTTTTTGTGTGTGTGTGTGTGTGTTTGTGTGTGTGTGCACGCACAGGGGTTAGGTGTGTGTGTAGGGGGGAAATTGGCAGTTCAGACTTTGTGTAGGTGAATGCAAAGACTACTTTGGAGCGAACTTTTGGAGTGTTGGCACTGGAAGTACATACAAACACACACATAAACACACACACACACCTCCTACATTATGCTAAACCCACACAACAAAAGTGAAAAATGTGATGTGTTGTTTGTTCTATAGGAGCTGATGCTCTGCTGTCAGATATTAACATTTTTTTTTTCTTTTTTGTTACCATTTTTCTAGGTCAGGAGATTTGTTCCTGAGGGAATGTTGCTGCTGAGATGACCTGCGTGACCTTACTTTCCTCAAGAGATCATTCTCCAATCAAACGAGTGCAGCGAAATCTAGCTGGGACATGGTTGGCAGGTTCACATGATGGACAGGTGATGGAGTCTTCCATCATCTTTCTCCACCAGTGACTTGGCCCCCTCCCTCTGAGGCATAAGTGTGTACCAGCGGTCCAAGGCCTCCTATTTCTCTGCCATGGTGACATAAGTAGCGCTGCAATATGAGGGAGAGCCACTGTGAGACCGTCTCATTTCTTTCTCCAGTAGCTGCTGCAGCTGCTACCTTAACACCATTTGTATTTTGCTCCATAACAAGACTGACTTTGTGAACAATCCTTTCTCGCCATTTTCTACCCACACCGAGAGAATCGTCCCCCAAGGCGTCCTGCTGGGCCGGTGGGGCGGAGCGGTGTGGCGCGAGACGATGCTGGGATGTGTGACACGCCTCCGTCGGCTGGTCCGTCTCCTCCCCCTGCAGACCTCCCTCCTCCTGCTTTTCCTATTCTGCACCGTCAGCGTATTTATCTCTGCCTACTTCCTCTATGGCGTCAAGCGGGAGTTGGAGCCATCGGGAGGGGGTGTATCTGGAGCCGAAGGTGCATCCGCTGACTCCGATGACCCAAGGGTCACTCCGTCCCGGCTGTTACCTTTGCGAAGTGTCTCAGGGGGCCCCGGGGCAGATCCCGCAGGGGCCAGGACTGATCCTGTGGTTTTGGTGTTTGTGGAAAGCCAGTATTCTCAACTGGGTCAGGAAATCGTGGCCATCTTGGAGTCTGGCCGGTTCAGGTACCGGACTGAGATCTCTCCCGGTAAAGGGGACATGCCCACTTTGACAGACAAAGAAAGGGGGCGTTTCACACTGGTGATTTATGAGAATATTCTCAAGTATGTTAACTTGGACGCCTGGAACCGAGAGCTGCTGGACAAATACTGTGTGGAATATGGAGTGGGCATCATTGGCTTTTTCAAGGTTAGGACAACACACTCCCTCTCCCTCCCTCCCTTCCTTCCTCCCTCCCTCCCTCCTCTGCCTCCTCTCACTCACACCTTCTGCCCTGTCCATCTGGCTGCACTGTCTCTAAGGAGATGGGATTCACAGGGTTGGAAAGACCTGCCTGGTTCAATATCACTCAGTCCCACTGCACTGTTTTTCTTATGTTCTATCTAACTCTTGTTTTTTCTTTCATCTGCAATCTGGCCTCCTTCATCTTCTTGCCTTGTCTCTTGTATCTCTTTCGGTGTTGTTTCTTTTGTTTCAGTTTCTCCACAGATTCAGTCCTCACCCATTCTCTCTCTTTATTTCTCTCTCTCTCTCTCTCTATCCTCCTCGTTCTCTCAGTAATCCCTAGCCAAGGCTGCTTGCCCATGGCCAGTTTTCAGGTCTTGCGGTTTTAATCACCATCTCTGAGCCATGGAAAGAATATACAAAGAGATGTGAAGGCACGGATGGTGGTGCAGAGATGTTAGGCGCTGTAGGTGAAGGTTAGGAAAGCCTAGTGGGATTTGCTGTCTATTGAGAGAGGAGGAAGTAGAGCGAGGGTGTGCATCACAATGACCTGTGCACACAACAGTGCCCTGCTGTTTGAACCAATTTTGTTTGCAGCATAGCCCAGCCAATATACACTCAGTTGCTAGTTTATTAGGTACACCTACGGTAGAAAGGTGGTGATTCAGCTGGATGGTTGTTATGGAGGATGTACTTGGTGATGCTGTTGAATTGTATCGCATTACATTGACAGATTTTTTTCTGTTCTATTGTCCACCCTGTTTACCGCCCACCTCTTTAAATCTGAGCTTAATCACCTTCTGGAAGGGAGGATTAATTGCAGGTCTTTTATACTAGACTATGTTTATTAAGGCCAACAAAAAAAAAAAAACAACAATATAAATTACCTTAATTTGTTTAATTGTGGAGTCTAAAAGAAAAAGGAACGAGAAAATATGTGTTGATCTCTTGTTATTAGACTTTTGAAAGTCATATCTGCCTCCAGAAGTCTGTGATGGGTCTGTTTTGCCTGTCTCTGTGGACTAAAATCAGTAGCCAACACAGTGAACAAAACACAGTGCATGTAGTGACAATGCTGTCACTAACACCCACACAAACAATGGCAGAATTTGGAGTAAGACTTGAGGAAAAGAGCAAGAGAAAGTAGAACTTGTGTATCCCTGGCACTGAGATGTGAGAGAATAAGAGAATGGCATATTCAGAATGGGAAATATCAATGAATAATCATTGAGCCCGCTGTCTTTTAATCTTAGAGGACACAGCAGGAGGTTATTCATTTTGACTGCAATCTCGGAGAATAGCAGATCGAGCATAGCAGGTAGAAGCTGCCTCATGCCTTCACGTTTGAGTAGGCCTGACATTCCTTATTTCACACTTGATGGGAGAAATTGGGGAATTATATCCAATACATTTCTGTCTTCATCACTCTGGTGTATGATGAGTGTGTGTGTGAATTCTCTCTCTTGTCTCTGTCTCTCTGTTGATCAGGCCAATGAAAACAGCCTGCTCAGTGCACAGCTGAAGGGCTTCCCGCTCTTTCTTCACTCTAACTTGGGTCTGAAGGACTGCACAGTCAACCCTAAGTCCCCCCTTCTTTTTATCACTCGATCCGGGCAGCCCCTGCCTGGACCTCTCCCTGGAGATGACTGGACGGTTTTCCAGTCCAACCACTCTACATATGAGCCTGTGCTGCTGGCCAAGACCCAATCAGCGGAGAGCATTGCATCGATGGGGCAGAACGCTGCTCTGCTCCCATCGGTAGTGCAGGACCTGGGGCTCCATGATGGGATCCAGAGGGTCCTGTTTGGCAACAACTTGGTATTCTGGCTCCACAAGCTGGTGTTTGTGGATGCTGTTGCCTTTCTGACAGGCAAGAGGCTCTCCCTGTCACTGGAGCGCTACATCCTAGTGGACATAGATGACATCTTTGTGGGCAAAGAGGGTACACGCATGAAGGTGCCTGATGTAAAGGTGAGTTTGTGAGTAAGTGGCATGTCTTTTAGAGTGCAAAAAGTTACCACAACAGAAACTGAACCCACTTATGTATTCGTCAACCAGTGTTTTCAACAGCCCTTTGCAGAAATATAAAAATTGCCTCACATAGAATGTGATATCCTCTGCCAGTCATACAGAAACCCCTTCTTCTCGCTCCTCTTCTCCTTTTGAATGCATTCGTCCCAGTAGGCCGCTCAAAGCTGACAGGCCCCACTGCTCACACTGTCACAGAAGCTCCACAGCAATGAATATTTCAGGGGCCCAGAGACATAGAAAGAATGTTGAAAAGCTCCTTGCTTGCGTCCCCTCAGAGCAGAACAGACCCCCCTCACACACATGGAGGTGGAGGGTATAAGAAAAAGTTGTGGAAGAAGCATCAAGGCCTCCTCACTGGCAGCGCAACAGCAAGCTTTAAGGAACAAATCGCACCCTGACAAGATGGAGAAATCAGAGAGCGAGGAGAGGGTGTGTGCTGGGAGTCTCATCCAGCATGGCGATCAAATGAAACAAACACCCAAATCAGAGGAGAGCAAAATATCAAACAGAATTAAGGAGAGACGTGAGGCAACTGGGAGGGGATGTTGGATGTTTACCAAAAGAAACTTGCAGAATGAAATATGTATGTGGGCATGCATGCACAGGGGTGTTCACGCTTCCTCATTAATGCACTTGTGCACCAGTGTGAGAGCATCGTGTACTGACTCACTCTCTCTTCCTCCCACTGTTTCAGGCCCTGCTGGAGACACAGAGGGAACTGCGCACCCATGTGCCCAACTTCACCTTCAATCTGGGCTTCTCAGGGAAATTCTTTCACGCTGGTAAGATGCAGCCTGCGAAGAGAAATTTTGAGAACCTGCTGATAACTCAGGCAGAGATTAGAACATGTAAAATTGAAAGGCACTTGTTTGTAAAGTTTATTCAAATCTCTCTTCTCCCTTATTCTCCCACTTCGTCATCTGCTGTTTATCTCACTCTACAATGTGAACGGTCTCCTGTTGGCTCTCCGACTTTCATTTCCTTCTTTTCTCATCACTGTCCTCGTTTGACTTTTGCTACTTTTTGTCTTTGTCTATTTTTATCTCCTCCATTTCCTCTTCATCCTTCTCCCCCTGTTTTTGTGTCATCCTCCCACGTCTCCTTCCTTCTCACCCCCTCTGTTATGTCCAGGATCTGATGAGGAGGACCTCGGAGACGACCTGCTGCTTTCCTATGTGAAGGAGTTCTGGTGGTTTCCCCACATGTGGAGCCACATGCAGCCACATTTATTCCACAACCAGTCTGTGCTGGCCGAGCAGATGTTGCTCAACAAGAAATTTGCCATGGTGAGACACGGGGTCAAGGTTCAGATCACAGCTTTGAAAGACCACTGTGATCTGAGCTGTCCTTGCTTATCATGTCACCTTTGTTTAAATAGGCAGACACAAGCAAGGTGTGTTTGCTTTGTTTTTATGTTATAAACCAGAAAAGTCAGAAATACAGCAGAAGACAAACACGTGCCTGCTTACAAAGGATCCAAACAAACATTGTTTTTTAAAATTTTTGTGGTGTTTTAACCTCTCCTTGTGGTTCCATTACATCGCAGAAAAGAAATTATTCCCTCAACAAAAATGCAGATGTGTGTGTGTTTTGTTTTTATACCATCACTGTCGGCACCAATTGCTGTGACAAATGCATTGCATTTTACAGCGACTGTTATCCAAAGTCACTTCTAAGTGAGGCATTCAAGAGCACCTGAAGGAGCTGGGGGTTGAACTGCCAACCTTGTTGTTAATAGATAACCTGCTCTACTTGTGGTGCTGTAGCCTCTCCTCTGTGCCTTTTTAATGTGAAGCAGCAGTAATTTAATACAGCTCTGACATGGCGTAAAGACAGCCAACAGTAAACAGTGAGGCTGATATCAATGAGATAAAATTACCCCGGATAACATGCTGCATTGTTTTCCTGTGAGTCCCTTGTGCTTAGATTTGCAATCTGAATCCAGGACGAGAATGACTGCTCCACCATGTTGTTTTGGTGCCTTTCCATTGTCCATTCATTCCTTTTTTTTCCGTCTCCTAACTCTCATTGGTATATTTTCCTCCTCCAGGAGCATGGGATCCCCACTAACATGGGTTACGCAGTGGCACCTCACCACTCTGGTGTCTACCCTGTCCACATGCAGCTGTATGACGCCTGGAAGAAGGTGTGGGGTATCAAGGTGACCAGCACAGAGGAGTATCCCCACCTGAAGCCTGCTCGCTTCCGACGAGGTTTCATCCACAGCGGAATTAGCGTAAGACCACTTTTCATACACCCGGGGCTCATTACCTTGAATTGAATTGCCTTGTTGCTTTCCCTCCACTTGGCTACTTTACCCTTTCAGCGTTCTCTCACTCCATCTACATATGCTAACCTTCATTCATTAATTATCTCTCCATGTGCACCTACTCCAGTTCTTCTGTATTTATTTTTCTCTGTTTGCTCACGGTTACTCTACAACCAGCATTTGTCCATCACCATTTTCTCTTGTCTGCCTCTGCTTTTCTTAAATGTTGTCCCCAAAGACATTGAACAGAATCTTATTTTGATTTTCTCCATATCACCGAGGCAACAGACATCCTGAGAAAGGCAATCATCTCATTAGTCTGGCTGTTGTATTCTTCCACGGAGTGGGACATGATAATGTAGTCAAGTGAACCAGTCTTGCATGAGACACCTGTCTGAGTAGTGCTGCCTAGCAGGCCTCAGTACCCTAACGAAGACTGACGTCTCTGGTAACAGCCTAGCAAGTGTCTGCACACAGACACTCACTGAAATATCAACATGCAAAAAAAAAAAGTGCCCTTTATGCAGCTTCACAGCCCAAGCCAGTGGTGAATAATACGTAGTCATGAGAGCAAAATTAAAATGGAATAGATTACATTCAGGCAGTTCAAAAGAAGGAGAATCTTATCTGTTTCTTTCACAGGTTGACCTTCAGCACTGATGGGAAGCAGTGCGGCCTCAATCCAGTTCCTTTTGTAGTATTGGCACTCAGTCGGCCTGTGTGGTCTCAGCGCTCTATTGCCGTCCTTGAGTTAGTGCAGTGTGAATGGCCGGTCTCTACTGCTTACTGATGATTGATATTCAGTTCCCCAGACACTCCAAACTGTAAACGCATTTCCATGTATTTCCATATAGACTCAGTGAATAAGAGGTTTGCGTTGTCTAGATGAGCTGCATAATATGAATGTTATTGAAAGCAAACAATGTGTGGGGTAACTGCCTGGAGTACTGACAGCTCCACTCCGCTCTCAGCAGAGGGTTGATGGTGTGTGTGTTTAGTTGTGAATGCATTTCTTTGAGATTTTTATTTTTTTTTTTTTCCTTTTTTGATGATTTTGTATTTGTTTATATCACAGGTGCTGCCCAGGCAAACATGTGGCCTTTTCACACACACCATCTTCTACAAAGACTACCCTGGTAGTCCGAATGAACTGGACAAGCTCATCAACGGGGGAGAGCTCTTCCTCACTGTTCTACTGAACCCTGTGAGTCAAACACAGCCGCATGGCACTGTTTTCTTTGTCTTGCACACTTGGACACCCATTTAACTGGTGGTGTAAATGGAAATTTAAATAAGGGCTAGAACAATAAGTAGTCAGTGACTCATGCAGAGATGTCTGCATCGTGCTGTCTCTTTTTACACTATTCTGAAAGCTTATTTTATTGGCACCGAGGTGCATTCTGGCAAATTCCTGATTCGTCAACATGTTTTGTTTTCAGATGATAAAAAAAGGTTACTTTTATTAGCATATCTGCGACAAATGTCATCGAGCATAGTCTGCAGATGTATTCTTCTCAAAGTCTTAACTCTTTAAATACCAACCCACGTCCACACTATGGAATAAACATCTTTTGTTCAAGCAATTTGATCATAGTTTGACCTTTCCTTTGGGTCTACTTCTTAAATGCACTTTAAGTAAAAGTAGTTTTGACCTGAAAGGGAAGCATTCATCCTTTTTCAGTGGCTTATCAGTGGGACACGGCGCTAGAGCTGATGAGACAATTACTATGTATTATACATATAGAGATTTATATTTAAAGCAACAGCTGCTTGTTCATTTCAATCCACAGATTAGTATCTTCATGACCCATCTGTCAAACTATGGGAATGACCGGCTGGGCCTGTACACCTTCAAAAGTTTAGTGACGTTCGTCCAGACATGGACTAACCTGAAGATGCAAACTCTGCCGCCTGTCCAGCTGGCTCAGAAGTATTTTAGCCTTTTCCCCTCTGAGAGAGATCCCCTTTGGCAGGTGAGAACAAGAGGCTGATGGTGATGTAATTTATTAGTTTGAGTGTAAAGTTAGCATTAGGAACTTGGCAGCTCATGTTGCATTAACCGAACACTCCAATAACTGACAATGGCACAGTAAAAAACACATTGTTGTAAAGCTTTAAGAAATATCCAGTTAAAATATTTATGTATTATAAAAATAGATCCTTTGTTTGACACACTGTAGTTATGACTACAGACTATTGTAGTTAATAAATGACAGTGGACCTATGTTAGACATAGAACAGAGGTTAACCTGCTTTCTTTAGGATTTTTAAATATACATATTTGGTAGAATTGTGCCAGAACCACACTTCAAAGAGGGATTGATATCTTTTTGTGGCTACAGGATCCGTGCGAGGACAAAAGGCACAAGGACATCTGGTCCAAAGAGAAAACATGTGACCGCTTCCCCAAATTGCTTGTCATCGGGCCTCAAAAGACAGGTGAGACACAGTTCTTCAGCACCCTCTACAGCACGGAGTTGGAATTAGTTCTCTCATTCACCTCAAAGCAGCAGTGTAGTGTGTTGTTTGAGGCTTTAATCATTTATTTGAAAATCAGTTCTTATTTTCATAATACTAGACAGGCATCATGAAACCAGTCATTTCCAGTATTCCCTCAGATATTGTGGTATATAAAATACCAGTATTTCTTTAGGGTCGTCATCTTTAGAGTTTTTAAATGTACAGTTGATTATTGTTTATATTGATTCTAATAATGTTCATGTAAAAGTAGTAGACATTTTGTCCTTTTTGTCTTTTGTTTCAGATTTATGATTTCTTGTGTTTTATTCTTCAGTCACTTTCGTATTTTCTTTTCCTTTGCCTTAATGCAGTAGAAAATGTTAATAAACTAAATTAAACTAAATCAGAGTTAACAGAGTAAGTTTTTAAATATTTTTTTTACATCTCCACCATACTAATAATCTTAAACCACCTACGTTTTTTTTTTCAATTTATATTTTAAGCCACTTGTTGTTGTTTTTTTCTCCTCAGGGACAACAGCACTATACCTGTTTCTTGGCATGCATCCTGACCTGACCAGTAACTACCCCAGCAAGGAGACCTTTGAGGAGATCCAGTTCTTCAATGGCCACAACTATCACAGAGGCATTGATTGGTAATAAACCTCCCAAGCACCTTAGTCCTTTTTATAGTAAAGTCCCAGCACAGTAACACCAAATCAAATAACACATAACTAGCCATTTATTCAGAAATGGACCTTCTCGTGGCACCACGTGCACTGACATAAACTCTCTAACACTGAATGTGACTAG
Organism: Anabas testudineus; assembly: GCF_900324465.2. NCBI lineage: Eukaryota > Metazoa > Chordata > Actinopteri > Anabantiformes > Anabantidae > Anabas > Anabas testudineus. The sequence continues at coordinate 10,712,510 of NC_046619.1, forward strand.
TTCAGTAGTTCTCTTGCAGCTGTTGATCACTTGTAATTATTATATTTTGATATGCTCTCTTAATGTGTTCAACTCTTGATTACAATTCAGTTTGGTTAGGTTTAAATTAATGGTGTATACCAAGTCAGTCAGGTGTTTTTGATTGAACACAAATGAAATCAAGAATTAAAATGCATATGCCAGGACCCCCACAACCACATAACCACTCAGTACTGGCCTACCTGACAGCAAGCCCAGTAACACAATTAACACTTGTAGTTTTAATTGATTGGAAACCTTCATCACTGAGAAGCTTCATGCACCACACAACCCAAGTCCACACAGAATTTACTTGGCAAGCTGGAAATGTATGAGTGGGTTGCCCAAATATTAACATTGTGTGTATGTGTGTATGTTTTTGTGTATGGGAGGTGCCAAGCTGTTGCACATGGTCGATCACCCACACAGCGCTCAGAGAAATTATCCTTATATACAGGGAGAAACTTGGACCAGATAAAATATGGCTGTTTATGGGCCTGTGTTTTTGTGTTTGTTGTGTGTTAGGTACATGGAGTACTTCCCTCTGCCCTCCAACACCAGTTCGGACTACTACTTTGAGAAGAGTGCCAACTACTTTGACTCTGAGGTAGCTGCTCAGAGGGCTGCAGCTCTTTTGCCTAAAGCCAAGATCATTACCATCCTCATCAATCCAGCAGACAGAGCTTACTCCTGGTACCAGGTGTGTCATAAATCCCCGTTTATCTCTGCACTTTTGTCAAACTTGTTGCCTTTAAAAAAAAAAAAAAGTAATTGAAATAGAGCTTGGAACTGATTTTAAACTATCTTCCCTCATGTCTGCCTAAACAGCACCAAAGAGCCCACGATGACCCAGTGGCTTTGAAATACTCCTTCCATGATGTTATCACTGCGGGCCACGATGCTCCGGTCAAACTGCGGGTTCTCCAGAATCGCTGTTTGGTTCCAGGCTGGTACGCCATCCACCTGGAGCGCTGGCTCAACTACTACCACCCCAGCCAGGTACCATGGTTGTTTCCATGCACATAGTAGTCGGCATTATTCAGTAAATGAACCAGAACCGATACATTTTTGCTGTTTATTAAGCTTTATGGGTGGCTGGCAGGAATTTTCTCCCAGAAAGGCTGGAGGCAAAAATAGGTTTATTTACTCTGTGGTAATTTCATCAGGTGTTTTAAATCTACTTGATGACAAGCGAAGGGAGCTGCCTACTTAAGGAACACTCAAGAGAAAAGCGAGCACTTGTTGCTATATTATTATCTATTATTTAGAATACCTATAAAGTGTGTGCAGCATTACTTGTTACTAAAAATAGTCAGTGCCACTTAAAGAAAAAAACATATCTATCAGAAGAACACTGAATTAAGTCTCAACATTTTCAGGGAGCCACTTAGGTAATAAAAAGAAACTGTTTTGTGAGATTAGTTTTGGAATATTTGTGTGATTATGTGACTGTCCTGTTCCTGTTGTAAAATTTGTGACTGACTGTGTCTCACCCAGTTATTAGTCTTGGATGGACAGATGCTGAAGACTGAGCCTGCATCAGTAATGGACAAAATCCAGAAGTTTTTAGGCCTCACAAATATCATCAACTACCACAAGATCCTAGCGTGAGTATCTTCAACTGCCACGTTTACAACTTTATACTCCACAGATTACCTACCTACGTTGTTGTTTGGTGCTAGTAAATACGATGTGTATGCAACAAAACCGGTTTTGTTTCATTCATGTTGTATGTCTAGTGTGTGATCTGCAGCACATATCACAAGCTTGTACACCTGGCGGAAATTATTTGCTGCTCCCTTTTTGTTATTAAAAACTAGTCAGATTTTTCCTTAAGTTTTAGTTTTGGGTTTTAAAGGATAATGGTTGATTTAATTTATTCTCATATATATATATATATATAGGTTTGATCCTAAGAAAGGTTTCTGGTGTCAGCTGCTGGAAGGAGGGAAGACAAAGTGTCTGGGGAAGAGTAAAGGGCGCAGGTACCCTGACATGGACCCTGAGGTATGATCATTTGCTCATTTGAATTTTACTTAGCTATTGCTAAGTAAAGTGTTGCTTTAGTTTTGATTGTTTTTTGATGTGATTCTTATCAGATCTTGTTGTCTCCCTCAGTCACAGGTGTTCCTCAGGGAATACTATAGGGATCACAACATTGAGCTGTCCAAGCTGCTCTACAGAATGGGTCAGCCACTGCCCAGCTGGCTCAGAGAAGAGCTGGTCCACACCAGGTAGCAGCACCACAGGGGGAAACCACAGCTTCACACACTAAACCACTGTTCGACCCAACTGCGGGACACTGGCTGATGTCGAAGATCCCAAATAGTTTTGAATGAAACTGAAATAGGTTGAGTAAATATGAACTCAAAACTTACAGTGATCTTCCAGAATAAACAGGCCAACAGTGGATAGCGAGCAAAAAAGGAGCTTAGTTGCAATCAGCAGCTTCCCTCTCTTCCTGATCTGCAAGATCCTGTTACCCCACCCTGCAGGACAGACAAGGTACAGAGAAGCCCTGACTATGGATTCTGCTGTGTCCTGAAGGAGGGAAAGGCTCGATGACGCACAGGAGGGATGTTTGATAGTCACATCCCTGCTCTTCTTAATCAAACCTTCTCTACTTTGCATGAACTTTATCCTGCAAATCAAAGGAAGGAATAAAAAATTGTCAACTTTCATCTCTGGAAAACGGGTGACAAAGGAGCTCTACCACTTTTTTCTCTGTGAGTTGTAGTGTTTGGAGCACATTAAAATAACATGGACTAAATGGATGACAGCTTGATTGACAGAGAGACCTTTGATATAAATGAAGTGTTTTTATGAGAGGAGAATGGGACATCTGGAGTCTTGACTCAGGCTGCATGTAGTAGCCTTACTTGATAAGCCTTGGTAGAATCTAGTTATCGTATTTACAAGTGCCAGGACAGAATCATTAAACTATTACCACATGGACTTCTGATGGTTCTTTTAATTTTTTTAAAGTTTTATGTTTTGTTTTCTTTACTTTGGATTTTGTTTTAGCGTTTCTTTAATGCTGATGGCAATGCATATTTGCATAATGTACCAAAACTAAACATCTTAGCTCAGTTTTCACATGTAGGCCAGATGTACTTAAACTGTTCAGCTCAGCCTCTTCTTTAAAGTCAGTTCCATGACCGTTTGGCTAATGCCAGAACAGTAGGATAAATGTTGAAAGCACAATATTTAAGGTACTCAAGTGAGCATACAGGTTACTGGAAAGCACACTAACAAAACAGCTCCTGCACCAATCTGTGAAGAAGATCATAAGCTAGCTACTGTATGTTAAATTAAGCACTCTGGTCTGAGAGATTCAGATTGTGTACAGAGCAAGGTTGTTCATTTCAAAATCAGTTTTCAGCATTAGGTTTGTTTTGTTTGTTTTTTTTTTGTCAAAGTTGTATATTTTGTCTTATATTTTATTTCATTTTATTTACTAGATGAGTTTGAGTTTGTGGGTGGGGGGGGTGGGGGGCTGTCTCTGGGGAAAAACCTGTAAAGTCACCAGGCAAACCAACAGTATGCCCATCTAGACGTTTGGTTGTCGGTCAAGGTGTTACCACTGCAACTAGATGTCAAGCATAGATAACAAAAAGCTGCTCTTATTGCAATAGTTTTGTACAATGTTCCGATGTAATAACAATGCACATATTGTTCTTTTTATTTCCTGACTTTGTAATGTACATAATACGCAACCCTCGGAAGACCTAAATTATTGAATGTCTTTAGGTTTACACGCTCCATCAGCCCATTCCCATAGTGTGAAATGTCAGTGCCGTACTGAGGGAAGTTTGGATAATTTCATTGTGCAGAGTTGTGTTGATAAGATTGTTTCCTCTCATGTCCTCTCACTGCCAACTATTGTACAGAGGTATTGAGTCTCTCCATATAAAGTATTAAGTGATAACACATAACAGCAACGATGGTACTAACCTCCTGGACTGTATGATAAAGATTTGTAATTGTTGTCAATAATTTTTACAGTGTAACTAATATTGTTCGGTGCTTTTTAATTTGCAAATAAAACACCACTGTATTTTTCAGTAGTTTGATCTTGTTTCTCTATTTATTCAGGGAATAAACAAATATTTATTAAAAGCTGTTGAAATAACCACTTTAAATCCAAGGCACGCAAAAAAATGGTGACTGCCTTCCTGCAGAGATTTCTAGAAACTTGGATCACTCAGTTCTCCAGCTTATCTTTTGGTTTCACTTTATATTGAGGTACTTTTAAAAAAAAAAAAAACCTGTGATTTTATTTTGTTTTGTTTTTTAATCATGTGCAGCATAGGCCTAGTAAACAATAAATCAAATTACAGATTTGCTTTTAGGTATATCCTTCTGATGGTAAATATAGACACATACTTTCAGAGCAGGTTTACAAGTGGTTCATGCTTATTTATTTTCCTTTCCTGTTGGGGAAAACACCAAATACCTTTTATTGTACTAAGTAAACGATGGTGAACACATTTTATGAATATCTGCTTTTAAAAATAGTAGTATTTAGAAATAAGGATGACATCTACTACAAGCATATTCACCTGGTTACTTTTTAAAAATGTTTCGAACTTGCATGCATTTTAGTAATAAAAACGTTATTGTTCCTATTTCATAATCAGGGCTGTTAATATTTATGTTGTTTGCATTCAATGTTTCATCATTTGTCACTGTAAATCACTTAAAAAGTAAAAGTAGCATACAAAGGAGGTTTATTATAATTAACCCGTACAATCTCCATAAATATAAGTATTACTTTGCTACTATTAAACCTAGAGTTATACTTTAACTGAACAGACTGAGTTGACTGAGATTTAGCACAAACAAAAGATAATAACATACAAATGCACATAGTGGTATTCAGGTTGTAAATGTGCTCTCAGATGTTTCTTTCCCTGTTGTCTGCCTCTATCAACAAGTGATGGTGTTTTTCTCAGACCAATCAGAGGCGTCTCTCTCTCGCAGCTTCTCTGAGCCTCGACCAGCCTCCAGCTTTAAAGCAGGGACTTCCCACAGCGCTTCACCTTTCTGTGGAACTTGTCTGGTGCTCCTTCCTTATTTTAAAGCACATTAATCCACTCGTCCCGCCGGACTTTCTCCAGTTTGTTGCCTTGAAGAAGCTGAGACAAACTTCCAGTACAGATGTCCGGCCCTCAGGAAGATGCTCCCCTGGCTAGAGGGAGTGTGGCGGGCAGTGAAGAGGCCCTTGTTATGCCTGTGGCACCGAGAGGGTGAGAGGAATCCTCATATTTATATACAAGATCAACTTTATTCTTCTAAAAGTTCATTATCTCCAACATATAACTTTTGCTAGTAAAATGCATATATTTTTATCTAAAAAAAAAAACAAAACAAAAAATATTAATCTGAATTAAACCTCTAACATCCTGCAAACAACTGTTTTTTTTTTTTACAATATGTAATTAAAACTGTGGTTGTATAACTAGCGCTAAATGAGATGGCATCTTTGTGGTTTGTAGCTAAATTTAGGACACGATCGTTATTGAAATTAGAAAAGACTATTCTAAAGTAGTTTTAACAGTTTAAAACTATAATTTTAATGCCACTAAAAACTTAACCTGCAGTCAGACATCCACTCTGTTGTACTTGGAGAAGGCGTCTGCCTAGTAACTAATGATGCCGCTGTGATGCTATTGGTTCATAATTAGCCACGAAAAAAAGAATTATTTGCCAGTGTTATTGTTTTAAAGTTAGAAATACTGATACAAAAGTGGGATCATAGTGTCAAAACAGTATTACTAACGCATTCAGTTCACAGATTTATCTATAAACTGCACATGAACGAGGTTTGATATTTCCTTTAAGCATATGGTTCTGAATATGTGTTAAATTGTAATTATATTCTGTTGAGATAAATAAGAATTAACACGTTAGTCCTAAATAGAAATATACTGTTTACAAGTAATACAGAGAAAGAGGAGTTTCCCACTATATGTCACTTTACTTTAAGTGGAACTATCATAAAACAAATTAAATTACAATTATTATGGCTTTGCACAACAAATATTATTACACTCATAGTACATTTACACCAGTTTTTATGTATGTAATAGTCTGTACACGTAGTTGGATATGTACTTCCGTAAAGCACCTAGAGGTTATCTGCCTAGCAACTAGTGACGCTCACATTCTATTGGCCAAATATAAGCAGCAGAAAAAAAAACTTTATTCATGCTTAAACTCTTTTATTAATTAGATAAGATTATCACAAATTTAAAGAGACACAGCTTTACAGAGATGCTGTATGGATTTGCTTTTCACTGTCTCACTGTTTACTAATGGGACTTTGTGTGTGTGCTGGACTGTCCAACTTCAGCATCAAACCAAATCCCCCCAGCTTTGAAAATGCCACAAACATCACTTGTGGAAATCCCCCCAGTTTACTTTAATTCCTCGGAATCTTCTGTAAACGTTTATATTTTCCATTTCAGTCTAGTTTTGCGGTGTGTCTTGTTATCTCTGTCCCACCCCCGCCACGCTCTATATTGTTTAAGATTGACTTATACATATGTTCTTTTCCTGTGTAATCAGGGGTTCCAACAGTCGTGCTCTGAAGGTGGCCGGCCTGACGACCCTGGCAGTGATGCTGCTGGCCAGCCAGGTCTTCACTGCCTACGTGGTGTTCAACCAGAAGCAGCAGATCCATACGCTGCAGAAGAACTCGGAGAGGATGGACAAACAACTGACTCGCTCATCTCAGGGTAAAATTCCTTAGGATGAAGCATAGCAGGAGTCAAATAGGGATGTTTCATTTCCAGTGGTAACCTTCATCACACATAAGGAGGAGGAGGAGTCCGTAGAAATGAAGAGCAGAGAAGGAAGTGAAAGTTTGCTTTAAGGAACTTAATCTGAATCTGAAAGCCAGACATTATAGTGACTGTTTCACTGGTGATTCATAGTAGAGGTCACTCGGGGCTTTCTTGTTAATTAGTTCTTATGATGAAACACACCTACAGTTTATTCAGTTAGAGTTTTCAGTTTTCATGACATAGTTCAATGACCATGTGTCTGTTTACTTATTTATTCTGTGGAGCTTTGATGTCTGTATTGGTGCATTTCTCAGTGAAACAAGTGTGTCATCTTTTTTGATAGTTTAATGTAAAGTAATTGCAGTAATAAAGTAATTCATGAATTAATTGTGTTATTTTTTTTTTTTTACGTAGCCGTGGCTCCAATGAGGATGCACATGCCCATGAACAGCCTGCCTCTGCTAGCGGACTTCACTTCAGATGAGGATTCTAAGAAAAGCAAGACGCCCCTGACAGTGAGTTTACATCTGTTGTTAAAGACTCTAAATGTATATTGTCTAATAAATGTGTGAATACGAAAATATCAATTAAAATTTTTTTTTTTTTTTAACAAACACTCGTTTCCCCTTAAACCAGAAACTGCAGGACACTGCTGTCGTCAGCGTGGAGAAACAGCTGAAGGATCTCATGGAGGTATGTTGCACTCAGCGTACTGTGTGTCCCCACGTTGCTGATGCTGTGTGTGTCGCTAACCTGTGGTCATATCTTGAGCAGGATTTCGAGCTGCCCCACTTCAACGAGACCTTCCTGGCCAACCTGAAGAGTCTGAAGCAGCAGATTAATGAGAGCGAGTGGAAGGTGAAGCCTCAAAGACACACACACACTCACACACACACACACACACACACACTCCAATAGAAACAAACAGAAATGAATAATAACAAATCTCTTAATGAAAAAAAAAATAAAAAATTAAATAAGTTATCATTTTGTTCTTTGCAGAGCTTTGAGTCCTGGATGCGTTACTGGCTGATCTTCCAGATGGCCCAGCAGAAGCCTGTAACCCCCACATCTGAGCCAGGTTACTGCAGCTATTGTTTTGCATTTAGTTGATGTTTTGCTGATTCCAACTGGTGCTATGACAGTAGATGATGAATTCCATACTTTTCCAGTAGATAGAGAAGGTTTTTTATTATAACAATGTTTAATATTGTTATTTATTACTATGACATTATTCACATAAGAGGTGTGCTGAGTAGGCATATCCTATAGTGTGCAACGCAGGGGTTTTTAAAGAAGCGGTGGCTTGTTTAAGTTAACATTTAGCTATTTATTTTTGCTGTCACAGTTTTTAAGATTAGTTTGCTCTGCTCATTGTGAGACATGTTAGATTTGGCCTTAAAAGAGTAGTTTAACACAACTGTGTTTGTGGCAGAGAAAAATGCTGGGAACAGAAAACATCAGTTCTAACTATTTAATCCTTTCCTGCTGTTATCTGCATTTGCTGCGTTACACACCGAACACGTCTTTAACGTCTCAGTTGTTCTCTTTCCATCCCTCAGTTTATGAGGTCAAGACCAAATGCCAGCTGGAGGCAACAGCTGGATATCGCAAGATCGGTTCCTACAAGCCCCAGTGCGATGAGCAGGGCCGCTACCTGCCCATGCAGTGCTGGAGTGCCACTGGCTACTGCTGGTGTGTGGATCAAGATGGGAAGGTTATCGAGGGCACTGAAATGCGCGGCCGCCCTGACTGCCAGAGAGGTGGAGTCACAAATTACAGTCTTGATTTGATCTGATTTAACTGTGTACGGGTGCTGTGAATAATGAAACTAACTCAATCGTCCGTTTATTTTAGGCTCTGGTTTTCGCCGTATGATGGTTGCACCCAGGCTGATGCAAAAGACACTCAGCCCTGAGGGTAGGTGCTTCTAATTGTAGTGCGTAACTCATTTGAAAGCAGTCATGTGTTGGTTGGTTGTTCATCATCAATTGTTGTTCTTCTTTCTTCCAGATGAGTGAAAAAACTGAAGTGTGAAGCCAGATTTTTCTTTTCATCAAGCAAACCTTGCAGACATGAGAAATCAATTAATTTAAAGTGGATTCTGACTCGCATCCTGTAATGGCTTTACTGCTTGATCAGTTTTTCTTCCATTTAATCTCTTGATTTTAACCACTTTGCTGGCTGCTGGAAATCAAATCAGTTGAGGCCTGTTAAGATGTGTTGCTTTTAATATTTGTAATTTTTTTGTCTTTTATACATAACAAACGTATTCTGGGGTGTTCTCATTGACATTTGAATCTAGGTATTCATATAACCTACAGTACATTATTATATATGTGAGTGCTAAACATGTTTTTGAAGAATGTTTAAAGGGTCAGTTCACTCAAATTATGGAGAAAAAAACAATTCTCTACTGGTATCCAGACATGGATAAGGTGTCTTCCTCCATCCCAGCACAGTGGAAATTTGTTTACGGTGCATACAGCATTAAAATACATTTAAAATGCAACTACTGAAGGAGTTCCCTGCTCCTCTGATGATCCACAGACCTCATGGAGAGCAGTTTTCATTGCACTATTTCTCTGGTAGAAATTAGTTCCAACAAGAACTGCTCACACTGAGTTCTGTGGATCACTCAGAGTAGTTGAAAGAGATGTTGATAATAAAAGAAAACCAAAATATATCTGTATGGCCAGATATTCGGGTGAGATTTCAGTTCTTTGTGTAATTTGGGTGGCCCGACCCCTTTAAAAGATGTGAATGTATAAGAAAGGGACTTCTCTATGTAGCTGTTTGTGTTAAGAAGGCTCAATAAAGTTTTCCTAACAACACTGTTTACATTATTATACATATATTCAACTTAAGTCATGTTGTTCAATCAAATGCCCAAATAAACTTCAATATGCTTAGATGCAGTGACACTGCTCAATTTTCAATTTTTATATATTTGTGGTTTTAATGTCACATTTTCCCACTGAAGACATTTCCCATTTGAGAACTCAAACAGATCCTTAACTTGAACAGTTTCATAGATTATAAATATAATAATTATTTAGTCATTTTATTCTCATTCTCTCCCGTACACTTGAAAACCACCTGTCACTCTTTTGGCTCCTACCTGTTACACTAGGCAGAGACAGACACAAAGGTTGCTCCCTGTTCCCCCTTCAGTGGTGTTTTCACAGTCCTCTGAGCTGCTCCTTCTGGGATTTTGTCATGTTTTCGACAACCGTGTGTCTGCCAGCATAAATCAGTGCTGGTTCGCCTTGTTCCCCCTGGTGGTGATGACATTCAAAGAACAGGCTGGTAAGATTATTTTGGGGAATTCAGTCATGCATGGACAAAGTACTGAGAGTCCTAGAACACGGATCTTCTGCTTTTTTTTTTAGAGGTGTGAGGAACAGGAAGTGTGAACACCTGCAGCAGCAACTCAGAAGTCAGTCGACTTTGTTTTTGTTTTGTTTTGTTTGGTATTATCTTTAGGTCCCAGAAGGTCATATTTAAATCTTCTAATGTTATCAGGTTATTAAATCTTTCATTAAAAGCTACATTTGGGTCTATTCAGAGATATATTTAGATGCTAGACATTAGACACTTACATAAGGTTTTTTCAAAGCCTACTGAGACTCTAGTGTATCAAATTCTGTTATCTGTGGATGTTGATTTGTCTCCATCTGTTGGAGCTGAGAGATGGCAGACATGATGTTTCTGAGAGGGATGCGACTTTGATTTCCCATTTGGTTTTGACTTAATCCAAATAGAGAAACTCATTTTTAGTAGTGCAACAATACCCTCATCAATGCCATGGCCTTATTTCTGTCTTTGAGACAAAACAGTGGACCTATCTCTCCTCCAGATGTTTATCTAAGTGCATTTGCTGAGTGAAACAGTCAAGAATCGGACTCATCTGGATCCATCAGAGAACCCCATCTGTTAGTCCTGCTCAAAAAAAGATCGTGACACGGCCCTGACCTTCCTCCAGGCACGTCAGCACGTCAGCATCTTCCATTATCCACACTGCCTCCAGGTGATGAAGCCATAGTAACCCTGGCAGAACTGACTTTAAATTACAGCAACACTCTGGAGGTATTCAGTAACACTTCAGCCCCTTAAAAGGCTCAATCTGCCTAATAACCACCTCGCACAAGTCAACTGTCTGAAACAGCCCTTCTCTAGGAGTTAAATGTGGACAGACATTAGAACAGCTTGATGTCCTCTAAGCAGGGAGGAATCATTTTCAATGTGACGGTGCCATCAGACAGACCATCACCTTCCTGAACAGTGCACACACTGTGTGTGTGGAGAACTGTCCTGCGGACTTTATGTGACAGAAAAGTGGCCCAGCAGGGGACTCAGATAATGATTTTGTCTCTTGTGAAGCTGAGAGTGGGACTCAGCTGTCTGTGTAACACTGTTTCTTGTTTGTTTTTGTGATTCCTGATTTATCTTGTTTGTTCTCCTGTCACTTTCTAATTAGGCATTCGGTATAAATACAGAGTTAAAGAGGGACCATGTGTTCTGTCAATTTATAAGAAAAAACTTAATAATAAAATAAAAAACAGAAACATTAATAAAATATTAAGAGAAATTCCAAAAATAAATCAAACTTAAATTTCACCTGAAAAAGTATTGATACACAAGTTTGTTTTCAAGTTTGTTACAGACTCACATTACATGCTTAAAGGGATGTTTAACATTAGGAAGACGTTAAATCCTCTGTGTTTGGCTGGAATTATCACAATACTTCATTTACAATAAATCCGAATGACACTTGTTAGTGCCCATGTTCCAAAATGACACGATACAGCTGGTTTAAGGAAATAATTTCAACTCTTTCATTACTGCTCACCAATAACTAGTTGTAACTTTTTTTCCATCTTGCTAAATGTACCCTGATCACTAAGACCAGTGAAAGTAGATTCTGGCTCATTAATGATTTAGCCCAGTGTAATAAAATCCAGGTATCCCAGTAACCACTGGGATACCTGTTAGACATGAGGGCAGGATGGCCACTGTGAACATCAATCCATCTGTGAGTACCATATTGCTTTTATGGCTGTGTATAATGACAGAATACGGTGTTGAATTTAAGAGATTGAAGGCTTCAGAGGTCTTGTTATAATCTCTACATGATTTCCACACATCCACAGACATGTGAGAAAACTGAAACAGTGAGAGTGGGAGTTGTACTTAGTAAAATTCCAGGTAAAGCAAGGACACACACAGTTAGTAAAAATTTCGTATCTGTACACTTACTATGCTGCCTCCAACGAATTCAATGTCTTTTTTATGCTCTCAGAGGATAAAGACCTTGTAGCTATAAGTGACGACGGACGTTCTGTGAAATATGCATCAAAAATAAATGAGGTAATTTACATTTAATTACCGTTCAGCCATTTGTTCTCTGCAAGCTCTCACTGCTGTAATGTGTTTATTATCAGGAAGAACGGGTCTTCTCATTTGACCAGGTTGTGACTGTTGACACCATACAGGTACAAAAGAGTTTCCAACCTCTCATTTAGACCAGTTTGGTTGTTCTATATAAACTACTAAAATCTCTCTACATCTTATCTTCCACATATCATGATGTCTGTAAACTTATACTCTGAATATAACTGCAGAGTGTCCACCCTGAGCTCCTGCAGCCTCTCACTGAATCTATATCCAGTGGTTATAACGGAGCACTGCTGATATGTGGAGCCTCCACAGAGAATAGCTGCACTCTGATTGATCATTGTATCATCAAACAGGTGGGAACCACAACCAAACTACACCTAATAATATATTTTTTTTCAGTCTCACTTTTAATTTTACATTTGGCTTCTGTTTTTAGCTCCTGGCAAATCTCTTCAGGCGTTTGTCATCACATGTGAAAGATGAGTTATTCATCTCTGTGTCGCTCCTTCAGGTTTGTCCTTGTGTAAAACAGCTGAGCCATAAATCACATTAGAGACACTGAGGTGCAGGATACATTTTGATGTTTTTCAATGTCAGTTTTATCCAGATGGCACTGCTGTGGATCTCCTGGGCCCCAGTAAACAGACTCTAAAACTTCTGACTCACCCAGTCCTCGGCAGGTCAGTCCACATGATGACAAGAGAAATCAAGAAAAGTGCAACACATGTACCTCACTTAAACATTTAGATGTATAAAAGGCAACACAAACAACTACTCTTTATCCTTTTTCTCAGTCTTGTAGGAGGCTTATGTGAGGTGTGTGTATGTTCAGAAGAAGAAGCCTATGCTGTGTATGAAACGTGCAAAGAGACACTCAAAGCAAACGCAGGCTCCATTTCCAGTAGGTCGGTGGAGAACTCACCATGCAACACAGTAACTCATTTACTTTGAATGGATTAATCCCAGTAGAGCTAAGTGTATTACTGTTACATGAGTGGCTGAATTATCATGTAGCAGATGTCCCTGTGTTTTCTGAACAGGTTGATGTGTGCAGTGTCATCCATCCATGTTGCCCTAAAATTTATGAATGAACGGTTTTGTTGCCGTCGCTACATGCTCACAGTGTGTGTCTCGCTCAGATGCAGTCTGCTGTTCTCAGTGGCTGTTGAGTGGAAACCTCATCCAGAGGAGGAGTCAGAGGTCTGTCGCAGCAGACTGCAGCTGTTCAACGTGGCAGGAGGAGCCAGCAGGTCTGACCTAAGAGGGTCAGTCCTGCTGTGAGACATATTTTACTTCCAGTCCAGTGCTTCTGAAAGTTTAATTATTTCAATATCTTCTGACATTAAAGGACCTTTTCAGTCTGGGTTTCCATCCATCTTAATCACTAATGCCGAAATAAATTTAGATGTGTCATAATAAGGTAAACTCAAAATAGTTCAAATGCATACAAAAAAATAGATTTAGATGTGCTGTTCATGTGCATTAGCCTCTCACAGCACAATACACAAAGGAAATAAAGAACCTACTGACAAACCCTCAAACTTAATTATGGAGGATGATGAAACTGTTCCAGTAACACAAACTACTGAGTGTTTGGAAAATATTCCAAATAGTCTCTTTCTGAAGCTGATTGGCAGTGACACTGCTACAGTTTGATTGCCTTAATGTAGTGTTTGTGTAAAAAGCTAAGTATGTATATATGCAGGATTTCTTGTATAATACAGACTAGAGTCCACTATATACAGTTACTATGACTTAGCAAACAGCACACTAGCTTGTACTACACACATCTTCATCATACTGTATATTATTAAAACTGAAAAGACTTAAAGGAATAGTCCTTTAAGATATCATATAGCTGTTTGTTATTATTTTTTATCAATGCTGATAACGGCTGTATATTCTCCAGAGTCAGCCCATTGGTGAAAATTATGGAGGAAATCACATGTGGAGGCACAACAAGTGACAAACTCCTTCCTCTCCTGTTACATGACGCCTTAACAGGAAACAGTCAGACGGTCCTCATCTATTTCATTGACCCACAGGGTAAGTGGACCACAGGGTCCAAACATACAAACTTAAACAAAACCCTTTAAGAACACAAATGATGCATGTCTTTCTTCATCAGGTCTTCTAGGTGATGAAACATCTTCTGCTTTAGCTGTGGCCCAGAAGGTGAGAAGTTTAGTAACTAAGGCCACTGTTGGTCGCTGGTGTCCAAGAGCGACTGAACAACAGATTAGAGATAACATTATGGATCTACAAACTGTGATTATGTCAGAGGAGGAAATAGAAGCTTATAAAACCTACAGGCTGGCAGAGCTGATGCAAAACCTGCAGGTAACTCTTAAAATCACCTTAATACTGAACAGTGCTTTCACATCATGACGTGGGGTTAATGAGGTCATACCTGAAATAAATTGTGTGACCTCTCGAACAGATTGTGAAAAATCAGTCATGGGACAAGAGGAGGGAAGCGTCAAAGCAGATAAAGGTCAAAATAAAGGTTTCTACCTGTGTGTTTATAGTAGATTGCAAAATAAAAACATATTGTGTATGTGATGAGATGAGTCATGTGTATTGCATTGATTTGGCAGAGTTGTAAGTCCTTCAATAACCCAGGGCAGTTTTCTGGAGATCCAGGCACAGATCGCAGCGAAAGTACAAACACAGTGAAATCTCTGCAGGACCAGCTGAGATGGGAGATGAAAGAACATATTAGAGGTAATAGTCTGCCATTCAGAAATATGCTTAAATATTTCAGGGACATCTGTGGAAAGCGTATGACGAGTCTTTCTCGTGCTAACAGAGGGCAAAGGGAGTGTAGAAAAAGTCCAGGAGAGAGTGTCAAGAATCCAGCAACTGAAGGAGGCTCTTAGAGAGGAGATGCTGAAGAACGGGACTGCTGCAGAGAAAAGTGACAGCTCCCAACATGTATGAACGCCATTGAGTGCCTGGAATGTTAAATGAAATACTGTATCCCGAGCAGATTGGTTAAAATGTGTACAAGGATTTGTAAATACCCTATTAAACATATAAATAAGATTTATTTGTGCAGGAGTGGCAACTTACAGTAAGACATTTGTTTTGCCGATTTAATGATCAGTCTCAGTTGGATTACAACAAAGCACAGGAGCGGAGGCGGCAACTTAAGGAGGATCATGGGAGATTAATTCAGGAGGAGGTGGAGAAGATGGAGAGAGACTTGGCACAGGAACTGCTACCGGTAAGATGAGATACACTGTTGTTAAGCATTATTCAGCCTGTGATCTATCTTAGTCAAGGATGCTGAGTCAGTTTAAATCAATTCAAGGTTGGATGTATGGTGGGCAGAGGAAAACACTGTAATTGCAACTTATTCTATTATTTCCTAGCATTTTCTATCTCCTTTCTTAGACCGAAGGTCCCCAGAGAGAGTTGCTGGTGCTGACCAAGGAGAGGCAGATCCTGGTGCTGCAGATTGAGGCCCTGCGTACCGAGGCCCAGCGAGCCGAGAGAGACCTCCAGGATCAGCATCACAGACACCAAACAGAGCTGCAGTGTCTGAGGGAGGAGAGCCTGCAGGTAGGGTTTGTCTTAACTCAATCAGAGAATACTGATTTAAAAATAATCATTTATATGATTAGTTTATTACTATAGTTTGTTTTTTATACAACATGAGATTATAATATAAAGATTTAGAATGAATGCAGTCACATATTGGTAGAATTATTTTTCATGTTTACACTAGATACATTTACAATGGTTATATAATGTACAACATACACTGAACTGTGCGATCTGAGCTGTCAAGTAGCTTAAACAATTCGGGTGCATTGGGGTTTAAAAGACAAGAAATTATCATGATTATTATTATATAAAACTTCAAGTAACGTTTTTGTGTTTTTGTGTGTTGCAATGTTTCATTTTTGGATCAACTGTTTGTTGACAGTCAACAAGCTCTGTTGCTCGAGGGAGTGTATTTTGGGTAGACACAAATGTAACACAAAACTCTGTGTTTAACACTTGACAATCTGCAAACTTTGTACTTCAAAATGAAGGTTTTGAGAGCATTGTGAAATAAAAAACACAGCTGAGGTGGATACAATACGCACATAATCATTCAGCACATTGAAACCACACAAGTGTTTTACTGTCAGGCAGAAACAGTGAATATAAACTACGTGTGCTTCATCTGTTTTGCTGTTCTCTAGGTGTTCAGAGTGTTTCGCAAGGTGAACGAAGAGCAGAGGAAAATGTCAGAGGGCAGATACAGAAGTGTGCTGCTGGAGGCTGTGCAGGATGCCGTCTACCTGTCTGCCCAGAACCAGCAGCTACAGGCCGACAACAAGCAGCTCTGCAAAGGTCAGTGTTTGTTTTTTTCCCCCCATCTACTGGTTTTGCTGGTTGAGGCAGAAGTTAAACTAAGGCAGCACCTCTATCCAGCATTAAACAATTCTTATTTTTCTTTTACAGAACTGGGACAGTTAAAGGACACTTTAACTGTGAGAGGTGAACCTAAGGCTGAACAATAAAAATAACACAAACATCTTTACAGTCAGCACAAAACTCTGTAAACTGTAAGAATTAAAACTCACAGTATATGAGTTACTAACACCCACATACTTTATTTTATCTTTTGGCTCTTTGCAAAGATGTGATACATACAAAAAAGAAGTATAACATAATTATAAATTAAACTCTAAAATATTCTGGGCATCAGCTGACAAGACTGATCACACACAAAATGGTATGCAATTACAAATCAAATGCATGTGTCTGGAGTCCAGTTCAGACCAGGACTCATAAGGCAAAAAACACAAAAGGCAGAAAATAAATCACACAGAAAGAAAGAAACAGGCGAAGTCATATGATTAATATCGTCCTTGTACTTGGCTTGGGGTGGATTTTTTTTGTTTTTTTTTTTTATCTGTAATAAAGGTAAGCAGCCAGTCCAATCATAGAAACAGGTACGAGGAAAAAGGGAGTGAGCTGCAGCCCTAAAATGGCCCAAGACAACACAGCATTAACCAACATGGAGCAGGAAATTACAAACAGTCTGGTTATCCCACTGCCGTGCTTTAGCACCACAGACATCAGGAGTCCGTTAGCCGTTTGTCCTGCTATAATGGCCCAAACTGCCCACGAGTATCCATCCAGGAAGCTCTTTTCACTTAGAGAGGAGAAGGAGGACAGTCCATTAATGGCCACACCAAAAACATACAGATAGAGATTCTGCAGGCTGAGGGGCAGCTTCTGGCCCTTCAGTACTCTCTCTGTGTAAACTGCTGCCAGCCCTGAGACGCAGCAGTACACCAGCACAAGGAAAAGCCCCCAAGCTGTGATATGAAGTCTGAGACCTTCTTCAAGTTTAGCTCTCTCGGGGTCTCCTAGATCCAAGCTGCTGTAGCTTTGGCACACCCCTGCTCCCATGAGGAGCCCCAAGGCTAAACACTGGGCAAGCCGGAGCCTCTTTCCCAGACAGAAGGAGTATAGCAGGGCAGTAGAGGCAATTTTCAGATTAGAAAACACTTGGTATGAGCTTGGGTCCATGTAGGCCTGCATGAGAACTACCAAGTTGTTGTTAAAAGCGTAGAGTATAGCAGGAACTGCATAAGGGGCAACAAGGACAAGAGATGGAGGAGCATATAAAGCAGATGTACCCCCAGTTAGAAAAAGAGTCATCAGCGAGATGAGGAGCTTAGCTAACTCAATCATAACAACACATGATGAGGGGTTGAAGGGAACTTGACCGTCTATCTTGGTGAGAGTGATGAGTGGTGCATGAGAGCCATAGATGAGGACCATCAGCCCCAAGAGTACACTCCACTGAATCCTTTTAACCCGCTGTCTCCTAGTTCTCTCTGGGGAACTGGTCCCCACATTCTGGATCACAATCATCCTCAGTGATGCTGAATAAACACTTATTTTCTCACAAATACCAGTGGTTGTGCAAAAAAGCCCATTTGTAAAATGAACAGCTCTACAGCTCAGCCATTCCTGCATTGATTATAAAACGTAGCATTGTTCCCTGTATAATTCTATACTAAGTGGACATAGGAACTGTGTTTTACATGTAACATATTCAAATTTTGAAAGGGCCTAGATGCTGCTCCAGGCAACAAAACTAAGATATGTAATGAATCAGACATTAAAACCTCATAAACATGCCTTACATCCTGTATGAACACTAACTGACCCCAAAAATACAAATGGAATTTGAAGAAAGTCTTTTTCTTGGATGCCCCCAAACAAAATAGCAGTTAAAATGTTATATGAATAATTCAGTTGACACAAAAATCCTGAATGCTGATCTGTCACAAGCCGGCACCTGTAACAGCATTTCTTCCTCTTCTCTCTGTCACTAGCAGTCAGCTCAAGCTATTTTGGTCCTTTTTTGAAGTTGTTCATACACTCTTTCACTGTCCTTTCAATGTTGGGCACTTGATAGTTCTGTGCTGCATATATGCCAGTGACTGTTCCCAGCAGCACGCCCAGGATGGCAGAGGAGCGTAGTTTGGCCACCACATAGCCGGCAAGGAAGCCCTTCAGAAATGGCGATCCAAACACAGAGCTTCCCTACGAGATCAAAAGACCACAGCGTGATTTTAAGGACATACAGATGTGTGTACAATACAAAACCAAGCAGAGAGGAGTTGTATGGGACCTGAAAACAATTCCACTAACAATGGGTCATGACAATGTTACATTACAACGTGGATACAGTGAGTTTTTTTTTTTTAAAGTTCATAACCTTTACTGAAGAGAAGCAGATTCTAATTTATTTCAATACAAATATAACTTAGATAGTCAAACTAAATAGGAGAAGTGAGTCACAGTGGGCTGTAAAATAACCTACCTGAGGAATTCCTGCAGAAACTTCGTTCTCCACTCGTCTCTGAATCTCCTCCAACTGATTTCTGAGTTGTGTCAGATCTTTCAACTGTTTCAGAGGATCCTGAAATAAAACCCAATGTGTTATATTTGGATTACGAAACACTGGCAGGTAAACATTATTACAACTCACGATTGCTAACTTTACTTTGCCTAAAGTTACAGTTTCCCAAGAAGAGCTCCTCTAACAACACAGCTCCACAGTTCTCTCTTAAGAAGCTACTAGCAGCTACTAAGATCGACTTCATTTATAAACGACTCTCGATACTCATAATTGTAATTTAATACAGGGACAGCAGCTGCTGGGAGGAAAATATGTTTTGTCGTCCAAACATTTGCTGACATCTGACAAAACACGTGAGAACAGCACGTTTAAATCCAGACCACAGTAACTCGCTCACCTTGCCATCCGCCATTTTTGCTCGGTGAGATGATCGATGATCGATGATCTGTCCTTAAAACAGCAGCTGTTTTTTTTTTTTTTTTTTTTTGATTCCAGCTCGATTAGTTTAGTCTGCGCCTGAAGAAGAAGGTGTTTGAGTTTGTCTTGTAGGAATAAATAAAGACTTGAATACTTTTGAGAGATACCTGTTTGTGTTTGAGAATTCACGTTTGGTTTCGGTTTTGATGCTTTTGCAAAATGTCTAAAAATGTGTTTTGATCTTTTACTGCATTTGTTTAAATCACCAGGTTGCCATATTTTAAAATAACCTCTCAAAATCCCCCTTTCAGATACAGACTCCTAGCTAATTGGTTTATTATTATTAAGAGTTCTTCCTCCTTAAAATCATTAAGAGCAAAGAATACTTTAATAAATATTTTTTTCCTCACAACTTTTATTTATTTCTACTGTTTTGTCTTTGAGTTTGACCCGTAAAATAAGCTCAAATATACTGTTTTCATGCATATATCATCAATATTAGTATTAATGTGTGTAATACCCTAAGTTGCAAAGCCTGTGTAACTACATCCCCCAAAAATATTTTTCTTATTGTCTTTATTGGGCTTTATGCAACATAATCCTGGCATGTGACACCACTTAGATAAACAGATTAATAGCAACTCTAAATAAATTTAATACACAATTTCCCGTTTTCACGAACTGATTTCTACTCTAAAGTTCTGTGAGGCGCACGCCTCAGTTTTCACGTGTCAAAAACGTGCCCTGTGATTGGTTTATCTTAGTTCATTCCGACATCTGATTGGCTGAAAACCATAGCAACAAACCGCCATGTTTTTACCAATCGACGTGAAACGAAGCTTCTTTACGGACATTTTCTCATGGCAAATGATTGATTTAATATAAAACATAGGCACATTTCAGCATTACTTACTGCTGGCATAATGTCTGACTTTTTCGGCGACTTCTAAAGGTTGATTAGAGCCGTTTGTGGAGCCTTGGGCCGTCGAAGGTAAGGTTTCAATAAGAAGGCATTTCATTGGATAACACTGACTGTGCAGGCAGTATAAAGACACGCCATTAAACATACTTTTAAAGCAGGAAAGGAGCAGTGTCTGAAACATGTTAGCACTTTATGTGTCCTACAGTGATAAGTACCATAGTATTTCCCTTTACCTAAGACCCTTCAGGGCTTTATTCTCTCTCTGAATGAATTACCATACCCATAGTGACACTGAGCTGTAGCCACCCACTGAGCAACAGTAAGCTTCAGGAATCCAGTGCTTTGTATTCATAATTACTGTTTGTTTTTCCAACACTCATTCAGTATCCATTTCCCATATATTCTTATGCTTAGGTAAACTAATATGAATACAAATATACTACAACACAGCTGTAATAAAGTCTACTTTTACTGGTTTCAAAGACAAAATAATGTCACACAAATTTTTGTTGGCTGTAGATCTCTGCAATTCATGGAGAAGGTGGAGGTGTATGAGGTCGTGAAAATGACTGAAGAGGGCGAGAGCTGCTACAGCCAAATGGGTGTAACTACCTCAAAAAAGAGGAAGATCAAAGCTGAGGAAGAGAGTGTTGAGAAAACTAAGAAGCCCAGGTAATGTGCACAGTTTCATACACAGCTTCACAGATGTGTCTATATAGAAACTTTTACCCTCTGAGGTACAGAGGTGCTCAGCGGCACATCTTCTAAGTCGAAAATGGCCCACAATGATTGACAGCTTAAGAGAATATCAATATAATATGTATGTATTTCTGTGCCTGTAACTGCACAAATTGGACATATTTGCCTCTCATAATCATATACTGATTGTAAAATTTGTCTGTTTTAGGTCCGCCTATCTACTATACTACTTTGATGTTCACCAGATTTTGCAACAGGAATCTCCCAATTTGCCACAGTCAGAGATCAACAAGCGTATCAGCGAGAGCTGGAAAAGGCTTAGTGTGGCTGAGAAAGGCTACTATCTGGAGAAAGCCAAGTCTGAGAAGGAAGGCACAGATACAGTAAGCTACATTCTAAATTTTTGAAAGCAGGCAAACAACATGCTTTCACCATCAATGCAGTCATCTCCCCAACCTTCAGAATAATTCCTCATGTAACTACCTGAATAAGTGTCATCAGGAGGTGTAAATTTGACATATGCATCCAAATATTAACATCTGTAATGAGTACTTAAAGATCTTTAATAAGTTATTCAATAATTAAAGAAATCGGTTGTTTGATCATCAGTGTGTTTAAATTGACAGAACGCTTTTCTTTATTAGTAATTTGTTAGTGAGCAGTGAAGCCAAACCAGTCTTTTGAAAAGGTTTGTTGATGGAGTGCTGGATTTGGTATAAGCTGTTAAATATATCTGAGCCCTTTTTATGATTACACACAGCAGAGCACTCTTGTAGTTAACTGATGTCATTTGTAATGAAGTTGGCTCATATAATTACGGATGAAGTGACAATTAAGTGACCAATTAGTCTCACCCATTAGCTTTATCTCACAGCAGAGATAAAGCAGTATTTTCCTGCTTTATCTCTGCACCAGCCACTTATGTCGACCATAATGTCAAAACGATTCCATAAGAAGCCATTAACAATCTTTATAATTGTGATTTTTCTCTCAGTCTCTCAGCCCCTCCAAAGACCTGCCAGGCTTCCGCAAAATCCTCCCCAGAGCCAGTTACTTTGTTCTATCTAAAGGCTGCCCCACGAATCACCAGCTAGGGGGCTTTCAGCCTGAGGTAAGCGTGGAGTCTCCAGACTCTCGATTTGAAGGAAGCTTGACCTCAGTCACCCTCGCTCACGAGCTCCAGTTCCCACCTCCTGGGCTGGCCAGTGAGGTGGAACTTTCCGAGCAGCCCGTTGTTGTTGATAACATAGCAGAGGAGATGGCAGTGGTGTCTTGTCAAACTTCCCCCCAAGGAATGCCATCCCCTTCTTCCTCCTCTGCTTTGTACCCCATCTCATCCAACGCCCCAGCCTCCACAGATGTCTCTCAAGGCTCTGCTGAACTTAAGACAAATGAAGTCACTCTAAAAGGAAATAGGAGAGTTGCTACTGGTGGTTTTGGTGGATCGATGGTTCAGCAAATACAGGCAGAAACTGCACAGGTGGTTGCCATCATACCTACCCAGGTGAGACTTGCATACCCTTCTACCAATTAGCAGAATGATTACTTTAGGTTTTTTAGAGCTTGATAGGTAAACATTGGTGTACAAAACACTGTTGTTGTTACCTCCTCTCCAGAACCTGCTAGAGTCCAAGTCTTTGTCCAGTGTCAACTCTGTGGGGCCAGTGATGATGGTCTCTGTAGGCGCCAGCATAGAACAAAGTGCCAAACATTCATATAAAATGGTGAGTAACCCACTCATTTATTCTGCTTAGAAATGTCAATACTGAAACTGAGACTCATAGAGTCTGTACACAGAAACATAAATCAAGAATAACATGAGAACAGCAAATTTAGTTAGTGGGTGTGAGTGACGTGAACTTGATTTCTGCAGTCTGTAAAGACATACACCAGACGAGGTCGGGGGAGGTGTCTGAATCCTGGCTGTTCCTTTGTATATGTCACCCGCCACAAGCCACCAACGTGCCCTGAATGTGGGAGCCACTTGGGTGGAAAATGGATACCTGTTGTAAGTGTCAGGCAGTGTCTGCAGAAACAGTAATAGTAAAATTGTTCAGTCTCCAGTTTTGGCCTGTTTTAATTAAATTGACTTGATTGTATTTATGCGTCAGGAAAAGAAGAAACAAGAGAAAGAAGCAATACCAAAACCATGTAAAGCTCAGAGCAAGCATTATGAAAGCTGTCAACCCACTCTACCCCCAGCTAAGGAGGATAATGCTGATGTCAGTAAAACAAAGACTGCTGGAAACAAAAAGGAAGGACAAATTGAGCAGTGCTCCAGAAAGCAGCGTGCAGGTCCAGCTGGAAAGCCACCAGAGGGCAGCAACACCAGGTTAGTGCAACAAACAAAGTGAGGATCAGTGAAGCTTTAGTGCTGAACTGTGTGACTCTGGTGCACAAAGCTTGGTCCTCAGAGCCAAATTCAAATCTTAATATTATTATATGATGTTATTATTTACAGTCTGCTATATGGGCTTCAACACTGTATATATTCACAACCTGGACCATTAATGCTGGTTTAGAAGGTGCATAGACACAAGTTTCTGTTTCATTTTTTTGTAAACATACAAAAGTTATTTGAAAAGCTGAAATGTGTAGGCCCATTGTAAACCAGTATATTACAAATGGAATAGGATTATATCGGCACCTTTGTGTATTGCTTTTAAGCTTTGAGCATAGTTTGTATTTTACTTGACTTATGTTCCTCTGTCTTACAGTAGACAATTGAAAGACAGTGTTAAAGGCAGTATAGTCCAAGGTCAGGACAGAAACAATGCTGCTGTTCAGAAGAGGTCTATCAGACCCATACTCCCTGCCTACCACAGCACAGGTGAGAAGAACACTCTACATACAGGCCATTTTCTGACGCCAAGCTGTCATCAAGCAGATTTACATATTTTCTTGTTTGTATTTTTAGGCCATACTTTGTTCCAGATCATAACTGTCCCTCCTGACAAAGGAAAATTGCAAACTGCAAACCACAACAGATCATCCACTGGTACTGCATCATTTGAAATAAAAACTCTGTTTGCAGTTTAGCTACAGGTTTATTTTACGTAGGTTCAGTGCATGTTATTAGCTTATTCAGAGAGGAAGTGAAATATCTCTGTAAGGTTTCTGCTCTGTGCAGATGTGGTCTTTTTTTCTAACCACAGGAGCTCAAGAGAGTTTCTCAGGTCTCAAACCAAGCACTTTAAAGCAACTTGGCCAGACGGTCCCGACAACCACAGCCAAGCAGGTTGTCACACACACAAACACTAAACCACAAATAGAAAATGCTAAAGATTGAATGTAGTTTTCTCACTGTAGGCATGCTTTTCCATAGGATTCCTCTGTGCCTGCATTTGGAGGTGAACCTGTGTCTTCACTGACTGATGCCAGAGTGAATGTCCTCTCAGTCGTGCCTTTTAAGCAGAACACTGTCTCCAACTTTGTCAGTATACTACGTTCCTTGTACACTGTAGCCTGCTATAAATTTACTGCTTAAAATTAGATTTCACCTAATGTTTCTTCCAAATGCTTTTTTGCCTCTGGATGTTCGTTGTTTCTTGATATTTGGGTAATTTGTATTTTTTTTTTTTTTTTTTATTCTCTTAGGACTTGGGACTGTCCACAGCACGGGGCAGGGGTCACTGTAAGAACCCATCCTGTGACTACATGTATAAGAACAGACATAAACCTGCAGTGTGCCCTAAGTGTGGCTGTGAGCTGACACAGAAGAACACCAAGGGAATAAAGGTGGCCGCTTAGTTCCTCCAGAAGTTAATGTAGAGTTAGTCATGTCTACTCTATCTCTGAATGCCTTTTTTAGCCTCAGCTAAACCTTGGATCCCTGAACAGTTGTCTCTTGTTCCTTTTTTTTACTTTCTCAGTTTGGGACACTGCTGGATCCATACCAGGCCTTGAGTCCTGAGCAGAAAGACATCCAGCGCCAAAATACACTACTGCTACTGCGCCATTCACTGCAGATTCCTGAGGGTGAAACAGAACTTCAGGAAACGTTAAACCTCATCCAAGAGCTCAATAGTCTTCAGATCGTCTTGGTTCAGCCAGGTGTTCAGGAGCATGAAGACAACATAGAGACAGAGACGCTGGTCGAATCAGGGTGGCCTCAGTTCTATGAATCAGCAGCCACTCACTGTGGCCTGTGTAACTACCCACTCTTCAAAGGAGGTCAGAGGTGAGAAGATAGGGCCTGAAATGAAAAGGAGGAGAGCTGGTCTATGTTTTTTGTGGTTTTAATAAGGTGACTCCCTTCTTTTCAACTGGGCTGCTTCTGTTTTTGTTACTTTCTAGTACTTTTGGTTCCTTAATATATGCTCACGTGTGTGCCTGTACACATTAGTACTGTTGCAGGGCAGGAGGACTGCTGGCTCCTTACCGAGACACTGCTGCAGACTTCCTCTCTGCAGCTCAAGGTGTGTCTCAATGTTCAGTGTTTGGCTCTGCACAGCTTCACTGACCTGCATCCAGGTAAACAGCACCACTGTCAAACAACGTTCTTCTTTCATCTTTCTTAACCAAGCATAGCACAGCCTGGTTTCAATGATACAAATCATTATGGCACATTTTAGCTCTAGTGCTTTAACAGAAGCTCAGTTTGAAGGTTTTTGTTTCACTGTGGTGCACCCTCTGTGAATTAAAACACAGGTTATTTATGTCTTGACAGGTTTGTTCAACATTGGGAACAGACTGCTGGTGAGTATCGACCTGTTCCTGAAGATGAGGGCCAGTATCAAACTAGGCCAAACCCCCTTACAGGCAGCCAGGACTGTACTGGATCACACCCCCAACCACCCTGGTAAACACTTAATTTAATCCTTCATACATGAATTCTGCATATGCTTTCAGATTTGTATGGGATTTTCTTCCTACAGTATATTGACAGTTTTTCACAGTATGTTTTCTATGAATTTTTCTGTCTTCCTCTTTTCCATCAGTTCATGCCCTGAGTCTAGAGGAATTATCTCAAATTCAAGAGCTTCTCCTGAGTGGTTACTGGGCCTTTGAATGTCTGACAGTGCGAGATTACAATGATATGATCTGTGGCGTTTGTGGTGTTGCTCCAAAGATGGAGATTGCACAGCGATGCACAAACAACGTTCTGGAGCTTAAGAACGTCGAGGTGACAGATTAATTGGAGGATTATAGAAAAAAATTATGATGCGTCTCTGAGCCTTTTGGCAGCGTCATGTCTAACAGTTCTCTGAAACATGCTGTGTCTGCAGTTCACCTGGCCTGAGTTTTCAGTCTCAGATGAAGTACACGTGGATGACTTCTGGCTGACCATGGAGAGTGAGGCTATCGAGCAGGCAGCTTTCCCCACAGACATCCCTATCACACGGGTTGATGCTTCCATCATTGCTCCCTTCATCCCACCTCTGATGAGGAGTTCCAATGTTATTAACACAGAGAAGGACAAGGTCCTGCCACACACCGAGCAGCCTTCAGGTATCTGATTCTTTTAGATAAATACTGAAGCTCAGACTTTATATGAACTGATACTAATAACGTTTTTTCTGGAAGTGAGGGGGGGGGGGAAGGGGGAAACGTGTTGAATTGTTACCTGTCACACGTTTGAGTTCACAGAGAATAGCGATTTAATAAAGAAGAGGAAACCCATGGAAAAAGTTATTTATTAACAACCAGACAATTGTTTTCCTCTGCTGTTTCAGGAGATCCATCAGTTTTGGTGCGTCTCATTCACGATGGTCAGCTGAGACTCGATAAGATAGAAGATCACAGCGAGGAAGAGCTGAGGACAATACTTCACCGCTGTGGGTCGAATGTCACCCCAGAATGCACTAAGGTGTGTGTGTGTGTGTGTGTGTGTGTGTGTGTGTGTGTGTGTGTGCGTGCGCGCGCGTGCGTGTGTGCGCGCGCGTGCGTGTGTGTGCGCGTGTGTGCACGCGTGTGTGTGCGAGTGACTGACTAAGAGAGAGAGAGAGAGAGAGGATAGAAAGAGAACATGTTCATGTTAAGTAACTTTAAAACACTAGACAGAATACAAGCTTTTAGTTTTGGAACAGATACACTGATCATGTGATAACTTGGTCATCGGTATAAGAAATCCCCTGCCACACATCCTCTGGCTCAAGGCTGCTTTGCCAAGGGATTTTAGTGTGTGGTAAATTTAGTTGTTTGTCATTGTGTTCTGACCTGCTCTTATCTGGGTGGGAGTTTATTTAAATAAATGCCTCCTTTCTGTCTCCATGTCTGTTAGAATGAACTGCTGGCCTCTCTGATCTCCTTGTACACGCTTGTTCATAGTGGTCTTTCCACCGCCGCCCAGCCCCTTCCACACTTCACTGCTGGCAAGCTGTTCAAAGTCTGCCCTCACAAGGTAAAGACATCAAACCTATTGTTGTTTAATTCAGTCATTCAAATTTAAAATTAAAAACTTTATCAACCAGATCTTTGTATCAAAATTCTCACTGGAAATTAAAAAATTAAAAAATCAGGCATAAGTGAAAAACTCTAATGTCATATCTGAGTCCAGGTGGTGTGCGGCTCTAAGTACTTAGTGAGAGGAGAGACGGCTCGAGACCACGTAGACCTGCTCCTTTCTTCTCGCTTCTGGCCCCCAGTCTATGTTAGTGACTCTGCCCGTCAGGTGGCACTTTGTACTGACTTGCAATATCCAGAACTGGCAGCCCAGATGTGGGGCAGGAACCAAGGCTGCTTCTCGGATCCCTTTGAAAAACCTGAGGTAAATCCGACTATTTGTTAAGAGACTGTCATTTCCTGCAAAGCAATTAAAATGAAACAACTAAAACACTGTCACTATCACTTGTTTTTATTTTTATTTAGCAAGACATACATTATCTTGGTACATAACTTTAATTACATCTCTCTCTTTTTTTGCATTTGATTGCTTAAAGCATGAAAACCTCTCTTCTTTCCCCGTCAGTTTGTATCATGTGCTGAACTGCAAGACCAGCCATACAGCGCAGACTCTTCCATAGTAGGGGAGAATCAGCAGATGCACCCTGTCACCAAATCTTCTTCTTCCTGGTTGGTTCATCCCCCTGGAGCAGAGCAGCTCACTGAGCCTTCTGCACCACCTTCAGATCACTACTCGATGTCCCTCTGCAGAGAACTGGAGCCTTATGTCAGTGTGGTGACTGAACTAGAGAAAGAGAAGCTACAGGAGGGTAGAGAGGGAAAGGAACAGAAACAACAGACTGAGAAGACTAAGAAAGACTCCACAGACACATCAGAAGACTCTGTGAGCCATGTGCAGTGGCAACCTGTAGTTTTCAACAACACAGCTTATTACTACCTGTACAACCGTCTGGTAGATTATCTCACCAGCAGGGACATTGTGACCCAGCAGATCAACCAAGTCGTGAAGGCCTGCCAGCCTGGAGAGGTAGTGATTAGGGATTCTCAGTACCGGCTTGGCGTGGCACAGATCAAGACTGAGAAGGAGGAAGATGGAGGAAGTGGGGTGGAGGGACAGAAACAAGAGGGACGGATAGAGACGTATGAAGTTGTCCTGTCCTGAGTAGAAACGTTCAGAATAGACAGCTGGATGAGATGCAATGTAAAAATGGCTTCATGCAAAGAGCTCACGGCAGGTAATTACTAGGGAGAAGAACGACCAGAGAGTATTCCCTTATTTGAAGCCCAGGCTGTACAACAGCACAGTACGTGAGCGCTGCACAGTTGTTAGATGCTGTCGATGTGAGTGTATGAGTATGAATACAGGGGTGTGAATTTTACAGAAGTAGAACTTATGGTAGAAAATGATAAGAATAGTGGTCACTACAGTTTATTGTAAAGATATAAAAAAATTCAGGTTACAGGCCAATTTTAAACCTCTCTAACAGTGATTGTGAGTATTTGTTGCGACTGAATGTAAGAAAATTATCTTTTCAAATGACTGAGAATGTAACATTATTTACTTTGTTTTACCAGCGTGGTGCCAAGAGTTAGAAGGATTTTTTTTATGTCAAAGTGAAATGAGTCCTAAAGTTCAATGAATGCTTTCCGGTGACTGATGTAGCTTGTGAACAGGATTTTAACTTCTCAGCGTAAATGGAAATATTTAACCATGAATGTTATAGTATATTTATTGCCTTTTAAGCCCAGAGACATTACTGCTTGATGTTTCACACTCTTACCTCTCATCTGCCACTTGTTGCCTTTTGGACTGATGCTTGCATTTCACAAGAAAGTACAACATATGTATGTTTTACTGTACTCTATGATACTGTGGTAATGGACCTTTTTCTTTATTTTGAATTACATTATCTTCTCCTTGGAGATCCATGCAAGGACACAGTCAGTCAGTCAGTTGTTGACTTGTATAAACCAATTAGCAGCCAACCTTATTTATATTATAGGTATTTCGTGAACTTAGCAGCATGAAGTACTTTAGAATTTAAATTCATTGTAAATTAAACGGCTGAAGTAATAAATAAATCTAAAGTTTGGTTAAGTTTACTGTGGTAAGTATGGTCAAACTGCCAAAAACGGTTCGAAAATCTGAGTCATTCATTATTAGATAAAGCAAGCCTTTGTCTAATACAGCATTACTATTGCATGTCAGTGTTAGTAACATTTAAAAATACGGAGGAGAATATTTCTACGTGTAAACTTTTGTGAGGTTTCTTTTAAGTCTTTGACTTCAAAAACACTATTATACTATTTGTTGTTACTTATGTCTTCATCATCACTACCCTCTAGAATATATTCATATTGGACCTTGCATATTGGACATTATAGTGTGAAGCAGTTCCTCATTATGTAAAGAACAGGTTCAGCAAGATTTTTGACATCAAGTATTAGTTACTTTAATTACAGTAAAGTGGTGCACATGGAGGCATGTAGTGTTGTTTAACAGTGGTAATTGTTCACTGTATTAAGATAAATGCAAATGTTGAATCAGATCAGATTAGAGGATGATTGTTCTGCCATTAACTCACACACACTTCACATTTGTACACATTCAAAGATACATCCATATTTTATGGGGCTTTTTTGTTTGTTTGTTTGTTTGTCTTTATCTATTTTTGAAGCTTGGACTTCCTGTAATAAGCACAATATGTCTAGTGTGTTTTTCTCCCTGGAGCAAAGTCATCATGGTTGTCGACTTACAGGAATTGTGTGAGAAGGATTCACTAAATTAAAGAGAACTAGTATGTTTTACTTGCTTGTAGTAAACATGCTTTGCTCAGTAATATTTTCCCTGCAAGATGAAGTTTAAATGTGATGACGTTCACCACCTAGACCATCCACAAGAGTAAAAGACAGTGAGCAGTCTTGACTTGCTGATATAGTCTTTATATAAGAACATATAAGTAAAAAAACTAAAGAAGGGCTGCTAAAATGTACATCTGCTTAAATAAACTTTCACAGCTTTTTATGACAAACATGACTATAAAACACAGCTATTTTACTTTAAAAACTTTTGGTATAACAGTACAAATAAGTTCATTTCATTGTTTTATAAACTTACTTGTCAACTTACTTTTCTGTGCTATTGCTAATTAGTATTTAAATGAGAAATGCCAAAAAAGAAATTAATAATGTAGGAAGACAATTGATAAGACAGATTACATCATGGAAATATCTTGGCTTCTAAATGGGAGATAAGACTTCTATTCTCAATATACACTGCCCTTCCAAAATAAAAGTCACTCTAATATTTAGTTGGACCACCTTTAGCTTTGATAACAGCATTCACTGTGGCATCGTTTCAATAAGCTTCTTCAGTGTCACAACATCTATTCTCTTCTAGAGTTACAATTTTTCGCCAAGATCTTGTATTGATGATGGGAGAGTCAGACTGCTGCGCAAAGTCTTCTCCAGCACATCCCAAAGATTCTCAATGGGGTTAAGGTCTGTACTCTGTGGTGGCCAATACATGTGTGAAAATGATGTCTCATGCTCCCTGAACCTCTTTCACAATTTGAGCCCAATGAATCCTGGCATTGTCATCTTGGAATATACCCGTGACATCAGGTAAGAAAAAGATCCATCAATGGAATAACCTGGTCTTTCAGTATATTCAGGTAGTCAGCTGACCTCATTCTTTGGACACATAACGTTGCTGAACTTAGACCTGACCAACTGCAGCAACTCCAGATCATAGCACTGCCCCCACAGGCTTGTACGGTAGACACTAGGCATGATGGGTGCATCACTTCACCTGCCTCTGTTCTTACCCAGATATGTCATCACTCTGGAACAGGGTAAATCTGAACTCATCAGACCACATGACCTTCTTCCACTGGACAGTTCTTAACCCAGTTTTAGTAGTTTCATCAATCTCTTTGGATGTTTTCTTATCTTGGTTCATGCCAATAATTTGACCCTTCTGAAACAGATTAACATCTTTTCCACGACCACAGGATGTGTCTTCTGTCATGGTTGTTTAAGAATTTAGAGGCTACTCACTGCATCAGTTACTGTTAAAGAACTTGTTGCCAGCTGAAAAATAATCATCCATGCAGTAATTAACCAATGGGAGGCTCATACCTATTTGTTTAGTTAGTTCCAGGTGGTGACTTTTTGAGGGGACGGGCAGTGTATAAAAAATAACTAACTTTAGTTACACAAGGGAGAAAAAAAAAAGATCTTCTGTAACCTCAGTAATGGAATGAACACTTCCCTACAAAGATTTCAGAGTTGTGCAATGTCTAGCGAGACTATGGGAAATGTTCCAGAGGAAATGCAAATTGGACGTTATCCAATACAAAATGGGAAGTGAGGAGAGAAGAACAAAGGCGACACAGTGACTATCTGCACATTTGTGTAATACAGAATGTATGGTATAAATATCTAACATACACAATACATTACATCCCTGTAGCATATACATTTTCAATGTTAAAGCTTTATTTTAATTTGTAGCTTTTGCATTGATTGTCACACAGGCACAAAAACACAACACATACAGCTTATGATATACTGACATACTACTATCTGCTCTATAGTTTTTCAGCAAAAAATAGATAATTTTTGATTTACATCATTAGATATATACAGTATCAGACATCTTACAGCTGTTCCATTCACAAGCAAGCACTATTGCCTGAAGTTACACAAATTTGCAGTCTGTATCTCTCACGTAGCTTATGTGTTTTTCTGAAATCGTCGTGAAGTTGGCACGTAGGCTGACTGCTACATATAGACATTTATGAAACTTACATCCAAACAGTCGTCTAACGCCACAGGAAACGAGAAGATTAAATTGGGCGACTCACACGCACACACACACACAAAAAGTCCTTTCACATTGTCAGACGTGAAACATTATTTATCTGATCCATTACACATCCACAGATTTCCCTGCTCAGTTCAGCTGCAATTGCTGCTCCTAAATCACACTGAACGCTGGTTAATTAATTATTGGACTGAAGTGGAACAATCACATGTTGCCACCAAATAACAGCTACTGTAAGTGTGGCGCACGAAACACGACCCAGTGACGAAAGACAACCAGGTCACTCTGCTGTCTCCATAGCTGCATTTAGCCTGTTTAAACCAGGGAAACACTTGCACTGATCAGATAATTAAACCTGGCTTGGCTACACCACCGACGATGAGCAGCGCTCATAGTTTTAGAAGCAGCGTTCGGGTTGCTTCCCTTGAGGAACTTTACATGCACTAAATCGATGAAAAGGAAGTGAACCTGCTGACAAAAGTGATTGAGATCTCCTCAAAAACAAGTCATTTGCTCTAGAAACTAATAATAAACACTGTATACAATTAAGAACAATCTCAACAGAATAGAATTTTCCTTTGGATAAACAGTAACACACCTCAAAGACATAACAGAGGGAGAGACAAACAATCCGTTGGGGATTTATGTTAAGCATAAGGCACAACTTTGGATGCACATGTGGTTTGTTGACATGTTTCCTCCTTTCATGTCTGTCGTTGCTGGATGTGCCAATTTCTAGTCATGGTCTGCAAACAAGCAAGTCACATGTTCGCTGCAGCTGCCTGTCTGTCTGGCGAACAGGCACGACAGGCAAAAAATAGCTGTGAAGGCGACTCTGCAACTGTCCAGTGGTAAGAACAAGCTATTGGTACTTGGGCTGTGAACTACAGCTGATCCCACTCTCCTGACACTTGGTGATGGGTGATGGGTGACTGATTTATGATTGATTGGTGGCTAGAGATTTCAACAAAACTGGTAATTGTTGGTCTTCATCAGAGGCTGCTCCTCTTCCTCTTGGTCACAAGACTGGTCACAGGGGCCGTCGCAGCACTTGGGCTCATCACATATTTCGCCCGCTGTGATCTGCTGCTGCACATTCTGGTACATTAGCTGTAGAGCGACATCATTAAGACGGTGGAGTTATGGTGTGATTAGTAAAAGAGGTTCAAACATCTGGCCTATTTAAAACATTATTATTGTTTCATGTCTGACAGAAGATGTTTCTCTGATACTTTTTTTTTTTTTAAGTTGTGAATATGTCCTCTGGGAGCAACACCCAAGTAAGATTGTATCACAAAAAAACCCAATTAATGTAATTGGCTTAATAGCACAGCTTATTCTGTTGTTGAAGGGGTGCAGGGTGACCTGAGGACATCATGTTGCTTTGCTTTCACACATGCTTTGCTACGCTATGACGTTTTGAGAAGCCCACCTGCTCTTGCTCATGTTGGACCCCAAGTAGCCTTAATATCATTTGACTGATCTTGCTGAACGTTGGACGCTCTGTGGGCTCCAGATTCCAGCACATCTTCATGATTGTGTAGCTGAAACAGAAGTGAATCATACTTAGAACATAGATTCCTATAAGAGAAATTCAGCAGGCAACAACAATAGAATAATATAACAACAACAAAAACAACTATAATAATATTAATACGTTTATACACTTGGTTTTCAGAGGGAAATGGTAAAATCAAAAAACTGTTTTAAGTCAAACAAGAGATATAAGGACATGCTTATGGAGGCGGTGACGCAGTTTGATAAGAGAGACCCGTTCATAAGAACTCCTCCTTTCAAGTCTCATTTTGTTACCGTGAAATACCAGTTACATGGCTTCCTAGCTTTGAGATCATGTGGCTAACAGGCAGAACTGAGGCCTGACTCACAGCAGAACAACAAATGATTAGGCCTTGACTCAGATTCAGTCCCCTCCATTTCCACAGTGCAGCTATTCCAAGTGGTGTGACAGCCACGGCAAATCAGCACACACTGATGTTAGGGCTCTCTGAGACACTGTGAAAAAGCTCTTTTTATTTTCTCATTTCGGCAGCTTTTTAAGTTTACAGTTTGGGTTTGTTAAGTTGAGGTTGGGGTTGAGAGATCACCCAAAGCGAGTGAAGTAAAATCTGGAATAATGGAAGCACTTCATGAGGTTACCTCATGTGTCAGTTATTTAAGATGTTAGATAGGGTGGAAGATGGGCAAAGAAAAAAGGGATCTTTGTTCAGTCGTGATGAACATTTGAGAGAACATTTGAACTGTCTGGTGGTTAAAGTCAACTTAGGATCAGCTATTTTTATAAAACAGTCTTTAATGTTAACGCTCGTAACTTTAAATGATACTGGTTACTGTGTGTGAGCAGCTGATCTTACTAGTTACTAAACAGAACCACAGCATCCCTTCTACTTTTCCTCTCAGTCTGATAAGTTGAGCGCTAACATTTTACCAGCTGATAAAAATGAAACCATTATTGACTCAATTGTGAAAACCCAGCTGATAGTCACTTGATACTCCAGTAAAACTCAACTGATAATCAGGTGACACTAAGTAGAGTAGTAACATTGGCGGGACAAAAAGCAGCCGTGATCCATCCCCGTATGAACCAGACTTCATGTTGTTCAAGTGTTGAGCTTACATCTCAGGTGGGGCATAGACTGGTTGGGACATCTGGTAGCCGCGCTTCACCATCTTGTAGAACCTGGAATCCACAGCCATGCTCGGGTAGGGGCTCTTGCCTAATAATGAAGAATACAGTGTAAATTTAATTTATAAAGGCGATCATGAATGAAAAGTAATGAAATACAGGGAATCTGCTGTATGCTTATGTTCAGACCTAAAGAGAAGATCTCCCACAGGAGGATGCCGTAGGACCAGACATCACTCTGGACAGTGTAGACACAGTCAAAGATGCTCTCTGGGGCCATCCACTTCACTGGCAGGCGAGCCTTTACCCACAAGGTTAACAGGAAAAAAATATTTTTCAAACTTAGTTCAACTCACATAAGTAAAACTTGTCTCTGTTCTGCTCAGGCTCTTACGTTTCCCTTCACCACATAGTTGGAGTCATTCATGATGTCACGTGCCAGACCAAAGTCACAAATCTTTGCCTCTCTGCGGTCAGTCAAGAGGACATTCCTCGCAGCAACGTCTCTGTGAATACACTGCAAACACACACAATGAAAGACAATTACACCAGTAAATGGAGTAAAATACGTAAGAATGACACTGAGTTATTGTCAAGAATGTAATGATGTAACATCCTTCATTGATTAATCACTGATCTATAGAAAACAATCAGATGTATTTACATTGAGTCCCCTTTAGTGGTAAGTTCACTCACATTTTTGGCTGCCAAAAAGTCAAGGCCCTGAGCCACTTGAAAAGAAAATCTCAGCAAGTCATCAATATCCAGCGGCCAGTCACCAGTTTCCTCAGACACAGACTCTAAGAATGAATCACACAGTAATAATGTTAAATCACCCAGGGTCAGGAAGTAAAGAGGGTGAGTGCATTTCAATACCAGTGTGCTGCACAAGTGCGCAACCAATTGTGTGTACATTAAACAGGGGGATTGTGGTGAAGGATTTTTTTACCTCGAGATGATTCTACATTTGGCTGCTGGATGGGTCTCATCTCCAAGTAACTGCTCGAGGATTCACTGGAGATCCCACTGTCACTGTGAGAAGGGAAATAAAGAGGAGAGACACAGCGGGGTTTCAGCAGAAATACATACAGAGGCCGAATGTTACACACGCTACGCACGTTTGGAGATGTACCTTCTAATGAACTGTTTGTAATTGCAGATGTTCTTGTAGTCACTTGAGTTCTCCATGATGTCGGGAATGTTTACAACAAAGTTCATAAGAGTCTCTGCTTGGCGGAGGAAGTTCAGCAGGTCACCAAGGCTGCAATACTCTGTGATCACAAACACTGGTCCTGATGAGGAAATACGCATGTTACAGTGTCACCCTTTGGACGAATAACATGTTCTTAAGCATATGACATATGAGATTGTCATCAACAACTTACACAGGACAATGAGAGGATGTTGCCTTACCTCCATATGTGCAGGCTCCCAGTAGATTGACAATATTCTTGTGGTGACCCAGGTGGCTCAGGATCTTCAGTTCAGACATTAAAGCCTCCCTCTCATCAGAATGGGCACTGGCTGCAGAAGGATAACAGAGATTTTCATCATTCTGTTGAAGCATGTAAAAACTCTTTCGCTTTTAACGTTATTGTTCAAGTCACTAATGGAAATGATTACATCAGAACTAGTCAGACCTAGTATTTTTACATTATCTTGGAACATTTTGATATTTTCTAATCGACTTCCTCATGTAAACATATGCAGATCTCTGCTTTAAAACAGAGCCGTGAACATTACTTCACCTTTTAACATTTTCACAGCGACACGCAACACATTGTCCTCCTTTCCTAGACCATAGGCTGTGGCCTCAACCACCTTTCCAAAAGCTCCTGCTCCCAGGATCTTTCCTAGTAGAGCAGAACATGTGAAAAAGCATTTTGAGTACAAGTGCAAATGATTTAAAATGAGAGCACTGAAGAGCATTTGAATGAATTTAGAATAACACTCTGCAAACCTAGCTTCAGCTTGTCTCTCGGGAACTCCCACTTCTCGTTGTAAGGCAGCTGAGTGGGGTCAATGAAGGTATAATTGTTTCCATCTCTTGCCTCAACTATCTTCCAACGGATCTCATACCTGGGTTTCTGATAACAAAAGCAGGAGAAAGAATGGGAGAACAAGTCAAAGCAACAGACTAATTAATGCATCTTAACAAGATTTAACCTGGACCACCTCTATATTTTTGGGGTAATTACACATTAGAATTACACTTCAGTATATCGTACCTGCTTATATTTGTAAAACAGAAAAACCAGTAGCATAAGGAGGATGGTCAGAATTCCTGCTGCTCCCATCAGAATGTAAATGAAGAGGTCCTCTGCCAAGTTGGAGAAAGATCGATATTAATAAATGATTCTAATGTAGCCTGTGGGTGTGTCATACTGTTTTGTTTGTCACGTTGGAAATTTTGTATATTGTTTGCTTTGGCATATTATTTAACAAGTTTCAAAAATGCATAAACACAAAATAAACAAGTTTCATAACATGTTCAGCTACAAGGAAAGAGATCAGCTGACTATGAGAACATCATTTTACAAACCAGATTTGGTTGGAGTCACCATCCATGCACAGCAACCAACTGAGAAGTGCAGGGACTTTGTTAGCATCTTTTAAAAGAACAGATGATAAACAAGTCACCTGAAACCTCCATGGCAAAAGTGTCACTGCTGACACCAACAAGGTTGAAGGCAACACACTCGACTGTCATCCTCCGACTGGATGGCCCAACAGTGAGGACACTCTCCACCTCCACAGGCCCGTACTCCTCCCTCTGGACCTCCACTGTGGGAGCCTGTAGAGGGATCGCCATCTGCAGCCCTGAGATGTTTTCATTGCACCTGCCTCATTGCAACATATAAAACAATTAGACAAAGGGCAAAGGAATATTACATCCATGTGTGGGTGAAAGTGTCTCTCCTGTTCCCTGTGCAGTGATACTTACGTAGTCCTTATCCCAAAACACTGGTACCAGATGATTCTGGGAGCAGGATAGCCAAACGAGGTGCAAGTGAGTGTGGTTACATTTTCCCATCTCACAACAGCAACAGGTCTCTCTGCCAGTCAGACAGAAAAAAATTTAGCTTGACTATATTTCCAGAAATAACTATTAGATGTTGTTGGGCTGCAGGATCTATTTATCTATTGGCTGTAGTTACTGCTTTGATTTGTGTTTAATGCATCACTTACGATACATTTGGACTTGAAATGTGATGGATGCATTCGCCAAATCACTCCTGGCGTAGAAGGTGTACTGGCCCTGCTCCCGTGCATTCATTCTCTTCAGCTGCAGACTTGCATGGTACCTAAAAAAATGAAGAACCAACAAAAAGCTTTAAAGGGAGAAAAGAGGAATGTCTACAGAACCATAAGTGACTCATTCTTTGAATTCAGACTGTTCCTATGTATCACCGCTGAGTACGTCAACAAGCTAAAACCAGAACATCCTTCTTCTTTCTACCGGCAGTTTCATGACCGGAGGATATATTATGACCTTAGTTTTTCTTGTCTAATTCACCAAAAATGCACCGACAGCATTTCTCTGATCCAGAGTAGCTTCCCTTTCTACAACATACTTGATTAAACTGTGTTATGAGCACGTAAGAGAGCAGCTTTGGGTTGTTGATATTAATTTTGTTTGGTCTACATGAGCTCAGATCTTGGCCTTGTACCTGTTGTTGTATTGGATTAGCTTGTGCTCTTGTGTGGACGTGTTCGGAGATGTTGGCGTGTGCCATCTGTGCTCTGTTATGCGGGGGTATGCTTCAATAAACACACTGAGCTCCAGATCTTCTCCCTCGTTCACCTCAACTGAGAGATCCTTGTGGGCCAGTTTTGGGGACAGCTGGGGCAGCAGTCTGATGTAGGGCTTATCTATTCAGAGAAATCAAGACAAGAGACATAGTTGTAGTTTGCATTTACTAGTCTTTATTAGCTGCTCCAGGCTCTTCAGTATCATTCATGGAGATTTCTGTGGCTTACCCACAACCAGCAGGTATGTGGTTGAACTATTCACCCCTGCTTCATTTATACCGATGCAGGAAATGTTCCCTGTATCTGCCAGGTCTACAGCAGAGATGGTCAGGATGCTCTGAATGTCCAGGCGATTTTCTCCACTGGAGCGAACCAGCTCCTCGATGACTGGTTTCTGCACAGAGATAAAAAGTTAAAATCACAGTTGCAGCTACACTTAAGAAAACTAAAAAGCCTCATACTGACCGACTTGGTGGTGTATTTCCAGGTGACATTGTAGTTGAAGTTGGGGTTGTGTGTGGTGCAGCGAATTTTGAGCTCCTCCCCAACTATGCGCACATATTCATCTGTCTCCAGGAAGACGTACGGAGGGAAGCGAAGCTCTAGAGCAAGTGGAAAATAAACTCAGTGCAAATACCAAATCAAAGAAGTCAACATCATTTCTAACAGACAAGTGGTCTCACTCTGAATGACGTTGATGGAAAAGGCCCTGGAGGTCTTTTCCACCCCCTTGACCCTGGCTGTGCAGACGTAGTCAGCGTTGAAGCTGGGGTGGAGGCTGTGGATGAGGATACCATGGTGCCGATAAACTGTAAAGTTCATCCCTGGCGGCACAGTGGTGCCGTTGTCCATGCGTAGGCCGAGGTCTGTGGCTGCCGGGTCAGTCAGTAGGCAGGGCAGCAGGTACTTCTCACCCTCTTTCTCTACAACCCGCAGGGATGTGCTGCTGGTCCAGAACACACGATCTGGATCTAGAAGAAACAGAGATTGGAAGAACTCATCATAGAAGGATGTAACCACCGTTGATAGTGATCCATTTAGGCACTTGCAAGTCAGTATTATTACGCTTGTGCTACTGTTCTTGACACAGAACAGCAGGACTCTCGTTTGTCTGAGCTCACCTTTTACGTACACGTGCACTGAGGTGGTCAGGTTGCTGTACTTAGGCCCAGTGTAAAAACACTTGTATGTTCCAGTGAATTCTGCCGACGGATTCTCCACCTTGAAGGTGCGGACATTTCCAGTGCCCTTGGAAATGAAGCGTCTGTGTTTGGGTAGCCTGGTTTGCCAGTTGACAGGGCCGTCACCCTCACACTTCAGATCCAGGGGGGACCCAGGTTTGACTTCAACCTCTGAACCTACAACCTTAGAGTTGAACTTGATCACTGGACACCTCCATTCAGCTGGGAAAGAAGTAAAACACTAATCAGTTACATATATTATTTAGTACACACATAAATTTATGTACTATACTTTTTGCAGTGGTAACACGTAGAAATAAAAATCTAAAGATAAGATAAGATAAGTTAACTGAGAACTATGGGCTGTCTGTCTTCATCTCATCTTCAAGATTCAGATTTCTTTTGGAAGTAATCTTTTGAATTCAGAAAACAGACTGGTGCCTGGGACCTGAACAACATTCCTCAATCCCTCTCACTTCTGCTTTTCACAGTGTTGCTAACTCAACACTGAGATATAAAAACTGTAAAGACAGGAAGTTTCAAATATGATGCTTTAGTATTTTTAGTTGCAGCCTTTTGTCAAACAGCCAAAGATA
Organism: Anabas testudineus; assembly: GCF_900324465.2. NCBI lineage: Eukaryota > Metazoa > Chordata > Actinopteri > Anabantiformes > Anabantidae > Anabas > Anabas testudineus. Next base: position 10,752,978 of record NC_046619.1, read on the forward strand.
AGAAAAGATGTAGATTCAAGATTTGTTGAGACGTATGAATTAATTCATATGTTTTTAAGTTTTAGTGTTGAAGAACAGTGCTCTCTTTGATAGTCTGTAGTGAAGTTGAAGTCTCTTTGATAGTCTGTAGTGAAGTTGAAGTCTCTTTGATAGTCTGTAGTGAAGTTGAAGTCTCTTTGATAGTCTTTAGTGAATTTGGAAATTATTCTATACTTGGAAAAGTAATTTGTTGCATTTAGGGGATGTTTGGGGTACAAAAATGTTTTTTGGAAACTTTGACCGTGGAAACACCTTTCCTGTAAATCCCTCATCTAGAATTGAAACTACACAACAACTAAGGGTTCAAATAGTTTCTATTTAGATGTTTGTACAGCATGTTTCAAAGCTTGAAGCAGAACTGAGATTCCATGTTCAGCATTTTACCATTCCCCACAAGATCAAGTAGAAAGACTAGAAACGAAATGTAGATGGAAACCAATCAGCATTTTTGTCTTGAAGATCTTGAATATTGGAGTAAACAGTTGCCTCTCCCCTCAACTGTCTAAATAACAATTCATCTAATCTTAAAATGATCTTAATTAATACAGTAATCCAAGCTGATTAATTGAGTCAAAATTAAACCAAACAGATGTCTGTGTGTGCTGCAACACTAAACATGATATTGCAGCTTAATATAACACAACATGCATCTGGTGTCCCGAGTCCCCCACACACCAGAGAGAGAAATCCCCCCAACGCTGACAGCGTGTCTGTCCTCCGTACTGTGACCTCATTAAATATACAATACAAGCAAAATAAATTTATACAAGCCTCACGGTTGACTAAAACTTTTTATAGTATTCTGTATATAATTGGCTAATTGTTGCATATATTGATTTTAAAACTTTGATCTATTCTCATGTGAACTAAACCTTTAAGAGGTTTTAACACACTGGAAATGATAATGTTTTTCTCCATTATTTTAGTTCACGTTGTGGATTACACATTTAAGTTTACAGTAGATTTGAAAAAAAGAAACACACACAACGGCATCTACACTTAAAACATGAACCACAGTAGCTGTTTAATTAAAAGTCAATGTTTGTTGGGACAATACCTGAAGCGGCAGAAGCTACGATCCCCAGCAGCAGAGCGAGGTAGCAATGCATTATGGATTAACTCCAAACATACAGTTTGAAAGTTGATATTTGCATATGCTACAAAACCTTCTTCTTTTGAGCTGTGGTGATGGAGAGAATAATGAGAAAAAAACACCCTGAAAGTTATGTTATCATCATCGTCTTGATGAAATCTTCTCTGTCAGGCAGCGTTGCCAGTAAAGATGAATCTATACTGAACCACAATGTGTAATACTTCAGGATTCTTACATTAAAATCAGGAAACAGACTTACACGAAAAACTTTGAGGAAGCATTTAAAGATTACATTTGGGGAATTAAAAAGTTGCTACACCTCAAAATATAAATTAAATAACATGCATAATGAATGATTACCAATTGATGTTAAATGCATTCACCTGCAGATGAGGGGTCTAAATCCTTCCCTGAGTTTGATGTTTCCCGCATCCAAAGCTGACACAAGAGTGTCTTCTTCTCTTTCTGTTTGCCTCTTCCCTTCTCCTGTCTTGTGCTTGCTTTACAGTCTCTTCGCCACAGAAGTCACGCAGCAAACATGAAGTCTCTCAGACAGCAAGTGGTGGAGGGTGGAGGGAACTGTGTGTGCGTCGGGAGGCGGATGTGCTCAACAAATTAATGTGCCAGTTTGCCAACAGGAACGGGGGCAATTCTCCCAAAAGAACTGTGAAGGTGAGACTAATCGTCTCCCATCATTGCTGAACCATGGCTTTTTGAGCGGGAAACGGGTGAACTAATGGGAGCGGGAAGGAGAGAAAAAGGTCTCTTAGAAATCTGACCCAGGATTTAGAGAAAGGCACTGAGAGATATGACAGTGGAGAGTGAGTAAAAGCCATTTTAAAGTCATGGCAGATGTGATTTGTTCTGAGTAAAAAATTCACATCACAAATAAAAATGGCATTATATTAATAAAACCACAGCAAAAAATATTTTCTAACAGCATTCGTGTTTCAAGTTACTTTTACTATTTGTGAGCTGTTGTGTGTTGAGCCAGATGAGAGCCACTGAATTCACATGATCCATAAAAGAGTCACATGCCCAGTAATACTATGATAATACACATTTATTGTCACATTTAAAACATATAAAATGACACATATAAAAAATAAATTTGTAAACGTTAAGACCTTTGGTACCATAGCTTGTGATACTGTGATTTGTACATTGTATTTTAAATTGTGTAACACATGATACAAGAAAAAAAAAATACAAATGTGTTGTATTAAATGTTGAAACATTGTGTAAGTGAGTGTTAAACAATGCAACACATGAATAAAAGTATTATTCTTAAATGTACACATATGGATATCTAGGTTTCTTGAGTACAATAGCCCTTCACATCAGCAAGCAATAATAGCTGCAAGATATGTCTGTCAGTCTAAACTACGGCACTCATGTGTGCCATCTTGTGCTAAGGCAGTGATATGCTGAATGTATTATTTTCACAGAAACAGTCAGAAGCCTGGATGCCATAACTGCTGTAACAGCCACATATTTTGTCAGTTGTGGTTTTCTATCTTAACCATAGTGTAAATATATCTTTATAATGAAATATCCACATTTTTCTACAAAAAAGTGCAAATCTGGCACAAAACTATGCATTAATAAAAAAAAGTGTTTGAGATACAACAAAAAATTCAACGCACAAAATTCACAAATGGCATTTGTATCCCACACCCACAAAAAAATAAAAATAAAAGAGAGAACTCACCTATTCTGATGCTAAGGCACGTAAAACTAAGTCAGCCCTTATAGTAAAACAGTGCATTTCTGCATTTCACATCCTACAAAAAACATTTTATGCAGAACTTTTTAGTACAGTGAAAAGAATTGTTGGTCGTACTGAAAAAAAGGGAAAAATGCAACAGAAAGCTGTAATTCACTTACTTTCTTTCCACATCTGATGGTGGCTTCATACCTAAGGTCACCGATGCAAATTTAAACTGCAATTCTTCTTGTGTGAACAATATTTTTTTTGCATGAATACTCATTGTTTACTGTTGTCTTACAAAACAAAAATCACCCACGTTTCCAAGATGCACACTTGCTGTGTTCAATTGAGCATAAAATGATAACAGTCCTCAAAAGTCTCTGGCTAAAATGGAAAATACAGTGAACACATGTCTACTTACTATAAACTGACTGTATATAGGTATGAAGGTACCGTATCGTCTTTGCAATATATGTTTGTAATAAACAACTGTATGCTAACATCATGTTCATTAATTGTGTGGTTTTACAGATACAGTATTACACGTGAAACAAAAACTGAAATAGGGACAATGCTTTTAGTGCTTAGTGGAAAAGGATTGCCTTCTCAGTATCAATTTTGCTACATTCTAGTTGAGTTACGTTCCCGTTTGAATGCAAGTTAATAATGTTTTTTTCAAAGACAAAAAAAGGGATGTGTTTTCATGTGTTTCCTTAGAGTTTTACTGTGTAGCTACAGGAAGCTGTCCTCTACCTCTGGCGTCCCAGAGGAGCCGAGCAGAGCATCTCTCTCGCTGCTCTCCTCCAGCCTGTCCTCTTCTGGAAGTGTGTCAGCAGTGTCCTGAGACATGGAGTCAGTCTCTTCCTCCAGAGCCAGAGAGCTGAGGGCAGGAAAAAGGAATCACAACTTCACACTGTGCACTTAGTCACGTATGACTCACTGAGTGACAAGACATGGTCTTTATTTATACATGTCTCTTAGAGGTCTGACACTGGCATGTTTCTACATTCGAGTTATATATTTACCTCCTGTATTCACCAGGTTTGATTACATTTAAACAACAAATGGTGCATATTTGGATTTAAATGCTCAGTACTTCAGTATTTCCGCTTAGCTTAGTAAAAAGATACATGCTGAGGAACCCTGTGTTCTTACTTCTCACTTATACACACCTCAAAGTAGAATCACTAAAGTATTTCATTAATAATCAATTTGCTTATTATTATATTGTTGTTATGTTCCAGAAAATGGTTTCAAGTTTGGTTTATTTTAAGCCCTATCTTACATCTTTAAAACAAAATTTGAGAATTAATTAGTTCAATTACCTTGTATTTGGCCACATGGTGATAAATATTTATTTTGATAATTCTGTCTGATGCATGACGTTCTAATGGACAGTCAGTGATTCTGTCAATATGTTCTGCAATCTAAATATAAGCAAAAATGGCCTCACTGCCTAAATTAAAAATGCTGAATTGTAGTATGTTATCACTCCCAAACTGAATGAAACTCTTACAACATTAAAAAAAATTGACCTAAGTTACAGTTAAGTTAAATTACTGGTATTAAGACCATCTAATAGGATTATGCATTAGGACCAAACTTGCAGTTTTAAAGCCGATTTGTGTGTTAAAATATGCTATAAAAAACATGTCTCCACGTCTACTTCCATAATACAGCTATTGTCTTAGCTCAACATCTGGCTGAGTGGGTGTGTGATGGAAAAAAGCTGCTCTTGTTAAGCAAATACATCCTCGTCTTTCATGCAACCCTAGTTATGCAGCATCTTATCCGTACCTTACAGGGCTTTCCGATGGCACGTCAGAGAAAACTTCCTCCGGCTTAGGGTCTGGGATGGGAATTATGTATTCGTTGTATGAAGTTATAACTTCCTGTGTATCCGCCTCTTGTCTGAACTCTCCACGGGCCGGGCTCTGGTTGTAGAGGTCAGGGGGTAAGGAGACGGTGCCAGGGGAAAGAGAGCTGAATGACGGGTTGGTGATTGGAAAGGGTGAGGATAGTTGGGGTTTGGTGCGGGCGACTGCAGGGTGGTCACTCTTCATGAAGTTGTCGCTGACTTGGTTGTATCTCTACGTTAAAGATACAATAGTTTGGTTAACTTGTGGAATAAATAACAGCACAATTTGCTGAAACTCAAAGATGTGGAGCGCAGATCTGAGCTATTGAGCATCACACCTAATAAAACTGTGGTTTAATTTGTCTACAAAACTTTTTCTGAGCCAAATAAACATGCACAAATTTACAAGGTGCAATTTCTCAGAAAATACTTTGTGTGATATATTTAGTTTTGTCTTCTAGACCCAGACATAGATTATACACAGGCTGTGCAGTCATTAAATTAACATTTAATTCACACGTATGTTATTGTTAAATTTGATTAAATTAGAATTTGCATAGTCATTGTTACATGAAAAATGAAATAAATTACTTTATATTAATATCAGTAAAATGTATTGCATCCATACACTTTTACTAATGCATTCAAATCCAGGGATAATTTTAATTTAGCAATTTGTTGAGGTGAAGTTGAAACAGTATGAAACTGTATTATTTTTTACTTCATTATCTCAATTAAATGTGAAATCTGAACGTGCAGCCTTGCAAGTATCAGTGGAGTGTGGCAGGAAGTCTACGCTCACTCACAACAATAACAGAGCTCAGTAGGCCTGGATACTGTAGTGATGTTTGAACAAAATACCTTTTTATAGCTGTCTGTCAGCATGTTCCCCACACTGTGCACCAGAAAGGAGAACTCAGGCCTCTTCTCAAACTTTTCGTCCCAGCACTTCCTCATCACATCATAACTGCAACAAAAATAACACAGAATACATGTACGTTTGTCCTGTTTTTATGTCAGCTAAGAAGAGTTGTTGCAAAGGCTCTAAAGTGACAGTGGCACTTACACTTCATCAGAGGCATGGGCTGGTTTGGCCATTCGGTAGCCTCTCTTTAAGGCACTGTAGAATAACTCATTCATGGGCAAATCGGGGTAGGGTGTTCCTCCTGCAGAAAACATTTCAACGTTTAAGCTGTCAATCAGAAACCTGCAGTTTCCTTTGAGAACAATTAAACTAGATCTCACATTAATCTAACACTGACTAAATTAATAATTTAAAGTCATGCACACAGAGATAGTAAGTAACTAAGTACAATTTTGAGGTAACTATACTTTACTGGAGTATTTCCATTTTACGTTACCTTTACTCAACTACAGTTGACAGGGAAATGTACTTTTACTACATTCATTTGTCTTTTTGTTACTAGTTTCTTTTTGCAGATACTGATTCTGAATAAAAATATATACAATCAACTTACAAATTATTTATTATTATAGTTTAATTAATTGCTTAAATAACTATTTTTTCACCTTTGAAGGTTTGTCGAACAAATAAACAACAGCATCAAATCAACACTGTTCAAATTATATTGACTTGAAATCAATAATACTTTAAACAATACTGTTTTACATTAAACCTTTCTGTTTTCTTAGTAAAGTAATATATTTAGAGTATGTAATAGTTTAACTTGAGTAAAGACTACAACATAGATACAGCCCACAAAATGGATACAGCTTAATAAGAACATATCAATACATCGTGTTGATAGACAGTTTAAAATCATGTTTGTGTAGTGGAGTATTTTTAGGCAAACACTTTTACTTGAGTTCTGAGTTTGCGTACATCACCTTGGTGCACACAGAATAACGTTGTCTTAACCTACAAGACACTTCCCATATTAAATGAATTTCACAGATTTTCCCAGAAGTGCAACACAGACTGCTTATGTTGTGCAGTGATTTATTTGTTCTGACCCAGATCTGTAACAAAAACGGATCAGAAAAGTCCAGTGAATGTCAGACTGAAGCAGTGAAGCACAGAGAATCTTTGGTTATCACTTACAGAGGTTGGATTGTGAGTTTGTTTTCCCCTGCTCAGGCTTACGCTGCACATGCTATGAACTGTCCCCTTTGTTTCCATGGTAGTTTCAAAAAATCGTGGGAAGAGGTTTTTAAAATAAAAACTAAAAAAGAACAGCTCACAATATACTCAACAAGGAAATGTTGATTTCAACGCTTAACTGAGTCTAATAAAATTGAGACCTCATATGCGAGTTCAAACAAACTGGTGTGTACTTGTGTACTATCAGACATGGAATTTGAAATTTGCTATAGCTTTGCACACTTCTATATGATGTCATTTTAGCCACCTGGAAAGCATACAAATTCCTCTTGTGAGTAAACCTGCTCTAATTTTCATTTAGACTTTTATGTGTGTGAATGCATGTTTGTGTGGGTGTCTGAGTGTGAGTGTTTGGACTGACCTAGTGTGAAAATCTCCCAAAGAAGAATGCCAAATGACCACACATCACTCAGGGTGGTGTACAAATTATGGAAAATACTTTCTGGTGCCATCCACTTCAGGGGCAGGAAGGTCTGAACAAATAAAAAAAAATAATAATAAAATATGTGACAAAATTAAGAGCTATTGAAACAATCAGCAGGGTTAAAAGACTCCAGTTTGCAGGTAACTGGATCCTTTTTGTAGTATTGTCATTGGCAAGTATTCATATTTTAATATCTATTTGTATATATTTAAACACAAACATCATATTAACATCATACTCACTGACGCTACACAATAAAGTATCAAAACCGATATGAACAGTTTGGCGACATCTAAATGGAAGTGCTGAAACATAGACATCTAAGATCATGCTGAGAGAGAGCAATAAAGTGTTAATGTTTTCTATGCAATAATTTTTGCCACTTACATTGCCTTTGGAGATGTAGTTGGAATCATGCATGATGTCTCTGGCCAGGCCAAAGTCACAGATCTTCACCAGTTTGCCCTCACAGATCAACACGTTCCTTGCAGCGAGGTCACGATGGACACACTGTGGTGGAATAAAATCAAATTAACATTTTGTTGTAACAAAAAAAAAAAAAAAATGCAACCACTCCTCTTGAAATGGGGCTTAAATGTTGGGTGAAGCTGTTTCTTCCCGTTTTAGTCTTTATGCTAAATTAACAGAACCACTGTAGTTATAGAATAAAGTGACAACAATCATGTCACCTAACTCTCTGCGATAAATTGAATCATGGGCTTTTTCAAATTGTCCATTAGAGGTTTAAGATACCAGCTAAAGAAAATATAATATTTATTATCTTACATTCTTGGAGGCAAGGAACTCCATCCCCTTTGCAACTTGATAGCTGAAGCCCAAAAGATCCTCATAGGTGAGAATAGGAGAGTCACTGACGACCAGATCCAATCTGCCGCCACCTGCACACAATGACAAGATAAAAAAAAAAAGGTGAGGAGCACCACATGAATGAGGCTGTTGTCTTGTTGTTGGAGGAACTCTGTCCTGTGACTGCATGGCCTGATTGCCCTTAATATGCTGTAACATTTGTCTGTACATTCTCTATGGTCTTTGATCAAAAAGCAAACTGCAATCATTGATTTACAAGGATAAAACAATTAATCTGTTCATTCGCTGATTAAAAATAGCACTGTTGACACATTAATACAGATAATGTCCAGAGTGTTCCTGCCCTGTGGCCAGCAGGTGGCCTCACATCAAACAAGTTTATTGTGTTTATTGTGCAGAATTCTTCATACTTATTATCTCTTACAACGCAAAGAATGCATAAAAGCTTCACAATGGTATCCATCCCAAATTACGGCAGCTCCCACCCCCCTCCGGCAGGCCTAAAACCTGTCATTACCCAAAAAAGTCCAAATAGCATGGTCTAAAGTGTGGGATTTTTTAGACAGAGACCTAATAAAATGGTGCTTTGTAAAACTTAAATGTCTAAATTTTGCCACAGTAGCACAACTGCTATGCACGAGTATTTCACAGCAAAATATCCTGGGGCTCTCTGACCTCAAAATGACAAGGCAGTAGCCTAAGTATTTATTACAGTGAGTTTTGTCTGATTGTTGCTGGTATCAGTGCCTGAAAGTATTCATTGTGTTCGGTTACATTTAGGACAAGAACTCCGTTGAGAAGACAAGAAGACTCCCTCGAGCAGATGCTAACGGCTAGTATGGCAATACCTATTTCTAGTGCTTTGTAAACAATTTATTTATATTATATGAGCCTATAAAATTAAATGATGTTGCTTCTCAGTAAAGTTGTGCTGTGCATCAGTGTGTGGACATTTTTATGGATCCTTTTCTAAATCATCGGTGAGGTGTGGAAGGTCCCACAGAAGGTAGTAACCAACCACTTTCCTGATTTAGGCCTACTATGCATAAAACTAAGCTTTTGCAATGAACAGTATCATAAGGTGAATGTTCAACTTTAAAATGGTACCTTCATTGATAAATTTCATGTAAAAATAAGAAATAAATGCAGCTTTCTTTCTGACAGAATTATGATTGTTACTTATTGGCAAGTTAACCAAAAGATGAATCAATTAAACAAAAAATGACTAGAATAGAATAAATCGTAATGAATTAATTATTGTTAACTGCATCATTATCATTATAGACACACAGGGCTCACACCTTGTTCCTGATAGATGTCTTGCTGGTAGGGAGACTCGTATGGAGAGGGCTGGATGTCTGCATACTTGATGGTGTCTATCTGCTCCTGCATGGGCACATAGACTGAAAGCTCATCTTTACTCATGTCCATGTATCCGCCGTCACTCTCACTTCCAAAAGACACATATCTGGAGAGAAGCGGAAGGTGTTAAAAAGAACTAAATGTATACAATGACTATACCTTTATTATTATATGACTGTATTTCTCTTAGCTGTCTCTCAGTGACAACACAGAGATTTCAGTGGTGATGGTGTTTGCTCTTCTCACCCTTTTCTCTGGCTGAGCGGAGTGCTACCTCTTGAGATGAGGCCGTCATCATCTTGGTTCTTCTCAGCGTAGTACTGCAGGAAGGTGTGTTTGTTCCTGTGCAGGTAGTCCACCAGGTCGCCATAGCGACAGTACTCTGTCACCAGGTACAGAGGACCTGATTGGTGGAAGGAGAACATCAAACACTAATAGCACAATCATTTCACTTAGGCAGGACACATCAACTTTTGACCCAACATAAACTTACATTAAAAACAGTATTAATCTAGTTTAAATTACTAGATAAAGGTCTTTTATCTGGAAATCCTTAAGAGAAATGTAGCACTTCTACAAACAACACTTTGAAAATTATAGATAAGCAGCTTTACTAAAGATAAAACTTAGAAAAAGTTGTAAGTGTTATTAATATTCAGTTCATTAGTCAATCATACTGCACTTAACTACGTAGCTTTAAATTGGACAGTTTTGGACATTTTTTGTTTGGACACTTCAGAGATAAATGTCTGCAGACCAGAAGTGAACATTTTCTTCCTTAAAAGGATGTTGAAAAGTGGCAGCATTTTTGGCTTTTTTTAGAAAATTCATTGGAAAATGTAATATATGAATTTGTAGTCCAAAAAAAAAAAGCTGATGAAAAAATAAAAGAAAAAACAAATGTCTCTGGGCCCTTACACGTTGCCTTTAGCAACAGTAGGTGCATCAGCCTATTAAACAGTAAGCTGCTAACTACTTCTAATGCATAAACAAATAAAATGTACATGATGCTCACCATGTTTGGTACAAGCACCTAGCAAGTTCACGATGTTGAGGTGAGGGCCCAAGTGGCTCATGATCTTCAGCTCTGACATCAGGGCTTGAGTCTCACTCCTTCTGGCTGTGGCTGGATTGAGAGAGAGAGAGAAAATGAGAGAAAGTGAGAGATGTATGAAAGGTAGGAGAACAGGAGAACTAAACATACTGAAACCAGGAAACACTGTGTCCTTGCCAAATCATTCAAAGGCCCACTGGCTGAAACTCCAACCACACTGGCAACTAAACTAAAGCTCAGCAGGCTGCTGCCCTCTCTGTCCTCACAGGAATATGAGACTGGTATCACAGTGTTTGACAGCTACGCGGGGGACTCTACTGTGGTCGCCACATTGTTCACACAAATGCACACATGGCTTTCTGTTGTGTTTTTTACACGGCATGTCTTACATTTCAACATTTTCACTGCCACTTTTGTGCTGGACTGGGAATGAGTGAGACCGTATGCAGTTGCCTCGACCACCCTGCCAAAGGCTCCTGATCCAAGAGTGCGCCCTGAAACACAAAGAAGGGCTCAGTAGGACAGGGTGTGAATAGAGCACACATGAAACCTGAAAAGGACGACATTTGTGTTCATTAAAATATAACAGTGAACAGAGGCGGAAGTGAGATTAGAAACTGACAGATGGCAGATGATTGTGATTATTTTGTTGAGCTGGCGTCAAACTCACTATTAACAACATGTCAGCAAACACAAAGGTTTATAAAAAGCTATAAAAATTAGTTGAGCAAAGACGACAAGTTGAACCAGTTTTATTTAGTATTCTACAGCTGACTGTGCACAGATAAAATAAAACACCCACAGCACTAAAGTCACCTGGTGAGAGCTTCAGTCTAATTTGTTCTGACTTGAACTTCACTAAACAACAGACTGAATGGACTGAAAAGTATTTTAGTCATGTTAATTATGTTAATTTTGAGGATTAAATAAATATAAATGTATCTGCTTAGAAAATATTTGTCACCTTTTTTATTATTACTACATTATTATCTTTTGTTGTTGTGGTCTAATTAAGTGTTAAGTGTTTTCAAAGTATATAGTCTATTTATGTACTACCTTTTTATTTCAGCATTTAACATGTCATGTCACTATAGTATTGATGTATTTATAAATGCATGTTGCATTCAAATCTATAAATAAAACTAACGTCTTTGATATAAATAAAAAGTTATTTTGATTACTATAGGATGTTAAAAATACTGCATTCTTATAATAACTTAACATGTCCGCATCATATTTAACTCACACAGAGGAAATCTGCAGAGAAATGGACATACAGAACAGTACTGGCATGAAGACTCACCCAGCACCAGGTTGTCTCGGGGCATTTCCCAGGCCAGGTCATAGGGCAGGTGGATGGGATCCACATAGATGTACTCATGCCCGTCCTGGCTCACAGACTCTATCACCTTCCATCTGATTTCATAACGAGGCTTCTGGGAACACAGAAAAAGGTTTTGCTTTAGATTACAGCCAGCAACCCCAAGATAAAGTCAAATTTTAATTGACATTATTTTGTAATTTACTATGAAATAACTTGAAAAACATTCAACTGGTTCAGTTTTTCCTTCCTACCTTCCTCCATACAGCGATGAGGATGATAAAAGACATGATAACGATGACCACTAAGGCTAAAACAGCAGCCAGGACTGCCACTTGAGAGAACAGCGCTGCAACAGGCAGAAGGACACAAAACGTTAGCCAGACGGAAAGTAAAGTCATTCATTCAAACTGAGGACATTTAACCAAGTTATCTTGATTTTCAACAGACATAAAACTGCACTTTATATACATGTTGGCAATAGGTTTCTAAATAGTGTGAGTGATATTCAAAGCTTAAGTACAAATACAAATACACATATTTTACACTGTCTCACTGCGTCTCTATAAACTTTTCAGACTTAAGTCTTGCTTTCATTAGACCACCGTGTGTGTGTTTACCGGAGTGTAGCCCAAATGTGATGACAACGCTATCTTTCATTATTTTCATGTTTTAATTATGTTATAGTAAAGCAGTACACTGCACATTTACAGAGTGACAAGAGTAAAAAAGCATACAATATAACTCTCTATAATTTTAATTTCCCTTTGGAAATTCCTTTAAACCTTTAAACAGACACTAAAATGAGACTCCGTGTGACACCTACTGCTGGATACCAGTTTGACGTCTCTTCTGTCCATGAGCCCAGCTTGGTTGCTGGTCTCACAGCGAACGGTGACCTGCTGGGGTTTGTGGAAGATCATCTGACTCCGCACCTGGCTAGTTTTACTGGTCTCATTGTAGCTCACGTTGGTGTGAATGCTCAGCTTCTCTGGCTCTGGCACCAGAGGTTTCCACAGTGCCGTCTGGTTGCTACACCTGCAGCATGGACAGGGCGTGAGATCAGCATTTTGACTTCAAGTTACAGTAGTTTAGTGTAAAGTCAAAGCAGATGCTCGGGATTTGAAAGCAAAATAAATGTAGTGTGTATGGTCAGCCCCCTAGTGTTCACTGTGGGATAGTTCAGGAACAATTGTAGTGGTGTGACTTACTTGAGCATGCTGTCACAGCTGTACCACTGTATGGTTGGGGTTGGGACCCCCTCTGCTACACAAGTCACCAAGTGTTTTTTGCCTGGGAGGTGGTGGTCAGTCAGGTCTTTAATCTGAGCGGGAACTACACACAAAAGGGTGCAGCGCTCATTAATTGTTACTGACACGGATAAATGTACAAATAAATGTCAAAATGTACAAAAACACCTTGTACACTGTGATCATTTGTTTCTTGAGACGGTCGCTCACCTTGGACCTCTAGGTTAAAGGTCACTTCCTTTGAGTCATCTCCATTGGTAACAATGACAGTGTAAAGGCCCTTCTGCTCCGTCCTCACTCTCACCAGGGTGACAATAGTGACATAACTGTAATAAAGCAACATGATTTAAATGTGAAGAAATAAAAGAGAATTTTATAAAAAATTTTATTACAAAAATAATTTGTAAGAGCAAATACTTCCTCACGTGTATGAAACAGAGATTTGAGTGATATATGCAAATCATTTCTGCTGTATTGCACAAAATGCATTTGTGTTCTGTGCAGTATGGATGGTTCACCCTCCAAGGAATTCATCTTCCATCATAACTCTATAAGCTTCTTTTTTGTAAACCCCTCCTAATTGCTCGCAATTGCATTCTGCATTATTTAGATCCTGTGCATGGTGTCAGCCTTTTCTATCCTATAGAAAACCCTTTAACAACATTATCTTGTGAAACAAGGCTGTGTAATATTTAGAAATATACACCAGCAAGTCTTGAGAGGTAAATTTTCTATAAGTATCAGACCTTTCTCGTGGCCCAAGCTACCGAAAGCTGCAGCTCCTGCACAGTATGTGTAATTAATTGGTTTATTTTTCCTTATTGATTTAATTATGAGATCATGCAGTATATCTGGTTACGATGTTCCAGTGATGTCATTATACATTTTGTAATTACTTAATAATGTTTTTATCTTATATGTGCTATCATGTTTATAATGTGCTGACTGTTTAATGTCAACAACAAAGATGTGGAACTGCTGCATTTGGTGTTTCTGTTAAGAAACAGACCCCTTGTTTGACTTTGGTCTTATGCCTGACTAGATGCTACGTCTTTACTTTTACCGTGTGTTGACAAAAATGCAAAAACATGGTCGTGCAATTAAGGCTTTGTTTGGAATTTTGGTGGAAGACATTTGTGAGTTGTGACAGGTATTTTGTGTTTATGGTTCCTGTGTGATGAATGATTGAGTCCCGCCCCCCTCGGGAGTATAGTGTTTCTCTCTGCTGTGGCCTTATCTGGTGATGACTGACAAGAGTTAGATGTCTCTGGAGGCTATCACCATTACTGAGATCCACTGCTAATTGTTTAAATTGAGAGCTGTTCAATTGCAATGTGGTCTATGAGGCTTTTTAAGGTCTTGATAAAGACTGGAAGTCTCACCTGATTTCTTGGTCTTGCCTAGTTATGATGGTTTTGTCACCCTTGATGGTGGTCCCATCTTTGCTCCAGCTGACCTGGGGGGGAGGATAGGCCTCAATCTCAACTCTCAGCTCCACGTTCTCTTGTAGCTTGGCTGAAATGTTTTGCTGGTGAGCAGGCCTCGTGTGCACAAATCCTTGCTCTTATGGAAAAAAAAAAAATATCATTAGCAACATGATGACTCATTTTGAGAGCAAATAAAAAATATTTTTCATTGTTGCATACACTTGTTTGGTGTCCACCTTTTGCAAAGCTAAAGACAGTGCACTGTACGGCTGCTATTCATTGTTAAAACATGTCGAGGGCCAGACAGTAGCTGTCTTTTCCACTAAAAAGTCTAGAAATAACTAAACGGTCCTAGTCTCCATGGAGCATGGCAGTTATTCAGGGATTTCATAAACATAGTGTAACACACCTCGCTGCATATAGAATAAGCATTCACAGATCCAAACACATTTAGTGACTGTCAAGAGACAGAAAGCAAGACAAGTTTGGATCCTGCTTTTATTGGCTTGGTTTAATTTCTTAGAAGCTGAATTACTGCAGCTAAAACTGGTGAAAGTCAAAACACTTGACTTCATACAAACACTTCTGGTGAACTTGAAGTTTATTTACTTGCAGTAAATTCAGAGTCGCTTTACCCCAAGGTCTGAAATTCCGTTTTTAAGGTATCATTCACGGCATTCACACCATGTCAAAGTTTATGTCACACTTTGAACAGAAATAAATGGAACTGATCTTCATTTCCTTAAAAAGAAGCACCTCTCTCACCTTGGCTTGCAAAGGTTTAGATAATAAGCAGCCTTCTCGCTGCCAGCGAAACACAATAATAATCTGGCCAGCATCAGTTTGTTTTAGTTGTGTGTGTATGCGTGTATTAATGTGTGGGTCTGTCTAACCGAGCACACGGATGCTGACGTTGGCAGACGAGGTGTGGCCTATAACACTCTCGTGGACATGGCAGATGTAGCTTCCGCTGTGGGCAACAGTGGTATAAGGGAAGATCAGGCAGGAGCGCATGTTCATGTTGGACAGCACCTCGGTCAGTGGTTCAATATTCATCTTAGAGAGAGAAAAGACATGAATTTCATTATGTTTTCATATCAGGTTTAATACTGAAATCTAACTGAGTTGAATTCAGTTTGTTGATCTGTAGCAAAGATTATACAAAAGATGATAAGCTGAAATTCAATGATCCATAAAGGTTACCTTCTAAAATCAACTTATTACAAGGAGTACAATTTTACAGAGGGATGAAGATTTAGGTGTGTCTCTACATCTTGATGTAATTTTGGCTCAGTCATGAGACCTGAGAGAGATCACTAAGGGAAAGCTGAACAAAAGCGTTTGTTCTGCTCCACTCCTACTCACCTCTCTGTTGGGGATATCCCAGGAAAAATTCACTAGCTGCACTCCTTGCACTGTGCAGTTTACTGTCAGCGGTTCGCCGTACTTCAAAACTGTCTTTGACGCACTGATGTAGGCGTCAATTTCCTCTGGGACTGGGTTGGGAGGAGAGAGTGTGAGGGAGAGAAAGAAGGGGATTTGTAAGAACAACATGTGGACTGGCCTCCTTCATTACTAATCAGTCATTAGACTATTGAAAAATAAACCCTGAATCTAGTATTTTATCAAATCTCCCTTATAAGGAAGTTACAGGTAATTGGCTCTATCTCAGATTAAACTGTTTCATCTACCTACAAAATGTTGATCATATTGCCCCAAACAGTTTGTGTAACAATTTTGAGTGTGTCCTCAAGCCATATGTGTGCGGCCAAAAGTATTCAGCTCATTATCTCTTTATTAAAAAACTGTGGGTGTCTGCGCACCCTCCAGTAGCCACTCCTCCACCACAGGGTTGAGTGGTAACCAAAGCATTAGTAATAATATGGACATAAATTATACTTGTGGACAAAGATCTTTGGCTATTAAACACATTGAACTGTATTATTTGTTGACGGACCTTTTTTTTTTTCTTATCATCAAATGTTTGGCATAGACTCATAAACTTTTATAGTTTGGGTGTAGGCTGAGAATTAAAGGGGCCAACTCAGTGTGCGTTTGTGGGTTCTCTGGAGTTTCAGCACACATGGGGGTGAATCAATTAAGACCACATTTTTATTTTGGAAAAGCCCAGTTTCTCTAACCAATCTCCTCAACCTGAACACTTACCAACAATTTGAAAGACGTTGAATTCCTGAGACTCTTGCACCTGTCCATTCAGCTCTCCATGACACACATATGTTCTGTCCTCCACCTGTGCTTTGTAGCCCTCACTGGGAATATACAGTCCCTTGATGGGTGTGTCAGAGCCCCTCTCATACAGCGTGACATTAATGCTGGGGTTGGTGACCACGCAGGGGATGATGCTTTCTTCACTGGTCCTACTTACCATGCCATGGGAGCTCCCAATGAACCACACATCAGGGTCTGGAGACAGATAACCAGACTCACTTTACATTATAAGTATAAATTGCTGTATCTACTTTGCCTTGTTAGCATAATTTAGCATTACTGTGTAATGTTCCCTGTGTCAGATCTACATCTCCTTTATCAGGCAGTACTCCTATAATGTTATTGGTCAATAATAAATAAACCAGACCTCACCTGGGACAAACACAGCCACTTCCTTTGTCTCTTCAGTGTTTTTATCAGTGCACTGATACACCCTTGTGTCCCTCCAGGTTACGTTACTCAAGGTCAGAACAGTAGACGTAGAACTGCTTCTTAATGTTTGGTAGTTTGCAAAACCATGATCTTGGAAAAAGTCTGGCGCATCTTCACTTTTCATCTCCCAGGTTGTCTCCCCTGAGCCGGAGCAGGTCAGGGTGAGGGAAGAGCCCCTTGCTAGGACGAACTCTTTGTCACCAGGTGTGATCTCCAGGGAATGCAACTCAGTGCAGAAATACAGAAGAGCTGCAGTTGACACAACAAAGAAAAAGGTCAGGATAGAGGTCAAAGAAACAGCAGCAAGAGGTCAAAGGTTAGATCAAATCCGTTCTGTTGCCAAATGATGAAGGATATGAGTTGTCTGCAGCGCATAAGCATGAGGATAATGATCCCATGTCAGTGACAAATGTATTTAATGTGAGACATGTCAGTTTCAATTCATCACAGCTACAAAAAAATCCAAAAACAAAGTTTTTAAATGTGGGCATTCTTTATACTATTACTGTATAAACCCTGAATGAGACTTTGGAAATAATCCATCCTCTCATTTAAAGTTTTGTTTCATTATGTTGTAAAAAAAAACATCACTAAAGTTGGCATCATGAGGCAGTATTACTGTTTTATTACAGATTTAGAGGTTTTTTTGTTGGTGTATAGATTGTTATTCAAATTGAGTTCTCACCTGTAACTGTGACCGTGAGATGCAACGTGAACACCGTCACCCTCCTCATGATAGAAACCTTCAAAATACTTTGTTCTGCAAGAAAAAGACAATTCTGGTTAAACCATCTGCATCATTTAGCCTGACATACAGACACTTTCAGTCAAAATAACAAAACAGCAGCAGCAGGATCTAGTCTGACTTCACCCTAATGAAACAGTCCAGCAGTTAACATCTGTCCATGAGAGAGATAGTCCTTCTACATATCTTGATGGATTGATTCCTGCCCTGTGGAACCCAACAGGTCGGGAGAGTTTGGAAAATAAATCACATTGCATGTCAGAACAATCTGCTTCCAATCAAAGCAAATGACATAAACTATGCAGTGCTCACGCTAACAGGACACAAACAAAAACCGTTTCATTTGTTGTTGTCGAGCAGCGGTCTTTAATGGTTTCTGGCCTGCGCTCAGAGTCCGAGGTGCAGATGCAGCTCACTCTGAAGGTATTTGATGCCTCACTGCACCAGGACAGAGAGACAATGTCTGGCTCTTTTTGTTCCTGGTTCACCAGCATTCTGCCCACTAACAAACGGGTCACTGTGTGCAGTTTTGCAACACACTCATTGGCAACAATGCTGGGCCCAGCTATTCTAGAGTCATGCTGAGCCATTAATTGGTTTGGGTATAAACAAAAGTGAAAATGAAGGCGTTCACACATGCTGCTGACACAGGAGCATACGTGGAGGGTTGCTGTGGTTCTGTGATAATAGTGTTATTTCATGTTGTACGCCAATGTGACATCAACATCTCTGAATTAATTCAACAGCTATTGAGGTCAAAGGTGACTTATTCTTAAGACTCTCTTATCACCAACTTCAGCCAATGCTGGCCGCGACCCTAAAATGCTCTTAGAATGAGTAAGAGGGCAGCAAAAAAGATAGAGGAGGGGAGGGGTGGTTTGTTGTTATGTTTGGGAAGGGGGTGAAGGCCTGCAGTACACAGACGTCTGGAAACAGTTAGGGATGGATCACAGGCCCGTACACAAGAGAGTGGGAAAGAGAGAGAGGGCGGAAGAGTGAGTCTTGGGAAGAGCGAGGGTGGAGGAGGAAGAAAAGGAGGGGGCGAGTGGAAAAATTGTGAAATCTATCTTGCCACAGTTTCTTGATAATGCAAAGCAATTTTCAATCTCTATTTTAAGAAGTTGGACTGTGATTAAGCATTATGTAATTCAACACATGTTTTGAACATGACATTTCCCTATCAGAGATTTACTAACTGAACATGAAGGGGCGCTTCGCCTCTAGGATCACATCTGCTTTATAAAAGTCGTGGCTTTTTTGGGGAGTATAACAGAGACGTGATCAATTTAGCAGTGGTGGTGAAGTGCCAAATGTTCCATGACTAATCCAAAGACAGTTACTCAAACCAGATACACGTTGATTCTCTAAATTAACTGCCTTTGGCACTTCCGGTCCCAAAACGAAAAGCTCTTGAGTTGTTCTAAAAACATGACTGGGCCATTTCCTCCCCCGCCTTCTGGTTCTAATAAAAAAGGGTGAAGGAGAGATAGAGAGAGAGATAGAGAGAGAGAGAGAGAGGGAGAGAGAGAGAGAGGGAATAGAGAGAGAGAATAGAGAGAGAGAAATACCATTTTTTCTTTGAGTTGCAGCTGATACACACATAAACATTATTGCTGGCACATAATGCATGGGGCATGCCAGCATAATGCTAAAAGTCACACTGCACACACAGGCATACACCCACCCCCACCCACCCTCCATACACTATCTCCACACACACACACACACACACACACACAAATAGACCTCTCCCTCTTATCCCCCCTTTTGTCACTGGTGTCCATGTACAGTTCACGTTCCCACAGTGTTTCTCAAAAACTTTCCCAGGACCAGTGATGCACTTGGGACCCTGCTGGTGATGACGGCAAGAGCGGAGGGGTCACCTCACCCCCCAGGGGGGAACCAGCAAACACCAACGAGTGACCGTCCACTGAGGAAGCCATACATCAGTGCTGAGTAGAACCAGTAACCTCAGAGTCAGTGATGATGAGTTTGAGCGACAACAGCCAAGCGCAGTGACGCCAAAGGCATGTGTCACTTGGCAGAATGAGAACTAACAGTATTGTGACTGGCAGCGGTGTCTTTGCTGTATATCTGCTGAAAGAAGCCAAACTGCTATGTTAGAGCTACTGTAGTATGTGAATCTACAAATGTGAGATAAGAAGAAAATATTCTTTCATCTAGATGTGTTCCAGGTTTTTTTTGGCGAGGTCTTTGAAAGTGACGGAAAAATAATGTTTGGCTACTGCTACATGATGAGGTTTTATGTTTTCCAAAGAGCAGTGGGCGACTCTATGGTCCTTAAAATGGGAAGTGCTGACTAACATCACAGGGCTAGAGAGAGCTAGGAGACTGAACGAGACTGATCCAACATAGAACATATGACATAAGATCAAAGTGGTACTTTAAGTGTGAGGAGACATTTCTTAAACGCTGTTAACGACAGGCTTCATTCTAATCTCTGCCAGGCGACTGTGTGAAGCTTATGAAGCTTTAAAAGGGTCAGGACACAAGTCAAGCTGCTGAGATGGTTTGGCAAGACTTCAGTGGCGATCATTCACACTTAACAAAAACACTTGGTAGCAGTTTGACCCCCATACAACAGTTGCTCTCTGTATGTTGAATGTATCTGTATGTTGTATCTTTGAATCGCGTGGTGTTTGCAACAATTTACAGCAAGGACTCAAGTGGCTCTCGGTCTTGATGAGCTCTTGTCATTAGGACGTCTGAAATGATCTGCAAAACATTTTTCTAACCCATATGTTTATTATTGTCTTTTGAATCTTTGAAATGGGATACTGCAGTCCCACAATGATCATGGAGGTCTGGAAAAAAAAACTGTGTTTATGTAAGTGATGGCACAGTAATCACCGTGAGGGATGAACTGTTATCCCGTTTTATGAGTTTTCCCACAGATGCTGGGAATTTGGTGGCTGATTGACCCTTTCCAGTTTTCATAAACAACTCAGCTACACTCAAAGTGTCACCGGCTAACAAGCAAGAAGGAAAAAAATCTACCTCAGCGGGATGCATGCAGCCCACGCACACCCTCAGGATACAACGTGAGTGTGTAAACTTGAATCCCTTAGCAGCCTGTAATGCTGCTTCTGGGATTATCTATATATACTGTTGCTGTATGTTTTATTTAAACATCTGGCATTGATGTTGCAGGCTTCAGTGAGGTGGGAACTGCCAAGTGTTTGCTTGAGTGTGTCCCAAGAGGGGGAAAGTTGCAAATTGAAAAAAAAAGGGGAGAAAGAGTGATCTATTACAAAAAAAAAGAAAAATGTCCAAAAGGCTTCCAGAAGTACAGCTGGTGAGCTCTGACATCCTGTACGGGAATATTTTCTGGCCTTGTGTGGGTGTAAGCTAATGATGCATGAATGACACGGCAGACCACCACAACCACCTATGACTGCAAGAGATGCCACAATAGGTGGCACCAGTTTCTCAAAACGCAACTTCAACAAAGAGAAAAACAGCCTTTTTTAACAAACGGCACAGAATCAGAAATGGGGAAAACCAAGAACACGGAGCAAAAAAACCCAAGAGAGAAAACAAAATCAACGTGCAAGAGCAGACCAATTAGACCAATGACAAAGCATGACAGGCTATTGACACACCACAAGAATACAGCACACAGAACCAGACAGTGGAAAAAATAGCAAAGGGAGCATGCAGACATACATAATAGAGTTTATGGGAAATGCCACATCAAAGCAGAGAGTGGGACAGCCTTACATCACAGACAGCACTGTTTACTCCACTCAAGTGTACAGGAAGCTGTGATCTGCAAAACAAACATCTCCAATTTAGTGGTCATTTCTTTCCAATGCAAACAATAATAGGAGTGAGAGAATATGAGCTATCAATAAGAGCTATCATTGTCACCGAACATTTTATTAGGACATGCAGAATTTGTCGTATTCATCTTTTCTAGTTTTCTTTTTCAGAAGGATGTTAGGTTTTCTCGACTTATCTCTGAAATGCAAGACTCTGGCGAGTTCTGTGGGAAGAAAATGACCTACTGTGTCTTTGTTAAAACAAACCTCCTTTTTTATCACTCATCTTGGACACACTAAACCCCCTGAGGGAAACCTTCTGGTCCCCTGGCGGCAGACCCGTGATGCACTTCTCCCACTCCAGGCAGCCCCTCTGTCCCCCAAAATGACTAATGCACATACTGTACATTACTGGAGCTGTAATAATCACTCATAAACTCTGGGATCGTGAAGGCAGTTTCAGCACGAATGTCATCAACACATTGTAGGAATGTGTGAGTTGCAAAAAGCAGGAAATGCTTAAGAAGTTTGCCTCTGTATCAAAATAGTCCATCATTCATGTTGTTGAAGATAAAAGAAAGACAGTGAGCCTCCCAGACATTTTCACTTTATTGTCCCCACCACAGACCCTCTTTTAGAAGCTTTAAGAAAAGAAGGTTGTCAAATATAGACTCAGATATTCTCAATCATTAAACCAAACACTAGATACATGACAAAAATACCCTCCATGTTTTGCCACTCTAGAAACTTTCGTGTTGTTTTTGGGACTTACTGAGCAGAGAAGTTCCTATTTGTTATTACGACATCTGGCTGACAGGAATAGTTTGTCAGGTTTGTCGGCTCACTTCCACTGACCTCCAACTATATTACACAGTAACACAGCTGGACACAGGACTTTGAAAATGTCTGTATCCGCACAAAACCTGCTGGCATCGTGTAACTTGAGAGCTTGAAGCTACACCGAAGCCATCTCAATTTTGCATTATCATTTTCCACAGAATCAAAGAAATCCCCGACTGTGATTCCTGTTTCTCTCTCTGGTTTTGCTCATTCAGCTTCTCACAGTGACTGTGAGGTCCTTCCTCAGAAACCAAAGTGAGTCTGTATTCAGGCAACATATGTTTGGGAAACTGTGGATGTTGGTTTGCGTTGTAAATGCTGTTTTTGTAGTGGCACTGGGGGGGATGTAAAGGGCTTCTGCGTAAAGCTGGTGGTTGTAGAATGACAGCCTCAGATGTGGCTAGCGTTTGATATCAGTTTAATGGTCTAATTTTCTACTCATTTGGCAAACTTAATGAAAGGAAAAAAAAACCTAAAACAACAGTTGTGGAAGTCGTGTCAATATTTCCCTTTTTGAACAGTAAATTGTTGGGTTGCTGCCAGTTAGGCTATAATTTCGTGCACACTTTGTTGCAGTTCTATCTACAGCAGATTGTTTTAATATAGAGGGATAACAGATATATTTGCTGGCATAAGACACACTACATCTTCCCACGTTTTCTTCTAAGACCTCCTCACCCACATGCAGGATCCATTACTCCAACTTTTCTCCTCTTTCCTGAGCACCAGCAGTCCCATGAACACTGGAGGGTATAACACCCCCAACCTGCTGTGTGAGAAATAGAGGACACGCACCTCTGGTCCCTTTACTCTCTACTCGCCCCAAAAAAGGAAAAGGAAACAGCTGAATACAATTAGGACTGACTGGATTTAAATTCCCCTTGTTTCCCTAAACACAATAATACTGAGGGGGGTGGGGGTCAGAGATTAAACATCAATCTAGGTGATAATTGGTGTCAGTTTAGATCATTTATAGCAGTTTCATAATATGTACTATTAAATAAATAAAATACATGTAGCTCTTATTATTTCCGTGTCACTTTCTATTCATGGGTAGCGACAAAACAGAAGCGAAGCCATTGATAAATAACAATGTAGTTCACACACCACTGCTCTGAAAGCAGCACATAAAATGAGAGAACAATCCAAATTGGTCCAGATTTCCATTGTGTGGGATATTCTTATCTTGTAGAGGCAACGGTCTGTTTTTTTGGTCCTGTCTTCTTGTCTTACTTACACTCTATCAACAATTCCTGCATGTTTTTGTTGAAACGAGGAAAGCACAAACCCCAGAGTGAAAGTTGCTCTTTCAAAGGAATCAGAGCAAAACTTCCTGCTGAAAATCTGTATTTTTCCTTATGCAATAAATTCAGAGAGGAATCATAAAAATGATAATAATTACTAATTGAAAACTGTAGCCATGTAGACACAGAGGACATAGATTCATAAATCTAATTTACTATAGTCAAAAGTGAAACATAAAAGTACTATTACATGTACTGCATTCACTTAATCCCCTAAAATGCTGCGTACCACTCTCACATCTATGTAAATACAAAATTAAAATGTTGCTAAACGATTGGTGAAATATGTGAATTTGTTTCTACCTAAACAATTGAAGTGAACATTATTCAGAAATCTTAGTTAACTATGCTATTATGAGGTGATCATGTGTTCGTTTTTACACAAATGAGTTAAGCAGACTTAAATACATCTGTTTTTATGGACATGCTGTTACTGCCAACTTCCATTTGGTTAATTCAGTCAACTTGTCTGGAAATGAACAGAACTTACAGTCTACAGCATTTTCATCTTTCATATCATGAAAGTCTGTATTAAGTATTAGAAGTCTGTATTAAGTCTGTATTTGTATCTGCTGCAATGTTATAAAGTAGCTTAAGTGGCAAATATCCAATATACAACACAACTAAAGTACTTTAAATCATCAGTCATTTTACATCACTCTGCCCATTTGTTTGGACAACTCGGCTGCACATGTAAAAATGGCACCTTTCCTTGTTTTCATTCTAACGATTTGGTATTATAACTCATAAAAGAAATATTTCCTCTAGGAGCTGTGCTGCAGGAGTGGTTGTGTTCTCTGAAGATGAGATGCAGCTGCCTGTCAGCTCTGTGTGAGTGGGTGAGAAGGAAAGAAGGAGGGAATGGGGGGGGAGGCCAGATGGACGGGCAGCTATACAGGATGCTCTATCGCAGCACCACTTAATGCTTGTACTAAAGCTAGATGACTCAAGAATAGTTTCTAAGAACAACATTACTAAAATGATGACCGAGAACGAGAAGGTCTGTCGTGCAAAGAAACAGCTCATGTTAAAAGTGAATAATGAATCACAAATCAGGCAAAAAGTGAACCACCAGGGAATGACTCAGAGGCTGCTGTGTTCAAATATAAATTATATACACTATGCATAATAAGCATCACATGACAAAATGTCTGAGAGCTCAAAAAACGTTCCCTAAGAGTAAGCTTACTCCAGATATAGACAACGTCACAATGGTTTTTCAGAGAGAGGTTGTTCAACAGCTGTGTGTTCAGCTCACGGAGGATAAATCACAAGTGGACAGAATGAGATCAGTCTGTTTCAAAGCTTGTTGCTGCTGAGCTCAAACTGCTACATTTTCAGCGCTCTGGCGTGTGTGAGCTGAATCAGAGTCCTGGCATGTTTTCTGCATGGTCATAATGCGAAGCACATTTTCTCAGAGCAGCTGGCATGCAGAGAGTCCATAGAGCCAGGAAACAGCTGATGATGAAGGATTAGGTCTGGGCCACGAGAACGGAGCCGACTGGGCCATGCTGCATCAGGGCCGAGGAGAGGAGCTCTGCTGCAGCACATACTAGCAGGCTGACGCACAGGGAGAAAAATCCCCACCAGTCAGGAGACAAATGAAACTTCACTATGTTTTACAAATCCATGCTATAAAGATTTATCAAAG
This sequence comes from Anabas testudineus, assembly GCF_900324465.2. Taxonomy (NCBI): domain Eukaryota; kingdom Metazoa; phylum Chordata; class Actinopteri; order Anabantiformes; family Anabantidae; genus Anabas; species Anabas testudineus. The sequence goes on from NC_046619.1 coordinate 10,778,450, forward strand.
TAAATCTACTGTTTTCATTTTGGCGCAGTGAAATGTTCAGCGAAACGCTTCCTGCAGATGGTCAAAGTATGATATGAATGCAATACAGTCTCATACCGCCGATGGTAAAAGTATGACATGCATGCAGTTTTCCAACAGCTCATCTGCAACATCAATAAAGGACGAACCCCGGACGAAAATATCTGCAGGGCCAGACGAGAACATAAACTTCAAAAGGAGACTCCTAAACGAAGAGGAGGGGGAGAAGCAGACACAAAACACACGGCAACACTGTTGTGATCACAACTGATGTCAGTCGAGATGCTCCCATATCAAAAAGCTCTTCTGTAAACAGAAGATGTATGTGCAGTTAACCAAACCAACAACTAAACATCGCAGCAGCGGGGAAGTGGAAAAGCTTTCAGGTGCAAAACATATGTTGGATTAGAGTGAAAAGTCATGCATGCCACATGTGTCCCAGCCATGAAATAGCTCTCATAGTTAGAATGTAACTCATAAAAACGTCTCTTGTGATGAATGCTCCGAGATGATTCATTAGATTATTTCTTACCAGCCATTGGATTTCCTTTTAAAAGGTTTTCCAAAGCATAAAGCTAGAAATGAAATTCAAGCTGGTATGTGTTATCACTAACAGGAGGTCCATCCACACTTCAGCACAGAGGGTGACAGGTTCGATATCACTGCAGAGTCATGTTTTTTCCATATAGCTATACATTGATTGATTTGTCAGGGGGAGGAAAGAGACTGATGGTTTAGCGTAGAGGACCGTCAGTTCACTCAGGGTGACTGGAGAGGGCTGTTTAAACAAGCCCTTTAGCAGTGAAGCACAAAGTGAAGCGCGTACAAACAGCTTGTGCTATAAAGCCCAGTGTGTGTGTATCTGGGACCCCGGGATGCCATGTCAAACGGGTTCTTTTAGCGAGAAGGTAAACATTGTTAAAGTTGCTCTATGTAAAGACTGAAAAGGTACCCATGTAAAGAGATGCAAGGCGTCTGACATGTTGGTATTTGAACAGGTTGCTCGCACTATTTGACGCTGTAATTCCTGTTGTGAACACATTCAACAACGTGGGAAACAAACACCACCAACAGAGGCACATTACCAATGACTACTGTAGCAACATCATCACACAACAAGACTTTAGGGCTAAAACCAGGCATTTATTTAGTCCACAGGTATTAAATTGCACATGGATGCAAGTTTCAATCAGTGAAAGCTACTGTACATGAACCAACAGAGTTGTAGGACGAGGTGTGTCCTCTCTTAGGCATCTATAAAATTTAGCATGCTTTCAATGCATGTTAAGTGAATTGGCACAACTTTGTACAGTCAAAAGCCTCTAAGCAGATGTGACTATAAGTAAATCCTTGACTGTGACAGAGGAGTAAGACATCTTACCTTCACAGCGATCCTGGAGCCACAGAAAAGTCTTCCCTCTCTGTTAAGGGACGTTGCCGGTCAGTAGTGGGTCTCCTCTGAAATCAGAGGAGAGTTTCTCAGCTGGTTGTCTCTACAGGGGCTGCAGCTTCACATGTATAGATCCCTCAGATGTTCAGAGTCTGAGGTTAATCTCTGCCGTCCCGGGAATCCGCTGGAGGAGGTACCACTCGGAGCCCCGGCTGTTTGTTTAGTCAAATCACAGCCCCACGGGGGTCTCTTCTCTCTCCTCTCTCACACTCTGTGAAAAAGCCTGTAAGAGCGCTGTAAGTTTCTTTCAAAGTAAAGTGTTCTCAGTGGAGACATGCGCGCACACACACACACACACACACTCAGGATCAAACTGAGGACAGAGTCAGTGGTCCAGCCCTGCTGAAGCTGAGAGAGAGCCGAGAGGGAGAGGAGGGACGGAATAGTGAAGGGAAGTAGAGTAAAAAACAAAGAGAGGGAACTTTAAAAAAAAAAAAAAAGGACTGAAGTGAGAAAGAGCGAAAGAAGCACAGGGAGCGAACTCACAGATACACACATCAAGTTATGCTTGTTGTTCTTAGGTAGCAGCTCAGCGGTCCCGAGCTGGAGTGATTTGTTTATGAATGGAGCGGCAAAGCAACTGGAGGTGAACTGAGACAGTCTCTGTTGGCAACAGCAATCTGGACCGCGTCTAACCCTTCCATAAAACAACAAACACAATAAAAAGGAAGAGAAAGAGCGAGAGAGAGAGTGAGTGAGAGATCCAGGAGGGGGTGGGAGGGTGGAGTGGGGGGGCTGTAAGCTTTTTGGCAGAGCTCATGGTGGCCTGCTTTGGAAACAAAGGTGGAAGTCTCGGTTTCTCAGCAAAATAACCACTTATATAATCGCACTGCTAGAATCAGGTGTAAGTGAGGTTAAAGTTTTATCTTGAGTGAACCCACTTCTCTTACACGTTAAATCCACCTCTCTGTCCTTCTTTAATTTCCTTTCTTTTTCCATTTATCCCACATGTACTAACTCAGCACCTCCCTCTGTCTTCACCCCCTTCTGTTTCTTTCCTCTGCTCTTTCAGTCTCGCTCTCTTTCGAACTCACACATAGAGAAACTAACTTGTAAATATGCTTGTTTTCGATGTTGGCTCTACCTAATTTCAACCTTTACCAGGACATGAGTGAACGGCTTGAAATTCATAACACAACCCAGCAGCTGATGAAGGCCCTTTCTCTCTAACAAGGGATCAGGGCAGACAGGGGGGAGGAGGGAACAGGGGCTAAATTGGACAGTAACCATGTTCTCCTCTAATTGTGAGGTTAAAACTAAATGCTAGCAGTAATTAGAGAGACTGTGAGGCCTTAATTATTAGATAGGAGGGGAGCAGCACCAAACAGCACTGTCCCACCTTAACGTTTGCCTAATTCTATCCATGTAATTAACAACCTCATGAATTAAATCTGATCAAGTTCCCATAAATCTGTTGTTGGATGTTTAAGTTCTTGCAAAGCCAATTAAAATGTAGCCACAATATATACCTGGTAATAATGCAGCAATGTCATGCATCATCTTCATGTTCGCATATGCATATACTCCTCCACACACAATCCCTTATCAGCTGGAGATAAGACACACACACACTGTCTAAACATCCTGGATCAAGCCACAGCTCCAACAGGACACATATTTAAAGTTTTACGAGTGAAGACAGACGTCTCTAATAGTGACGATGTTGTCGTCTGTAGCACAATGTTAATATGGACTAGTGCAGAAAGAGACTGTGTAGAAGTTTCTTTTGCTTTTTGTTTGGCTATTGTTTTTCTTTCTTCATACAGCTTGGCAGAGTGGCGAACCACTTAACAAAACTGGGCTCTAAATCGTGGTATTACAACAGTGCCCAGACTATTCAGCCTATCTAAACTCTTAAAGAGAGGTTTCTCTCACTGCTGATCTGGATGGTTGCCACAGCTTGAGTGCAACTAGTGCAGCCGCGCTGTATTCTGGTTGCAAGTTTGTTTTGTTGTGTTATGGGTAAGACTAGAAATGTCTTTGGGCCCACAGAGTCCCTAGGGAGGGGGGGGGGGGGGGTGGTTGGGAGCTACAAACAGGAAGCACCAGGGCTCAGGCCTGGACCTGGAGCTGGAGCTGGACTGAACTTACCACAGATAGACGAGGATGACACCGTGAAATGTTTGACCAGGAGTGAAACCAGTTCTAAGTTACACCACAGTATAAGGACGTATTAGTCAGAGTCTCCTCAAGACTCGATTCAGATTATTTTATTTGGCACTAAACCTGAAACAAATTGAGGCCCTCTGTAGCACAAAACCAAACCAACTATGATTTATTATATTTCTTCAGTAAAATCCATTTATGAACAAACAAAACAACACAATTTAACTAACATTGAGCACTAATTCATTGAGCCGTCAGTCAGGAATAAAGGTTAATGAATGAATTATTAATTGTCATATATGTCGATTAAAATAACTGTTATACCCGTAATTCAGTTACACACTTTAAATATCATCATAAAGCGTTTGTGGAAGACATACTCTGAACTCTTACTGAAGTAAAAGTGGTAATACTGCAGTAAAGAAATACAAGTAAAGTAAGAATTTTATGTGCATTTTCCCAGAATTTCAAAAATGATTTGTCACCATAGCACTATGTAGATTTTACTGAAGTTTGGCTTTCAAATGGCTAGTTCCAGTCATTTTCTAAATAATTGTATTAAGCCCCATGGGGAAATAGTTGTTTGACTGCTGCACATAGATGAGGGCACTACCACAAGGTTTTGGAGTCTTGTCCAAGGACACCATGATATGATTTTCAGGAGGGTCTGTGAAACAGACCACTAATCCTGGGGTTCATGGACAACTACCCTACAAGTTACATGCTGTGAACCCAGCAGCTGGTAAATGTGGAGCTAATGGTATTATTTGTACTAAAAGATAGCTTAATACAACTTAAATACAACTTTATTAGCTGAATAGATTTTGCATCTGTACAACTTTCCAGAGATGAGAGTCCAGGTAACGCTCTCTCTTCCACATTGTCAAATAAAAACATGTATTGCCTATAAAATAAATAATCTGTCTTTTTTTAAAATAAATTATATGAAAAGCGGGGTAAACAGCAGGATAAGAAGTAAAATCTATGTGTTAAGTGCTATATTTTCTCCCTTCTTCTGGTAGCTATTGTTTGGAGAACATGGTTGTGCTCAGACAGAAAATCTGATTTAACTCTAATTATTTTCCTCTTCTAGTTTAAAGATTCAACTAAAATATTTTTTAGGGATAAATTATAAAATAACTCACTTGAGTACAGTAACTTGATGTGGTCCTGCATAATGAAATTTTACCTCAATTCAGTTTGCCGTGAGGTCTAATCGTTAATTAGACAAGTCTAAACACAGACATAGTGGGTGAGCACAGAGACCACCTCACTTACTGTGATCAAATAAAACCACTGAAATTAGGGCGGCGACTTCTGACGCTGAGTAAACTGCTCGACGTGTAATGACTACTTTTTGTTAAATCACTTTGTTTTACCATAACATTGTGCCAGAGCGATAATGAATAACATAGACACTTCGCTGCTTTTAAAACACTTCATAGTGAAGCAGACACTTACTACACAGTATGCACCTGATACATGCTGCACTGTTTAAAGGGCTTCTGTGACTTGGAAAAGGTTGAAGATGATGAAGCCTGATTGTATCAGATAAAAGCTCTGGGTGTGTCTGTGCACCTACATCAGTTCTCTTTGTAACACGTGTGAGCTTTTAGAATTGGTTAAAAAAAGGTTTCAAGCCCCTTTTCACCTCCCCCTCAGTGAACTCGACTATGTGCCCAACCACAAGGGGAACACTGTTCAAACTGAGTCTGGGTACATGGATCATAACCCTGCAGTAACTGTTCATGTACAGTAGATAAATATTAGTAGATTTATACGAGCTAAAACAAACTCTGATTCCTTTTCTGGAAGTTTAAAGTCAAAGGATCTTTCAGGATGTCAAGATGACTGAAGATAAATTAGAGTCATGTTAAGCTCAGGCAGACTGCACATCACTGTTAGTAATCCACATTCATATTCATATTACACCGCTGCGATACATACTGTAAGTGCTAAAACCACTTCCTTTGTTTTTAGCAAAGTTGTTTTCACTTGGTGGCTGATATTAAACGCAGTGCAAGCGTTTCATAGCACGTGTTTGAGGTTAATGTTGCCTTGATGTCCGGACCTATAGCACTTTTCTCTCCATTATAATGGAGTAGCATGTTGATGGATGATAGTGAGTGTTCAAGTGATCAAGATACAGCCATGAATCTTTCATGAATGTTTGGGAGGATTCAGATGAACCCATAAACAAGCACGAGAGCAAACATAAAGAGCTTGATTGGTTCATATTCTGAGCAGGACATTAACTTATTGTTGAAAAGGTCAGTTAAACTCATGGATCATCTGTTTAGGACTCATACACACCTGTAGTCAGTTCTTGGCTGCCCTCGTGTGGCTGTTTTAACAAAGGGACGTTGTGGACAACAAGTCTTTTCCTTTACTTTAACATTATTTTACTGTTACACAAACCTACTGTATGTACAATATTATATTTTTTTTATTTTGCAAAAGGAAATCATAAGAAACTAAATGATTCAAACTAATCACAGCCTGTTCTTTACTCGTGTTCCCTGAAGTTTCCTCACTTCACTGTCACAGCCATAAACTGACTGGAGACCTCATAAAAATGACATTATAAAACTTTCCTTTAAATGATCACATAACACAAAATATAATACAGTGTCTCACTAATATGACACTGTTTGTTTTATAAGCATGAAATGAGAAAGTTTGCCATCTATTGTTTCAATTGTGTCACCTGTTCTTGCAGGAGGCCTGCTGCTTAAAAACTGAACTCTAAACCTCAATCTATGGAGATAAGGTTTACAGCAAATCTATTTAAAATAATGTTTCATTCTTTACTGTTTCTCTTAAATATTAACCTGTCAGTATAATCATTTTGTTGCCATTTTTTATTATTTTGTGCTATTACTTCTAATACATTTCCCCCCTCCTCCGCGCGTACACGTCTCCTTCACGCACACCTTACATGATGGCCTTATCAAAGGGATCGAGCCGGGGCACCCGGGGCTCTCATTGCCCAAGACGAGCCGCAGGTGGGACTCAGGTAAGGCGTGACGTCACGATGATACTTCTGGACTCCTTGGCAGTAAATCTATAAAGGTGTGTAGTCTTCCAGCACAGGTAGCCGCAGCCTGAACCTTAGACTGAAGTGGAAACAGCCCCGCTGGGAATAAACACGGAGGCCTATCATGCGCCAGGATCTGTGATTCTACCTGAGTCGACCCACCTGTCGGAAGAGGACACCGGCATGTACCCCAACTCACAGTCGGCCAGACACCCGGCTCAGGCACTGTCACTGAACAGTCAGTACATCCCGCCTCCGTATGACTTCAGCGGTTACCCCCACGTCCCGGGAGTCGGTGACCCGTCGACGAGTGCGTGGAACTGCATTTACTCCCCGCGGGACGAGTTCCCCTACAGCTTCCCGGGATCGAGCCCGAGCGCCGGACAGGTGAGCTACACCTCCCCGGAGCTGAGCGGCACGCCCACCGCCGCTGGAGGGGGGTCGTTCAACCCTTACAGCTTCATCTCAGCACAGGAAACCTTCAGCTCCAGGAGGAGGCCGCATGAATCCATCAGACCATCTATTACAGGTGGGACTTCATCATCACGTTGTCTAATTTTATTATACACAGTAACTTGTGATTAATCAGTGTTTAGATGTGGGCTGAGAGATGTTAGAATATTTAATAATAATAATAAGAAGAAGAAGAACACAAATCAGTGACCTCAAGTTGTTCTTCCGATGCAGATTAAATTAAATTAAATGACAATAAGTGAAACTACCAAAGACAGAGTCAAGCCAAAAAAAAAACAACAAAAAAAAAAACACCCAAATCATTATAGATGTCGAAACAAACATAACTTCTGCTTTACAAACTCCTTAACTTAGTCAAATATCAAGCTTATCACAAGTGGTTGAGGGGGCACACAGATGACAGAAGTGGTAAAAGGCGAATTCACGGAAGGAAGCATTTCATCATGTGCGCAGTTACACCAGACTGCACACACATTCATCAAGCTTTTGGCCTCTCCCTTCTGTCAGTGTGGTGTAAGATGTCAACGCAAAGTTGACAGTGGAGGCCGTGAAGTCTGGAGAGGAGGTGCTCCCCACCCTCTCTGTCCACTTGTGTGGGTGCAAAAGGGTGACAGGCTGCTTAGATAACAACGGCAGTGTAGGAAGTGTGCACAAGTCAAACTGAATCTCTTCTAAAGCCTCAGGCCTCGCTGTGCCTCTGTCTATGATCGATGCTGTCACATGGTCACGATTTCAGATCAATAACTCTGACTCACTTTTTCCCTAAGAGGAAACATGTGAACATGTGTGTCAATGAATAGCAGGTTCCTGTGTAAACACCTATGTAAACACCTCTTGCAGTGATAAGGAGAACCACTGATGCAATGCAGTGGGGAGTCTTTACATTAGTTGGAGTTAACATGATTAATAGAGTTGACGAGGCTTTAAGTGGCGCCTGCACTTGAACGTGGCACCAGACGTCTTCAAATTAGTCGTCTGTTTGACTACAACTCACACAGTGTGTGACTCACGCACGTCGTCGTCGAAGTGAATACACACAAATATATAGTACACTACCTGCATAACACACCTATTCTGTCAGTCACTGATTTAGACTAGCATTGATTGTAATTGTTTCTGTGTGTGATTCAGGAGGGAAGACTCGCACTAAGGACAAGTACAGGGTGGTTTACACTGACCACCAACGTCTGGAGCTGGAGAAGGAGTTTCAGTACAACCGCTACATCACCATGAGGAGGAAGACTGAGCTTTCGTTGGCACTAAGTCTCTCTGAAAGACAGGTGAGGGGACAGGAGCGAACCAGGAAAAAAAAAAGCACAATTACAAGAACAGTAGGCAGGCGTGAATGGACGTGAGATCAATCCCAAACTATTGGCACTATGAGAAAACCATTAACTATTTTAACAGATGATAAAGACATTTTTATATCTGTTTCCTCAACCACAACTTAATGTAACTGTAGAGCACAAAAGATCCCTTACCCTTAAAAAGCAGCAATATGATTCAAACTGTCTAAATGCATTTTAAAGCTGTAGTAAAAGCTAATAAGTGGAAAAAAGAATCTAACAGTCTCTGTTGTAACAGGAACTGCATAAGCAACAAGTAACGCTGTGGCAAGAAATTGTGTACTGACTTGGGTAACAGTCTATGTTATCACCTCTTAAAACAACTTTAGATGGTGAGAGCTTTCAAAAATTGCATGTTCTCACTGTACGGACTGGGCCGGGGTAGATACCATATATTAAATGCATAGTAAACAGTTCAAGGGACCTACATGAGGAGCAACTGTTCTATGAAATCTTGCTGCATGTCAAAGTGCGTCATATCAGATATGTAAAAAGGCAGAACATATTTATCATGATGGGGGAGGATGAACTGTAAGCTTTTTTTAATCTTTACTTCTTATCAAGCCTTTTTTTTTTTCAGTTTTTTATGTTTGCGTGAGGTGAGAAAGGAGTCAGAGGAAGTTTAAGCTGTTTTTCATGTGATACATTTAAACACTGTTGATACTTTTGTGACACTGAGACATTAAATTGTAACTCAAAAGTACACGACTGTTGGTTCAGGAGTTGGTTGTTGCTGGACTTTTGTCAGCACTTTTTGTTGTCATGGTTAAATGAACTAATTTAGTCAGTTCATGTGGGAACAATACTGACATACTGTATGTTATTAGTAGAAAGTTCTTCTATTATACCATTTAGAGAAACCATATTTTCAACACCCATAATGTTATGTGGCAAATATAAAGAGTTTAAATGGTCAAACCCTCACACTTGGTCTCATGGTGCAATTATCATCTAGGTTTTTACAACCAACTTATTCTTGTAAAACTCATTCAGCCGAGTGCAGCGGTTGCAGCACTTAACTAATTCTGGGAAAGTTGAAAATGACTAAACCTCTGCAGAATTAAGCAGGACGGGGAAATATAGCAAACTTTAATAATAAGGCAATAAGGCAAACTTTTTGCCTTATTGGGATATTTAATGAACCTCCAGTAGGAGTCCTCAGCTTATTAATGTGTTTTTATGTGTTTGTGCTTCAGGTCAAGATCTGGTTTCAGAACAGACGTGCCAAAGAGAGGAAGATCAACAGGAAGAAGCTGCAGAATTCCCAGCAGGCCTCAACCACTACACCAACACCACCTGTGCTGGGTGGGCTCACCGATGCCCACATTACCACCAGCCCCAGCAGCAACATTTTGTCTGACGCCATATCAGAGGAATACTAGGTGGATTTCATATGGAAGACTGATGTACATAGTGTTTAGTTTTTATAAGTTTAGCACAGAATGAATGAAGACGATTCACATCAACATGATGTTGTAATGCTGCACCTCCTGCCTATAAACAATGACAAGCACCTCTTATCTTTTGCACTGATCATCTCAAGTCAAATCTAATTTAATTTACTGTATATAGCCCAATATCATGAATCCCAAATTGAACTGAAGGGGACTTACAGTTTGTACAATAATAATAGACCCATTTCTGTTCTACAATTGCCAATCAGAGGTCTTTTTTTTTTTCAAGCGAATGCATGAGACAGCATTTTAAGTTCATCTTGGTTTAACAATAAGGGATGTTGAAACATGATAGTGTGCAAGAACATATTCCCACATCAGTTTATGTGAAAAGGAAGAGAGAATAATGTGTCTGGTGCGTTTATTCTTATTTAAGAAGTACTTAAGGCTGTGCCCACACAAGTATGTCAAAAAGAGCCCTTCTGCTTATTTTTAAGGAAGTCAGATTAAGGTTTAGATTTACTGACAATGCTCAAATATATTTTTAAAATAAATCATACCAATCTTTGATAGAACAATATAGTTCCACACTTGTTTTCCTTCATTGTCCCTGTGTTTATTTCTTTTCACAGTTCCTCAACCTTTGTACATGTTAAAGACAAGAATAGACACCAAACATAGAAGTGAATCATCTCAGTCAATCAAATGTCTATCATCACATTAGAAAAGACAACGCCTGTGTGACTGCATCTAAGAAAATCATAAAGATAATAAAAGGTTGGACACGACTACGTGACTCCTCGGCTGAAGCCTGAGTGTCAGTCTCGCCTCTTTGTTTTCTGCTGCTTTCTCTTACTTGTTTTAAATTATACTCATTCTTCTCTTTTCTAATGTTGAAATGAATGGGAAATTGAGACACTCACTAAAAGGTCATGCCAAAGGTCAAATAGGCTTTAACAGTCTCTCTGTAGGAGATATCGTGAGGATAGGTCATTCCAAAATAAAACCCAATGGTTTTTATAAAGGAAGAGGAAGGCAGCTCTATATACTGTATAATAGAAGGAGTACTGTGCAAAAGTCTCAGGCCACTGTTAGATTTTTTTTATTGACAGTGCTATTATGAACATGCATATGTTTATTTCTTAGTCTCTTTATTAAAATACAACTATAAAATACAGGAAATATGTAAAGTATATTAAAAAGCACAACATTTAGGAAAAAGCTGAGCAAATAGGCAGCTCCATCTAGATGAGAAGGTAATTCTTCAGTAGTCACGTCGAAGGAGAGCAGCATCATAGTTCATCATTTGTTAGGTGGCCCATACATAAAATATATATGGTGTGTGTGTGTGTGTGTGTGTGTGTGTGTGTGTCTGAGCAAACATGTTTAAAAATGACACAGAATAAAATGTTCAGACGGTGTTTAGACACATCCTGAAAAAATAGCTGCAGATAGTTTAACCACATGACGAACAGTCATTGTAACCGCTAAAAACAGACACTGAATGTTTTTTCCCTCTTTGAGACCTACTGTATGTGTAGGATGTATGAAATGCTGTTCTTATGTACGAAGTTGTACAAAGAAGTGTGTTTATACTAGTATACTACTTTATACAATACGTGTAAGAGAGTGTTGTACATAATGTTCTTTTTTTTTTTAAACACATTCAAAAAGAGGAACTAAATGTTGCAATGTAAATTTAACAGCAAGGTTGCAAGGTTATTTTTTCTGTTTGTCAGTGCCGACCTCAAAAACCAGCTGTATCTGTTGGAACCACTGTTTCTTTCTAGTGCACCACAATCTACTGAAATATTTCCACAGATTGACTTACATCAATACATCTGAAATGATCTATATTTTGTGAATTGTCTATAATTTTAACAATGTCTCAAACCTTATTTTAATGAGGTAAACTTTCACTAATCTTTCAACACCACATCTCTAAACAATCACACAAAGAGATGCTGAAAAAGTCTTTAAACGTTTAATCTGTTGAATCAAAGTCTGACAAACTCAGGACTGAAGAACTGGCAGAATTCAAAAGCCCTGGTTTTATGGTTTAATGGCTTTGGCATGGCAAGGTAACATCACATGAATGTGTCACGACAATAGTAAAAACAGATGCATTTTATGATGAAAAATAAATGTTTAATTGTAGTTCAACTGAATCTTTCAAGAGTTCAGCAGCGACAGTCTAATCTCTTCCTGTCATGTGCACAACAGACATGATACTGAACAATGTGTAGCTACAGTTTTTAAACAGAACAACTGACAGATCAAATGGCAAAAGTAGTGGGTTGCTAGAGCAGATTTATAACATTTCTCCTCTTGTCAATTATTTGCTTGGTAGATTATGTCAGTCAGACGTTCACCCGTGTTTCAACAAGAAAGTTCAACTGAGGAAGTATCTCAGGTGGTTGTTTAAGGAAATTACAACTGTTGTGAACCATAAACTGCTTTTTTATGGCACAATGAATCAGCTGAATGGTAGTGGATGGCTATCAACCTTTAACCCTAAACTATCAAACCAAACCAAACACATAACCTCTGTCTTTAATTAAACCCAGAGTAAAAGAGTCAAATCACAAGATGTCACCTTGAATACAAAACACAAAAGTTCATTAAAATTTAAAAGCTCATATGAATGTTTCTTCCTTTAATAAAAAATCACAAAGTTTAAAACACTGCAAGTTGTGATGAAGAAGAAGAAGAAGAAGACGAGCAGAACTGAAATACACAAAGTTGAAGTTAGACCAAACTGCAGCAGGCTAATTTAATACCTATAAATGAAATTCTGCAACATCTGACTGAAAAATCAAATGAGTTAAAATACAATATTGTGCTGTTTTATTTGATAAACGGGCAGAGAATAATGCTAATACAATTATTAACTTATGCAAAGGTTCAAAGCTGGTAGATTGTGGTAATCAACTTGCATGTCAACCTTTTGTACATCCTGTTTAATAATGGGCTCAGCCTCATCTCTTTCTTTCATCTGCATAGTGTATGAGTTTTAAATTATGAAATGATACAGTTTACTGTTGTTGACTTATATTTGATTATTTGATTATAAAACAGCAGCACTTTGTTAAGGTAACATTCACTTTGTTCCAAATACTGTAACTAACTGCGATCTTTCTTGAGCAGACTAAAAAGTTACATCTATATTTCTGATCAGTCAGGCACATATTAAAGTGAAATCCATAAAGACAACGGAAATGCATTTATCTAAATATAGAAAACACGACTTGATGGTGTTAAAAGATAAACACTTCTCACGCTCTGAGACTAAAAAAAAGCCCCTTTTTCTCTTAAACTATGCGTAATCTGCCAATTAGCCATTTGACACCACAGTTGCTGGATATTATACATAAATGATTCCACATTAACTAATTTGTTCTGTTTATTCCTATGTGAATGTAAGATTAAGCTTTGTCTTAACTGATTAATCACTTTTGAAAGACTGAAAGCTGGCACCTCAGAAAAAGCAGAAGTGATTACATAGTGGAAACAATTCTTGCTTACAGCAACTTCCTGAGTGAGAAGACATTTCTCTGTAATTTTACTTTTGGGCTATAAAAGTCATCTAATTGAATGAATAAAATTCATTTTATGATATATAGACGTTTTTCTAGGTAATACATAATACATACAGTCTTATACATACATAATTAAAATACTGTGACCTTGCACTAAATATTTTACATTTGTTTAATAGAAACATTTTTAGATACATTTCACTACTTTACAGTAGCATAGTTAAATTACATGCAAACAGGCATGACTTACCAAAAGTGACATGTCCTAGAGTATTGTTCATATATGCAATTCAATTTAGAGAAAATAAATTATGAAGTCATTGTTAATCTTTGTTATGATCTGTATCAACCTCATGACAAAGACCCAGTGTTTTAATGCTGATATAAACGTAAACATGCTATAAATTAGAATGAAAAATAAAAAATGCCACCATGTAAAGATGCAAAGTACAGAAAGTAAAAAAATATGAAATTAGTTTCATATTTATTTTTAAATATTAAATAACCAACACAAACTTGACTAGACTGGGTAATTTGCGCCCAAGTCTCACACCTAACACACTAACAGACTCATCTGTCTCTACGGACTTGGGTGTACACACAGTCATCTGCTGTTGGTACAATACTCTGCTGGGGTCGAGGTGAAAACTTGACCTGGCCGTACTCCACATCGACCTCTGCCCTCTGCTGCACCTGTCTCCTCTGTTGCTGCATGATCCTGACGTCTGCATAGGTTACTTCCAGCTCATTGTTTTCTTCTGCAGAATAGTAGAAAGAAGTGGCTCAGACACTTATTTTAAATCTATATAACTTGACAATGATGATAAAGGCGGCAGTGTGCCAGGAAAAAGGAAAGTTGTTGTTTTTTTACCTTTGGGTTTGTTGTTTTTCTTTTTTGTGTGAGCACACATGACAGCCACACCGACCACTAAAAGAATTACTAATGCTGAGAGTACACCACCCACTATTGGTAGTATTCCTACTCAAGTAACAAAGGACAAGAAAAACACAACTTGTTAAAACAGCAAACATCACAACTGTTTGTGTGAAGACGAAAGATAAGTGGAAAGTTAGTTTTATTTTGTTAGTTTTCACTTACTGTCCCATGTGATATGATCATGGGTTTGACTGGAGGATGTGATATTAGTGGTGGGTTTGACAGTACTGGACACTATGATTTCAGTCTCCTTACCCTTGGTAGGAGGAGGTGTAGGTTCAATACACAGGGTGTTATTAGCTTCAAACACACAGGTTGATATGTGTGTACCATTGGACAAGATGCAGTTAATGAATATGAAGCCTGAGGGAAAGATACAGATCAACCATCATGTACAGAGTGATTGTGATCAAGAGCATCAACATGTCCAGTGTGTTGATTGATTCATGTTGTCACTCACCACAGGTACATAATCTCTTACTACTGGAGACGTGACTGACATTATTTCTGACTGAGCAGACCAGATGTCCTGAGACGTGTTGCTTCAGAGTGATGATGTTAGTCACATTATTTCCAGAGAGGAGTTCAGCATCTGTCAGTGTGCGTCCATCCAGAGTCCAGTTGTATTGAGGACTGTCCCCTCCCTCAGAGGAGCAGGAAACCCTCATCTCTCCCTCAGACAGACACTCAGAGTCCAGCAGGACAGAGGACACAGGAGCTGGAGGAAACACACATATGACTTGATATTATAACAGAATCTTGTTCTTCTCAGTTATAATAATAATAACAAACAGGGCAGACACAGAATACAAACGTGCATGTACAATATGAGATGTGTAATGTATGTGGTCTATAAATATTATATTTTCTCCACCAGTTTTAAAAAAGTTATTTACCTTGAATGAACAAATGTAGAGTCTGACGAGCTGCTTGTTCTCCATTTTCATTGATGATTGAGAGGTTATATTCACCACCATCATTCCTGCTCAGATTATTCATCCTTAATGTTCCATTACTGGGAGTAAAAAAGAATCTGTTGTCTGAAGGAGCAATCACACTATTACTACTTCTCCATCTAAGTAAATTTAATTGATTCTTCATCCAGTTGAAACTATTATATTCTGCAGCATCGTCCATCAGCTGAAGAACCAGAGTTCCTCCCAAAGCTCCATAACACTGAGCTCCGTTCTTTCTGCCATCACAGTAGGTTTCAATACCTGGAGATTAACAGAAAAAAGTAGATCAGAAATTTTACAGTTCAGTGATAAACATTTCATTTACCAGAATGACTGTGGCAATGTTTTATGTATTTAAGTGCAGGACACAAACACAACTTACTTATCTAGGTGTTAAGAAATAATTCGTTTTTTTTTTTTTTTTTTTTGGTTTTTTTTTATTGATACAATTATTTTGCAGATGCACAACTCTGTTAAGTGTTGGAAATTTTATTCCAAAACAAAAGTGAGTTTGCTCCAACTGCATCTTTCTCAGATTATATTATAAAAATAAATATTTCCTGTTATTTGTCTTATTGGTCTTTGTCTGGAAAACAGCCCCTGTTTATTATGTTAATATGATTGAACACTTTACCTGTTAATACCAAGTCAAACTGTGAAACAATCTTTCATGTCACTTTGTTAATTTAGTTAGTAAAGTTACCACTCACTATCATTATTTTTTTTACTTATTTTGTCACAAATAAATTCTACAAAAAGATGCACAAGACTGAACTGAGCAGCACAGTATCAGTATAAAGATCATTTACCTAAATGTTTTTGTGTTTTATGTTTGTAGGTTAAAGGGAATTCAATAACACATGTATTACATATGTATAAGTGTAAGTGTATATTCATGTGAAAATAAATATAATGTAGTGTTCAATTGTTCCTTAAAGTCAGATTTAAAAAAAATGTATACTTTGTTGTTACTGCAAAACATGTTCAAATACTAAATCAAGAAAAAGTGTCATGTGATAATAATTGATCGTCTCACCGTGAGAGACTCTGAGTAGCACCACCACCATCAGTCCAAACACAGCTTCCATGTCTCCTCACTGTTCAGCCTCTGTTGACTCAGTCTGCAAATTTCAGACAAACTTCTCAACTTCACCCAAAGAGAAACATGTGTATCCTGCTTTGAACAGTCTGAAACGTGTTCCTACAGCGATCAGCCTCAGTGGAGAATGTGTGAAAACTTTGACCAAGCACAGTGTTGCTGTGTTCATGTTTTGTGAGCGGAGAGGAGAAAAGGAAGTGGCATCAGCCTCACTTCCCCTTTAGTTTACCCGTAGAGGATCATGGTGTTCATGATGGACTGAGTGGAAGAAACAGAAACACTCTTCCTCTATGCTTAAAGAGGATTTGAGACAAACAGCTGGAATTTCTAGCACATCTATGTTCAAATGTTTAAAAAGTTCACATCTCCATAATAAAATCAGACTAAACCTATGTGATACTACATGAGCTGTCATCTCTCCATCTAATCCACTGTGACAAAATAAGCATATCATACATCATGGCTCATACTTGTAATGTCTTAATGTGTAGTAACTGTTGAAAAAATTATAGTTTTGTCTTTTAGCTGATAAATATGTCAGTAAGCTAAACAAAAAAAAACACCATTTGATCTCTCCTAAAATAAGTGATGTAATGTATTTACTGTATATAGTACATTATATCTAAAGAGGCATCTCAAAGTGCTACACAGAGAAAAAAAAAGGCATATGAACAAAAATAAAATTTTACCATTAAACAAAGATTTGGGGACAAAAAATGTTTGTACAATGTTGGTTAATTTATTGTTTATAAGTCTCAAACAAGTGTCTGGATTATCTTCACACCTACCAGCTACATTTGAAATGGATCATTTTAGACCTGTTCAACCATCAATCCTGATGTTACAAGGTTTATTGTAATGGAAACACACATCCAGTGACACAGTATGTATGCACCTTCATACTGAGCTGCTTTCTCACTGTGCTCTAAGACTCATGATATTTATAATAATCTATGTTCACAAGCTGATTCTTCTCTGTCATCTCAACAGACTCTGTCTCCCTCCACTGGAAACTTGATTAAAAGCAAATGGCCTAAAATATTAAATGACTTCATTACACCTAAAGCAATAAACTGGTGGATTTTATACTAAATACCTTGAAAGGCAGCTTGTTTTAAAAAATATTTTCAAAGCTGTGACATCTAAATGTTATTTTAATGATCTTTGACTACAACATGTTTAATAATACAGAATTATCTACTGTATAAGCAACATTACATTCATATAAACAAGTAGACAGAAACCTCACATCTACTGAAACTGATTATTAAAGTTTTTACATCTTTTTTGTTTGTTACAATGAGAGAAAAACAGACAAATCATAGTAGAACAAAATAATGATTCACATAATTTTGTAATCATCTGTGTAAATATAACTACAGCTTATAATTACAGTCAGATAAAATTACATTGATTAAAACACACTAAAGCAAATATTAATACTTTCTAAATCAATAACAGTTACAAATATAAAAGCTGTTTCAGATCATATTGTGTATTTAAATGAGCTATATTTTAAACAGTAGAAGAATTGTGTTCTCAACCCAAAAAGAAACAGTTCATCATTTGCTTTAATGGATTGAACTAGAATATAAAATCACCATATTTGGAAGTAAATTGTTTTGAATAGACAGCAACAAACTGTAGTAGAACAGTTTCCAGATAGCATCAAAATAAGTTCACTGCTAATAGACTTTTAATGTTTATATAGAAATAAGTAAAATATAACAGCTGTTAACAAGGAAATGATGAATTCACAGTGAAACACAAAGCTGTAAACAACTAAGCAGAAGTTGTTTCGTGAAGAATACAAAGAATTATGACTCTAATGTTCTTTCATATACAACAAAGATGAGATTTAACACTAAATATAAATCTGCTGATTTCAGATCAAGTTAAAGTTCAGATGCAGAACTTCACATTCGAACCATCAGAACAGAGTTCTCTGGATGATCCATGGTTCTTGGATCAGCAGAACCTTCAGCTATCTTGGATTTCTTTTTCTTCCAAGCAAAGTAGATGGTGATCCCAATTACCAAAATGATCACAACAGCAGCTTTCAAACTACATATGATCAGTAAAGAATCTGTTTAGATAAAGACACAGAAAAGTCACATCACAATTGGTCTGTGACAGCAGAGTCATTTGGTAGTTTTCATGTATTTTACAGTAAGTCACCTAAGGAAGCAGCCACATCCTGATTCCAATAATAAAAGTCACATGGTACATTACAGATGTTTGAACAGGGACAAATAAAAAGGGAACAGGACATAAACAAAGTCACTGCATCAGAGTTAGTTTGAAGAGACACTAAAATGTCATTCTTTTATCACCTGTAGTCATGAGTGTAACACACAAAGAAACACATTAAAAGTAGGTTTGTGTGGAGACAAATGAAAAGTTAGTTTTCTTACTGTAGCACAGGACTGAAGTCAGAGTTTGACTGGAGGATGTGATATTAGTGGTGGGTTTGAAAGTACTGGACACTTTGATTTCAGTCTACTTACCCTTGATAGTGGAAATTGGAGGTTCAATAAACAGTGTCTTATTAGCTGCAAACACGCACGTTGATATGAGTGTACCATCAGACAAGGTGCAGTTAATGAATATGAAGCCTGAGGGAAAGATACAGATCAACCATCATGTACAGAGTGACTGTAATCAAGAGCATCAACAATGTCCAGTGTGTTGATTGATTCATGTTGTCACTCACCACAGGTACATAATCTCTTACTACTGGAGACGTGACTGACTTTATTTCTGACTGAGCAGACCAGATGTCCTGAGACGTGTTGTTTCAGAGTGATGATGTCAGTCTCAGTATTTCCAGAGAGGAGTTCAGCATCTGTCAGTGTGCGTCCATCCAGAGTCCAGATGTACTGAGGACTGTCCCCTCCCTCAGAGGAGCAGGAAACCATCATCTCTCCCTCAGACAGACACTCAGAGTCCAGCAGGACAGAGGACACAGGAGCTGGAGGAAACAAACATATGACTTTTGATATTAAAACAGAATCTTGTTGATTTTTTTGCAGTTATAATAATGATAATACAAAACAGGACAGATACAGAATGTCTGTCTGTCCCTGAATCCCTTTTTTGGCCTTTTTTCTCCCTCCTGTCACGTGACCTGTTTGATTACCCATTGCCTGCACCTGTGTCTCTCCCTCCCTTTATAAGCAGGTCCATTTGTCTTCTACGTTACCAGATAGTCTCACATTGACATGAAAGCAACACTGTCCAGCATTTATCTTCAGACTGCTCATCTGTAACGAACCCTGTCTCTGCCTGAACCTCCAGTACCGTGAGTGTCTTCCTCTGACCTGATTTGTTCCCTTTTATGCTATTGCCTTTCTCTCTATCAGACCTGCTCCTGTTTCCAGTTTCCCTACTGTCCCTGTGTTTGGACCTCACTGTGTATGCCCTCGGACAGTTTTCTGTTCTCTGAATTAAGCCTATTGGATCTGCTTTTTCTATCGCCTTTGACCTTTGACCGTATCAATGCGCTGGTTAATTGGATTTTGGATTTGTCTAGAGAAGGAATGGGCAAACTAAGGCCCGGGGGCCACATGTGGCCTGTTAAACTTTTTTATTGAAAAACTTCACCTTGAAAAAATTAAATACATAAACTTTTGTAAATGTTTTTTTTCCCCCTGCGATTTCAATATGCTCCCACTAGATGGCGCACTCTAGATATATTGACTTTACTGAGGTTCCGGGTTCTCCACGTTTACTTTTTGCTGCCTCAGCTCTTCTGTAAAGATGAGCGGACCTAAGAAAAGGAAAGTAGAAAGGGAATTATGCTAGCAAGCTATCAACAAAAAAACCGGGAGCTACTGTCTTTTCTGTCAAGGAGAGTTCATACGTGGTGCACAGATGAACACACGTTCTCTAAATAAACGATTCGCTGATCGTTGTTGACTTTTGGACCTGGAGACACAAATTGAATAGAAAGTTGCATCAATTCAACAACGCAGTCTGAACCTTAAGCTTAACTCTGTCTCCTCTTAGACCACCATACATACATGACGTCATCTCCTTCCAGCTGGTATCCGGCAAGAACCCCTCACATTATCATTTTTACAATAATTGTAATAAACTCTCAAAACTCGTTCTTGCATCCGTGTGGTCTCTGGTAATGGAGTCTGATCCAACCCTGTGGTCTTTAAATATTATAATTTCTTCACCAGTTTTAAAAAAAGTTATTTACCTTGAATGAACAAATGTAGAGTCCGCTGAGCTGATCTTTCTCCATTTTCACTGATAATTGAGAGGGTATATTCACCACCATCATTCCTTCTCAGATTATTCATCCTTAATGTTCCATTACTGGGAGTAAAAAAGAATCTGTTGTCTGGAAGAATAATCGCACTATTACTACTTCTCCATCTAAGTAAATTTGATTGATTCTTCAGCCAGTTGAAACTATTATATTCTGCAGCATCGTCCATCAGCTGAAGAACCAGAGTTCCTCCCAAAGCTCCATAACACTGAGTTCCGTTCTTTCTGCCATCACAGTAGGTTTCAATACCTGGAGATTAAAAGAAAAAAGCTTAAAACTAAATCATAAATATCACAGTTTAGTGATAATCATTCCATTTGCCACAATGACTATGACAATGTTGTATATTAAAGTGCAGGACAGACACACATCTTACTTATCTGTGTTAGGAAATAATGAGTTGTTTTTTTGATTTTTAATAATTGATACAATTTTTTTTGACAAAGATGCACAACTCTGTTAATTGTTCACTTTTAAAACATAAAAGTATAAATGTTTTATGTGTATATTATGGTTTACATTTTAGGTTAAAGGGAATTTAATTAAACATGTATAGCTAAACATCCCAAATCTGAAAACAGTATTTAATGGATTCATCTGTTATAATTGTTGTATTGTCTGTAACTGTATATTCAAGTAAACTTAAATATAATGTAGTGTTCCATTGATACTTAAAGTCGTATTTTTCAAAAAATATATAATATATTATTATTATTATTAATATTACTTTGTTATTGCTGCAAAACATGTTGTTCAGATATTGAATCAAGTTTTGAAAATGTGTCATGTGATAATAATTGAACGTCTCACCATGAGAGACTCCCAGTAGCACCACCACCATCAGTCCAAACACAGCTTCCATGTCTCGTCACTGTTCAGCCTCTGTTGATTCAGTCTGCAAATTTCAGACAAACTTCTTAATTTCACCCAAAGAGAAACATGTGTATCCTGCTCTGAACAGTCTGAAACGCGTTCTTGCAGCAATCAGCATCAGTGGAGAATGTGTGAAAACTTTGACCAAGCAGAACGTTGTGGTGTTCATGTTTTGTGAACAGAGAGGAGAAAAGGAAGTGGCATCAACTTCACTTCTCCTTTAGTTTACTAAAAAACTATACTGACAGTTTATTTCTTCATGTAAACTTAAGACTTGTTTAAGTATATTTCCTAAGTATACTTCAAGTACTAAGTAAACTAATTACTAATGGTAATACACTTGTAGTTTAATTATGGGACTTCTTGGGACTAAATGGGCATGAAAATATACTTTGAAGTATACTTCAACCAAACTGGTATATATACTTTTAGTTTAGTACCAGAGTTGAACTACTAGTCCATTTCAAATTACACTTTGGAATAGTGTATGACGACTGAGACCATGCTTTACTAAAAAGAAAAAAACTCTATATCATAGTTAACCTGCTGGAAGTATTACTTAATTTTGTAAACACATATTAACTGCTTACTTCCATCGTGTTCATGATAAAGTGAGAGAGTCAGAAACATTCTACTTCTATATTGAAATAAAATTTGAGACTGACACCCAACGTGTCTAAGTCGTCTTTGTATGTTCCAGTGTTAAGATTCAATTCAGTTCAATTCAATTCAATTTTATTTGTATAGCGCCAATTTACAACAGAAGTTATCTCAAGGCACTTTACAGTGTAAGGTTTAAGACCTTACAGAAAATATTTATACAAAAAATAATAGAGAAAACCCAACAATCACAATTGAGCAAGCTTTAGGCAACAGTGGAGAGGAAAAACTCCCTTTTAGAGGAAAAAACCTCCAGCAGAACCAGGCTCATAGTGGGCGGCCATCTGCCTCGACCGGTTGGGGTGAGTGGAAAGAGAAGAGAGAAAAGAACAGCAGGCAATAAGACAACAACAAGCATCAAGAACATTGGGCAGATGAACTGGATTCTGGAGATGTACAGCTCCAGGCCGAGGATACCTGCAGAAAAGTACAGAGAGAGGGAGACAGAGAGGAGGAAACACAACTAAAAGAGAGAGAAGACACAAAGTTAATGACATGCAATGGTGGCATTTGCATTGATACAGGAGAAAGGAGAGAGGAGAGGAGCTCAGTTTATCAGTAGAGGTCCCCCAGCAGATTAAGCTATATCAGCATAACTAAGAGATGGTTCAGAGTCACCTGATCCATCTCTAACTATAAGCTTTATAAAAAAGGAAAGTTTTAAGTCTAGTCTTAAATGTAGAGAGGGTGTCTGCCTCCCGAACCTGAACTGGGAGCTGGTTCCACAGGAGAGGGGCTTGATAGCTAAAGGCTCTGCCTCCCATTCTACATTTGGAAACTCTAGGAACCACAAGTAAACCTGCAGTCTGAGAACAGAGAGTTCTGCTTGGCAGATATGGAACTATGAGGTCTTTAAGATAAGATGGAGCCTGATTATTAAGGGATTTATAAGTTAGGAGAAGAATTTTAAATTCAATTCTGGATTTAACAGGGAGCCAATGGAGAGAAGCTAACGTTGGAGAAATATGATCTCTCTTGCTGATTCCAGTCAGAACTCTGGCTGCAGCATTTTGGATTAACTGGAGGCTCTTTAATGAGTTATTGGGACACCCCATTAATAATGAATTACAATAGTCCAGTCTGGAAGTAACAAATGCATGGACTAGTTTTTCAGCATCACTTTGGGACAGGATACTCCTTATTTTAGCAATGTTTCTTAGGTGAAAAAAGGTAGTTCTAGAGATTTCTTTGATGTATGAAGTGAAGGAGATATCCTGATCAAAGATAACTCAGAGGTTTCTTACAGTATTACTTGAGGCCAGAACTAAGTCATCAATGGTGAGAATGTGTTTAGACATAGTGTCTCTGAGATTTTTAGGCCCAAACAGTATAACCTCTGTCTTGTCTGGATTTAGGAGAAGGAAATTGGAGGACATCCAAGTCTTTATGTCTTTTAAGCATTCTTGAAGTTTGACTTATTGATTAGTTTCTCCTGGTTTCATAGATAAATATAGCTGGGTATCATCTGCATAACAATGGAAATTTATAGAGTGTTTCCTAATAATATCGCCTAAAGGGGACATATATAAAGTGAAAAGAATCGGTCCAAGCACAGATCCCTGTGGAACTCCATAGCTGACTTTGCTGTGCATGGAAGACTCATCATTAGCGTGTACAAACTGAAATCTATCCGATAGATACGATTTAAACCACTCTAGTGCTGTTCCTTTGATTCCAATGACATGTTCCAGTCTGTGTAATAAAATGTTGTGATCTATAGTGTCGAATGCAGCACTAAGATCTAACATGACGAGTATAGAGAGTAGACCATTGTCTGATGCTAATAGAAGATCATTAGTGACCTTTACCAGTGCTGTTTCTGTACTATGATGTACTCTAAATCCTGACTGGAAATCTTCATACAAGTTATTGCTACGCAGGTGGTCGTACAATTGCTTAGAAACTATCTTTTCAAGGATTTTAGAGATAAAGGGCAGATTGGATATTGGTCTATAATTCGCTAAGACCCCTGAGTCCAGAGTAGGCTTTTTGAGTAGGGGCTTGACTACAGCAACCTTAAAAGCCTGTGGTACGTAGCCTATTTGTAAAGACAGATTGATCTGATCTAATATGGAGGTGCTGATCAAAGGTAAGACATCCTTGAGGAGTCTAGTCGGGATGAGGTCTAAGAGACATGTTGATGGTTTAGAGGAATGAATTACTGAAATTAATTCAGAATGATCTATGGGGAGGAAGCAGTCTAAGTACGAGCGTGGATCTAGAGTTGTTGTACAATCCATGCTATATGCAGGGAGGATCTGATCAATTTTTTCTCTAATAGTTATGATTTTATTTGTAAAGAAATTCATGAAGTCATTGCTGCTGATAGTTGAGGGAATACTAGGCTCAACAGAGATATGACTCTTTGTCAGCCTGGCTACAGTGCTGAAAAGAAACCTAGGGTTGTTCTTATTTGCCTCTATTAAAGAGGAGTAATATGAAGTTCTAGCTTTACGCAGGGCTTTTTTATATATTATTAAACTATCTTTCCAGGCTAGGCAAGATTCATCTAAATTGGTGGAACGCCACCTCCTTTCCAACTTACGTGATTACTGCTTTAAGCTACGGATTTGTGAATTGTACCATGGAGTTAACTTCCTCTGACTCACTAGTTTCTTTTTCAGAGGAGCAACAGTAGTATTGTTCCGAGTGAAGCAGCAGTACTATTAACAAGATAGTCCACTTGTGCTGGAGTAACGTTGAAATAACTGCCTTCCTCTGTGTTGGTACATGGCTCTGAAATAAAAGATGGAATCAGTTCCTGAAATTTGTCAACAGCATTTTCACATAAACATCTACTGTAGAGAATCTTATCTGTAGGTTTAGTAAAGTCTGGTACTGTAAATTCAAATGTAATTAAGAAATGGTCAGATAAAAGAGGGTTTTGGGGAAAAACTATTAACTGATCAACTTCCACACCGTATGTCAGAATAAGATCAAGGGTGTGATTAAAACAGTGAGTGGGTTTATTTACATTTTAGGTAAAACCAATGGAGTCTAATAGTGAATTAAATGCAGTGTTGAGGCAGTTATCATCAACATCTACATGGATATTAAAGTCACCCACTATAATGACTTTATCTGCACTAAGAACTAAATCAGATAGAAACTCTGAGAATTCAGTTAAAAACTCAGAGTAAGGGACAGGAGGACGGTACACAATAACAAACAGGACTGGTTTTTGATTTTTCCTGTTAGGATCAGAGAGGCTAAGAGTGAGGCTCTCAAATGAATTAAAACTATGTTTAGGTCTGGGGCTGATTAACAAACTTGAGTGGAAGATTGCTGCTACTCCTCCACCCCGACCTGTGCTTCTAGGAACATGATAATTAACATGACTTGAGGGGGTTGACTCATTCAGAGAGACATATTCATCCTGCTGCAGCCAGGTTTCAGTAAGACAGAATAAGTCTATTTGATGGTCAATTATCAAATCATTTACTAACAGGGATTTAGACTCTGTCTCTATAAGGTTATGGTAGTTTTGGGGGGGTGACGGCTGTAAGGAAGCTGCAGAGAGGTGTGTAAGACTGCGTCTCTGCGTCCTGGGCTCCACTCTGACATGTCAGGGTTTAGGCCGTCTAATAAACTCTGCCATATTCCTAGAGAATTGAGACGCACCATCTAAAGTGGGATGGATGCCGTCTCTTCTAATCAGCCCAGGTTTTCTCCAAAACGTTTTCCAATTGTCTATGTAGCCCACGTTGTTAGAGGGACACCACTTAGACAGCCAGCGGTTGAATGACGCCATGCGGCTAAACATGTCGTCACTGGTCAGATTGGGAAGGGGCCCAGAGAAAACTACGGAGTCCGACATCGTTTTGGCAAAGTTACACACCAGTTCAACATTAATTTTAGTGACTTCCGATTGGCGTAATCGGGCGTCATTAACTCCTGTGTGAATTATTATCTTACTATATTTACGTTTATCCTTACACAGGAGTTTTAAATAGGACTCGACGTCGCCCGCTCTGGCCCCAGGAATACACTTGACTGTGGCCGCTGGAGTCAAACAGAGCAACTGAAAAGCGAGTCAGCATCGACAACAGGAAGAGATACGATACGCCTACCGTAGGAAGAGCAGCCAATCTGTACAATAAGATCCAATAAGGTGCGCCTTATAATGCGGTGCGCCTTATAGTGCGGAAAATACAGTAGTTTGAAGAGACACTTAAATTTCATTTTTCTTATCACCTGTAGTTGTGGGTGTAAAACACAAAGAAACACAGCTCACATTAAAAGTTAGGTTTGTGTGGAGACGAATGAAAAGTTAGTTTTCTTACTGTAGCACAGAACTGAAGTCTGAGTTTGAGAGGAGGATGTGATATTCGTGGTGGGTTTGACAGTACTGGACACTCTGATTTCAGTCTACTTACCGATGGCAGTAGAAGTTGGAGGTTCAATACACAGTGTGTTATTAGCTTCAAACACACACGTTGATATGTGTGTACCATCAGACAAGGTGCAGTCAATGAATATGAAGCCTGAGGGAAAGATACAGATCAACCATCATGTACAGAGTGACTGTGATCAAGAGCATCAACATGTCCAGTGTGTTGATTGATTCATGTTGTCACTCACCACAGGTACATAATCTCTTACTACTGGAGACGTGACTGACTTTATTTGTGACTGAGCAGACCAGATGTCCTGAGACGTGTTGTTTCAGAGTGATGATGTTAGTCTCAGTATTTCCAGAGAGGAGTTCAGCATCTGTCAGTGTGCGTCCATCCAGAGTCCAGTTGTATTGAGGACTGTCCCCTCCCTCAGAGGAGCAGGAAACCATCATCTCTTCCTCAAACAGATACTCAGAGTCCAGCAGGACAGAGGACACAGGAGCTCGAGGAAACACACATATGACTTTTGATATTAAAACTTGGTCATTTTTTTGCAGTTATAATAACAATAATACAAAACAGGACAGACGCAGAATGTCTGTCTGTCCCTGATTCCTTTTTTTGGCCTTTTTTCTCCTTCCTGTCACGTGACCTGTTTGATTACCCATTGCCTGCACCTGTGTCTCTCTCTCCCTTTATAAGCAGGTCCGTTTATCTTCTACATTGCCAGATAGTCTCATATTGACTTGTATTGACAATATAATACTATCCAGCATTTATCTTTGGACTGCTCATCTGTAATGAACCCTGCCTCTGCCTGAACCTCCAGTATTTCCCTAACCTGATTTCTTCCCTTTCTTCCATTTGCCTTCCTCTCTATCAGACATGCTCACTGTGTATGCCCTCAGACCGTCTCCTGTTGTCTGAATTAAGCCTATTCGACCTACTTTTTCTGTCGTCTTTTGGAGTGACTCAACTGTGTATGACCTGTGTATGAGAGGTTATATTCACCACCATCATTCCTTCTCAGATTATTCATCCTTAATGTTCCATTACTGGGAGTAAAAAAAGAATCTGTTGTCTGGAAGAATAATCACACTATTACTACTTCTCCATGTAAGTACATTTGATTGATTCTTTATCCAGTTGAAATAATTAACTTTTTCAGCATCGTCCATCAGCTGAAGAACCAGAGTTCCTCCCAAAGCTCCATAACACTCAGCTCCATTCTGTCTGCCATCACAGTAGGTTTCTATACCTGGAGATTAAACTAAATCATAAATATCACAGTTTAGTGATAATCATTTCATTTACCACAATGACTATGGAAATGTTTTATACATTAGTGTAGGTGTAGGGCACACAAATCTTATTTATCTAGGTGTTATGAAATAATGACTATTTGTTTTTTATAATTGATAAAGATGCATTACTCTTTTAAATGTTTTGTTGTAAAACATAAGTACAGTATTTCAAGGCTCAACTGGCAAGTAAAGAGAAACAACTGCATCTTTCTCAGATTACATTATAAAAATAGAAAATTTCCTGTTATGCAGATGAGAATTACACAGCTCTTTGACTGGAACACAACTCCTGTTCATTATGTTAATATGATTGAACACTTTACCTGTTATAACAAGTCAAACTGTGACACAATCTTCCATGTCAGTTTGTTAATTTAGTTAATAGATTTACAACTCACAATCATTATATTTTGGACTCATTTTGTCACAAAAAATACTATTAAAAGATTAACTGAACTGTGCAGCACAGTATCAGAATAAAGACCATTTACCTGAATGTTTTTTGTTTTTTGTGTATCATGGTTTATGTTTCTAGGTTAAAATGAATTCAATTACAAATGTATTACATATGTATAGGTGTAAGCGTAAAATCATGTGAAATTAAATATAATGTAGTGTTTAACTGATCCTTAAAGATAGATTTAAAAAATATATATACTTTGTTGCTGCAAAAGATGTTTTCTAAATATTAAATCAAGTACTGAAAAAAATTGTGATGTGATAATAATTGAACGTCTCACCATGAGAGACTCCCAGTAGCACCACCACCATCAGTCCAAACACAGCTTCCATGTCTCCTCACTGTTCAGCCTCTGTTGACTCAGTCTGCAAATTACAGACAAACTTCTCAACTTCACCCAAAATGAATCATGTGTATCCTGCTCTGAACAGTTTGAAACATGTTCTTACATTGATCAGCATCAGTGGAGAATGTGTGAAAACTTTGACCAAGCACAACGTTGTGGTGTTCATGTTTTGTGAGCAGAGAGGAGAAAAGGAAGTGGCATCAACTTCACTTCCCCTTTAACTTACTAAAAAAACTATACTGACAGTTTATTTCTTCACGTTAACTTAAGACTTGTTTAAGTATATTTTTCTTAAGTACACTTCAAGTACTAAGTAGACTAATTACTAATGGTAATGCACTTGTAGTTTAATTATGTTTACTTATTCAGTACTTCTTGGGACTAAATTGGCATTAAAAATATACTTTGCAATACACTTAATAAACTTGTAAATATACTTTTAGTTTACTTTTAGTTTTAAGTATTGTAAGAAGCAATAAAGAGGTATTCGTACGAGTATAGGCCAAATATTCTTTGACTTTTCTGTATTCTTGTCAGTGTACACCAAGTATATTTAAATTGCATTACATTTTCATTTACATTTAGTCATTTAGCAGACGCTTTTTGTAGCTGCCCTTGGTATCAAAAGAAATTCACAGGAGAGTCTCTAACGGGTGCAGTGAGTTTATTTGCTGGTGTCATCCACAGAAGTTTGACCAGCAACACTTGAGCATCCTTCAAGCACCGTGAAAACTAAAAATGAACAGAGTTGCTGCTTAGTGGTCAGTCACATTTAACAAAGTGCAAATTAACTCACATATATCACAGTAACACACAGGTCTACACATAAATACAGAACGTAAATTCTGAATAAAACAAGGTAATGCACACAAAAAATGACTTATGTGCACTGCTGCATAAGCATGTGAAAATATTTCGTTTCCCAAAGAACAAATACTACAACCAATGTAAACATTTCTGGTTAACTAAAACTTTTGTTCACTGACACAATGAGTCAAAATGACCTCGCTCCGCTTACCAAGGGTGAAATAATTGGAAACTGTGTTGAAGTCTTCGATCTTAGCACACACGGCATCTGAGCTAAAAATAGCAAATGCATGTAAGTGAGGTAAGAGAAGCTCAACTATGATTTGTAAAGTGTTTACACATTACCAAATAACGTTAAATAAAACAACATCATAATAAACGTTACAGTAACATCCAAACTTACATTCAACTTGAAGAAACATGAAGGCAGTGAGTCTGCCGTAAATCTCAGTGCTCGGCACACATGGTCTGGGGCGAGTCTGCTTCAATTGACCCACAACGAGTGAGTGACACTACCTTTGTGGTCATTTACACTTTTATCCAAAGTGACTTACAAGTGAGGAACAAGGCAAAATCTAAGTCAAGTAGAAACAACATCAAAGCAAAGTGCTAACAAAGAAGTGTTTTTGTTTCAAGAGATGTGAGTACAAAAGAGCAGAAAAGTGTTTTTTTGTTGTTGTTGTTGCATGTTGCATGCAATGTTTTTAAGTGCAGAGGAAGATGCAGAAGAGTTCTGTTTTCAGCAGTTTTTTAAAATATTGCAAGTGAGGTGGCTGAGCGTGCAGAGATAGGCAGCTCATTCCAACATCTGAGCTGAACAGTTTTCCTTGGTGTCTACTGTGTGGTGCTGGTACCACCAGATGATGTTCCCTGGTTGAGCGCAGTGAACGGGAGGGGATGTAGACCTTAATGATTGAATTGAAATAAGATGGAGCTGTGGAGTTGACCACTCTGCAGGCAAGAGACAGAGCTTTGAACTTGATCCTTGCAGCCACAGGAAGCCAATGCAAAGATCTGAAGAGCGGTGTGACATTAGACCTTTTTGGTTGATTGAAAATGAGGCGTGCTGCTGCATTTTGGATCATCTGTAGTGGTTTGGTGGTGGATGCCGGTAACCCCATCAGCAGTGCATTGCAGTTGTCAAGACGAGATATGATCAACGCCTGTACAATGAGTTGGGTTGTGTACTCCGTCAGGTAGGGTCTGATCTTTCTGATGTTGTGGAGGGCATATCTACATATCTACACGACCTAGAAATGTGTTCCGTGAAGGTCAGCTGGTCATCAATGATGACCTCCAGTCTCCAGATCCCCTCCGTCTTGGTGGGGACAATCACCGCAGATCCAATATTAATGCTGATGTTGTGTTGTGTCAAAGGTCTGACAGGAAAGAATAGGACTTCAGTCTTGGGAATGTTAAGTTGAAGGTGTCTTTCTCTCATCCAGGCAGAGATGTCAGAGAGACAGGCAGAGATGCAAGACAAGTTTTTTTTAGCATATGTCTGATAAACACATAAAAAGTAAACAGAGAGTATATTTACCTATTTTTAGTTTGATATACTTTTAGTTTACAAGTGGATGGCCATCAGGATAATGATGAAGTGAGTGAGAGAGTCAGAAACATTCTTAGTTTTGAGACTAACAACTAACAAGACGTCTTTGTATGTTCTAATGTTAAGACACATTTAGAAAGACACATCTTGCTACTTACAAGTAAAAACAAGACCTGTCATTTCTTCATTCGAATTTTCTTTGACAAAATAAGCAAATCATACGTTGTGGTTTATATTTATTGTCTCTTAATGTAAAATAACAAACGAGTCACAGCCAGACTTGTCCTCACTACTACTACTAAATACTAAAACTGCTCATAACCTGCTGCATGTTAAACATGTATAAAATGTAACTCAGTCTCACCCTAAACAAAAAAAAAACAAGTCTACATATTGAATTCTTTATGAATGTGTGAAGTGAAGTGTTATTTGTACGTTGTGAGGTGAGACTGGGTTGAACATAAAACTGTATTTTAAATTCTTGTTTAGACAGTAAAATTTGATGAAACCTATGAACAAACATAATGGACAATAATGTTGAATTTAATGCCATTAGGTGGCTTTTTAGACAAACATGTCAACTCTAAGAAATAAATAGTTAATTACCTGTAATTGCATTCTGTGACATTAAAGTCCACTAAAATGTTGTTAAGCAAATTCCTTTGTCTTTTAATATGAATAACAGTAATATTGCAGAGATGATTTACAATATTTTATTTTCCATGTTAACCTACAGATATAGTATTACCAGAGCATATTAGACCTGTTCAACCATCAATTTTAACATCATGAGTTGCAATGAAAACACACACACAGCGCAAAATTATGTTGGCGCCTTTGCATTGAGCTGTTTTTTCACAGTAGTCTCACAAACTCATGACTTATTTTCTGATCACCAGCTGATTCTTCTCTCCCTCCACTGGAAACTTGATTAAAAGCAAATGTCCTAAATATTAAATGACTTCTGAAATTACACCTAAAGCAATGAACTAGTGGATTTTATACTGAATACTTCGAAAGGCAGATGTTTTGGAAATATTATTAATATTCAATGAGCACTAATTTCTAATAGATTTAATAATACAGAATTATCTATTGTATAAACAACTAAATACATCTATAAACCAGTAGAGGGAAATGTCACACCTGATGAAGATGATGATTTAAGTTTTCACAGCTTTGTTTAAAGAAGCACAGTTAGGAAAACTGAAATAATCACATTTAAACAAAAGTGTATAATTAACTTTGTTATCATTTATGTGATTTTACCTACAAGTTATAATTACAGTTGTATAAAAACATCCATTGATTCTGTCAAGACTCTGAGGAAGGACTCCATTGCCAGAGATAACACAGATACAGGAAAAAGTTTTAAAGGTTTTATTTACAACAAAAGCACAAGGGAAAAATTCAGTGAGTACTGCAGGGAACTTGTCGGGAGGAGACGGCGTGGGGTGAGTGTGAGAGTCTGGGTGTGAACTAGAAGTGGTTGTTGACAGGAAGAGGTGGTATGATGTCACGGCCAAGATGACCGAACAACGGAGAGCACGTGGAGCAGATGGAGACAGTGAGTGCCGAGAATGGAGGTTGGCAACACGGGAATGAGTCCAGGAGAGTAATAAAAGTTTGCAGATGTACAATGAGAGACTGTCCAAATCCTAACACAAATTATGATGATGGTGAAATCCAAAGTCCAATAAACAGTCTGCTAATAAAGTCAAGGGTTAAGTACCGAGGCAGTTGAAACACTAAATCCAACAGACTAATATCCAAGGTCAGGGAGTAATCCAGGTCATACACAGTGAGACAGTACAAAGAGAAGTCCTGCAGGCAAAACCCTGATTCTTCTCTGTCCTCTCAACAGACTCTGTCTCCCTCCACTGGAAACTTGATTAAATTATGAAATTATACAGTTTACTGTTGTTGGCTTATATTTGATTTTTTGATTATAAAACAGCAGCACTTTGTTAAGGTAACATTCACTTTGCGATCTTTCTTGAGCAGACTAAAAAGTTACATCTATATTTCTGATCAGTCAGGCACATATTAAAGTGAAATCCATAAAGACACAGGAAATGCATTTACCTAAATATAGAAAACACAACTTGATGGTGTTAAAAGATAAACACTTCTCACGCTCTCTGACTAAAAAAAGCCCCTTTTTCTCTTAAACTATGCGCAATTAGCCAATTAGCTATTTGACACCACAGTCGTTTAGCTCGTTATAAAGGAGAAAAGTTAACACAATAAAAAATGTTCCTCCTCTGCCGCTCTAAAAGAAAACATAAAGTCCCAGAGTGTGTCTGTATAACAGGTTCAAATTGCTGAAGCAACTCAGAATTATGTGATATAGTTTCATTAGTTATAAAAATATTGTATATAATCTGGATATTATACATAAATTATTCCACATAAATCATTTGTTCTGTCTTTTCCTATGTGAATGTAAGATTAATATTTGTCTTAACGGATTCATCACTTTTGAAAGACAGCTGGCACCTCCAAAAAAGCAGAAGTGATTACATAGTGGAAACAATTCTTGCTTACAGCAACTTGTGAGTGAGAAGACATTTCTCTGTAATTTTACTTTTGGTCTATAAAAGTCATCTAAAATGTATTTTATGATATATAGATGTTTTTATAGGTAATACATAATACATACAGTCTTATACATAGATAATTAAAAAAAACTCTGACCTTCCACTAATTAGTTTACATTTGTTTAATAGAAACATTTTTAGATACATTTTACTCCCTACAGTAGTTAAATTACATGCAAACAGGCATGACTTACCAAAAGTGACATGTCCTAGAGTATTGTTCGTATATGCAATTCATTTTAGAGGAAATACATTTTGAAGTCATTGTTAATGTTTGTATGATCTGTATCAACCTCATGACAAAGCCCCAGTGTTTTAATGATGATATAAAAGTAAACATGTTATAAATTAGAATGAATAACAAAAAATGCCACCGTGTAAAGATGCAAAATACAGAAACTAAAAAAATATGAAATTATTTTTATATTTATTTTTAAATATTAAACAACCAACAAAAACTTGACTAGACTGGGTGACTTGTGCCCAGGTAACTCACGCACCTAACACACTAACAGACTCATCTGTCTCTACAGACTTGGGTGTACACACAGTCATCTGCTGTTGGTTCAACACTCTGCTGGGGTCGAGGTGAAAACTTGACCTGGCCGTACTCCACATTGACCTCTGCCCTCTGCTGCACCTGTCTCCTCTGTTGCTGCATGATCCTGACGTCTGCATAAGTTACTTCCAGCTCATTGTTTTCTTCTGCAGAATAGAAGAAAGGAGTGTCACAGACACATATTTTAAATCTATATAACTTGATAATGGTGATAATGGCGGCAGTGGGCCAGGAAAAGAGAAAGTTGTAGTTTTTTTACCTGTGAGTTTGTTGTTTTTCTTTTTTGTGTGAGCACACATGACAGCCACGCCGACCACTAAAAGAATTACTAGTGCTGAGAGTACACCACCCACTATTGGTAATATTTCTGCTCAAGTGACAAAGACACAAGAAAAACACAACTTGTTAAAACAGCAAACATCACAACTGTTTGTGTGAAGACAAGTGGAAAGTTAGTTTTATTTTGTTAGTTTTCACTTATTGTCCCATTGGACTGGGGGAGGAGTCAGAGTTTGAATGGAGGATGTGATATTAGTGGTGGGTTTGACAGTACTGGACACTTTGATTTCAGTCTCCTTACCCGTGGTAGTAGATTGTTCAGCTGCAAGCACACACTTTAATATGAGTGTACCATCAGACAAGGTGCGGTTAATGAATATGAAGTCTGAGGGAAAGATACAGATCAACCATCATGTACAGAGTGACTGTAATCAAGAGCATCAACATGTCCAGTGTGTTGATTGATTCATGTTGTCACTCACCACAGGTACATAATCTCTTACTACTGGAGACGTGACTGACTTTATTTCTGACTGAGCAGACCAGATGTCCTGAGACGTGTTGTTTCAGAGTGATGATGTTAGTCTCCGTATTTCCAGAGAGGAGTTCAGCATCTGTCAGTGTGCGTCCATCCAGAGTCCAGCTGTATTGAGGACTGTCCCCTCCCTTAGAGGAGCAGGAAACCCTCATCTGTCCCTCAGACAGACACTCAGAGTCCAGCAGGACAGAGGACACAGGAGCTGGAGGAAACACACATATGACTTTTGATATTAAAACAGAATCTTGTTCATTTTTTTGCAGTTGTAATAAGAAGAAGAATATAAACGCACATGTACAAAATGAGATGTGTAATGTATGTGGTCTATAAATATTATAATTTCTCCACCATTGTTAAAACTGTTATTTACCTTGAATGAACAAATGTAGAGTCTGACGAGCTGATATTTCTCCATTTTCATTGGTGATTTTAAGGGTATATTCACCACTATAATTCCTTCTCAGATTATTCATCCTTAATGTTCCATTACTGGGAGTAAAAAATAATCTGTTGTCTGGAAGAATAATAACACTATTATTACTTCTCCATCTAAGTAAATTTGATTGATTCTTTATCCAGTCGAAACTATGATATTCTGCAGCATCATTCATCAGCTGAAGAACCAGAGTTCCTCCCAAAGCTCCATAACACTGAGCTCCGTTCTTTCTGCCATCACAGTAGGTTTCAATACCTGGAGATTAAAAGAAAAAAGCTTAAAACTAAATCATAAATATCACAGTTTAGTGATAATCTTTTCATTTACCACAATGGCAATGTTTTATGTAATAAAGTGCAGGACACTCACACACACACATCTTACTTATCTAGCTGTTAAGAAATAATGAGTTGTTTTATTTAATTGATACAATTATTTTGATAAAAATGCACAACTCTGTTAATTGTTCCCTTTTAAATATTAAAGTACAATATTTCATGCCTCAACTGCTCTAACATGCTCTATATGGAAATTCTATTCTAATTCCAACTGCATCTTTCTCAGAATACATTATAAAAATAAATATTTCCTGTTATGCAGCTGAGAATTACACAGCTCTTTGACTTGAACACAGCTCCTCTTCATTATGTTAATATGATTGAACACTTTGCCTGTTATAACAAGTCAAACTGTGAAACAATCTCCCATGTCAGTTTGTTAATTTAGTTAATAGAGTTCCAACTCACAATCATTATTTCTTACAAATATTTTGTCATAAAAATATACTATAAAAAAATGCACAAGACTGATCTGCGCAGCACAGTATCAGTATAAAGACCATTTACCTGAATGTTTTTGTGTGTATTGTGATTTATGTTTGTACGTTAAAGGGAATTCAACTACACATATGTTACACATGTACAGGTGTAAGTGCACATTCATGTGAAATAAAATATAATGTAGTGTGCTGCAAAACATGTTGTTTAAATATTAAATCAAGTATTGAAAAAGTGTCATGTGATAAAAATTGAACGTCTCACCATGAGAGACTCCGAGTAGCACCACCACCATCAGTCCAAACACAGCTTCCATGTCTCCTCACTGTTCAGCCTCTGTTGACTCAGTCTGCAAATTACAGACAAACTTCTCAATTTCACCCAAAGAGAATCATGTATCCTGCTTTGAACAGTCTGAAACGTGTTCTTACAGCGATCAGCCTCAGTGGAGAATGTGTGAAAACTTTGACCAAGCAGAACGTTGTTGTGTTCATGTTTTGTGAACAAAGAGGAGAAAAGGAAGTGGCATCAGCCTCACTTCCCCTTTAGTTTACCCGTAGAGGACCACGGTGTTCATGATGGACTGAGTGGAAGAATCAAAAACACTCTTCCTTTATGCTTAAAGAGGATTTGAGACTAACAGCTGAAATTACTAAGACGTCCATGTTCCAATGTTTAAAAAATTCACAATAAAAAAAAAAATCAGACTACATCTATGTGATACTACATGAGCTGTGATCTCTCCATCTAATCCTCTGTGACAAAATAAGCATATGATACATCATGATTCATACTTCTAATCTCTAAATATTTAGTAACTGTCTGTAAAGTATAGTTTCATCTTTTAGCTGATTTATTTGTCAACAAGGTAAAAGAAACAGCATGTGAATCTATCCTAAAATGAGTGATAATATAAATGTATTTATACAGTACTAAGAGAAGAAAAGGCATAAGAATAAAAATATAATTCAACCATCCAACTGAGATTTGGGGACAAAAAATGTTACAGTAAAGTGTTGGTTACATTTCTGTTTGACTGAAGTGTCTGGATTATCTGCACAGCTACTAGCTACATTTGAAGTGAATCATTTTAGACCTGTTCAACCATCAATCCTGATGTCAAGAGATTTATTGTAATGGAAACACTCACAGTGACACAGTATGTATGCACCTTCACTCTGCGCTGCTTTCTCACAGTGCTCTAAAACTTGTGATATTTATAATAATCTATGTTCACCAGCTGATTCTTCTCTGTCCTCTCAACAGACTCTGTCTCCCTCCACTGGAAACTTGATTAAAAGCAAATGGCCTAAAATATTAAATGACTTCTGAAATTACACCTAAAGCAATAAACTAGTGGATTTTATACTGAATACCTTAAAAGGCAGCTTGTTTTGAAAAATATTATCAAGGCCGTGACATCTAAATGTTATTTTAATGATCTTTGACTAGAACATATTTAATAATACACAATTATCTACTGTATAAGCAACACTACATTTATATAAACAAGTAGACAGAAACCTCACACCTACTAAAACTGGTGACTAAAGTTTTAACATCTTTCTTGTTTGTTACAATCAGAGAAAAACAGGCAAATCATATTAGAAAAAAAGCTTAATTTACATGATTTATATAATTCACTTTTTAATCATCTGTATAAATATAA
The DNA here is from genome assembly GCF_900324465.2 of Anabas testudineus. Taxonomy (NCBI): domain Eukaryota; kingdom Metazoa; phylum Chordata; class Actinopteri; order Anabantiformes; family Anabantidae; genus Anabas; species Anabas testudineus. The sequence continues at coordinate 10,816,281 of NC_046619.1, forward strand.
CTACAGCTTATAATTACAGTTCGAAAAAATTACACTGATAAAAATATAAAGCAAATATAAATATTTCAAAAGAGAGCATCAAAATGTAGTAGAACAATTTCCAAATAGCATCAATATAAATTCACTGATAATAGACTTTTAATGTTTATATAGCTATAAGTTAAATATAACAGCTGTTAACAAGGAAATTATGAATTCATAGTGAAACACAAAGCTGTGAACAACTAAGCAGAAGTTGTGTTGTGAAGAATACAAAGAATTATGACTCTAATGTTCTTTCATATACAACAAAGATGAGATTTAACACTAAATATAAATGTGCTGATTTCAGATAAAGTTAAAGTTCACATGCAGAACTTCACATTTGAACCATCAGAACAGAGTTCTCTGGATGATCCATGGTTCTTGGATCAGCAGAACCTTCAGCTATCTTGGATTTCTTTTTCTTCCAAGCAAAGAAGATGGTGATCCCAATTAACAAAATGATCACAACAGCAGCTTTCAAACTACATATGATCAGGGAAGAATCTGTTTAGATAAAGACATAGAAAACTCACATCAAGATCAAGGTCACCTATGAAAGAAGTCACAGTCTTCAATGATCAACGTCACACGGTACATTACAGTTGTTTGCACAAAAAAAAAAAAAAAAATATTTTCACTTACTGTAGCACAGGACAGAAGTCAGAGTTTGACTGGAGGATGTGATATTAGTGGTGGGTTTGACAGTACTGGACACTTTGAGTTCAGTCTACTTACCCATGGCAGTAGAAGTTGGAGGTTCAATACACAGTGTGTTATTAGCTTCAAACACACAAGTTGATATGTGTGTCCCATCAGACAAGGTGCAGTTAATGAATATGAAGCCTGAGGGAAAGATACAGATCAACCATCATGTACAGAGTGACTGTAATCAAGAGCATCAACATGTCCAGTGTGTTGATTGATTCATGTTGTCACTCACCACAGGTACATAATCTCTTACTACTGGAGACGTGACTGACTTTATTTCTGACTGAGCAGACCAGATGTCCTGAGACGTGTTGTTTCAGAGTGATGATGTTAGTCTCCGTATTTCCAGAGAGGAGTTCAGCATCTGTCAGTGTGCGTCCATCCAGAGTCCAGTTGTATTGAGGACTGTCCCCTCCCTCAGAGGAGCAGGAAACCCTCATCTCTCCCTCAAACAGACACTCAGAGTCCAGCAGGACAGAGGACACAGGAGCTGGAGGAAACACACATATGACTTTTGATATTATAACAGAATCTTGGTCATTTTTTTGCAGTTATAATAATAATAATACAAAACAGGAGAGATACAGAATGTCTGTCCCTGATTTCCTTTTTTGACCTTTTTTCTCCCTCCTGTCACGTGACCTGTTTTATTACTCATTTCCTGCACCTGTGTCTCTCTCTCCCTTTATAAGCAGGTCCATTTGTCTTCTACGTTACCAGATAGTCTCACATTGACCTGAAAGCAACACTATTCAGCATTTATCTTCGGACTGCTCATCTGTAACGAACCCTGTCTCTGCCTGAACCTCCAGTACAGTGAGTGTCTTCCTCTGACCTGATTTGTTCCCTTTTCTTGCTTTTGCCTTTCTCTCTATCAGACCTGCTCCTGTTTCCAGTTTCCCTACTGTCTCTGTGATTGGACCTCACTGTGTATGCCCTCGGACAGTTTTCTGTTCTCTGAATTAAGCCTATTGGACCTGCTTTTCTGTCGTCTTCTGTATGACCTCTGACCGTGTCATCGCCCAGTTAATTGGATGTTGGATTTGTCTAGAGCAGGATGGGCAAACTAAGGCCCATATAAATAAATAAATAAACTTTGTAAATGTTTGTTTTTCTCCTCCTGCGATTCCAATATGCTACCACTAGATGGGGCACTCTAGATATATTGACTTTACTGAGGTTCCGGGTTCTCCACGTTTGCTTTTTGCTGCCTCAGCTCTTCTGTAAACATTATCGGACCTAAGAAAAGGAAAGTAGAAAGGGAATGTCGAGTTCAATAAGGAGTGGACAACTATTTTTGTCAGTGAACACGGATCGACTGCTGTATGCCAGATATGTGAGGAAACTGTGGCGGTGTTTAAAGAATATAATATTAGCCGCCACTTCATCACAAAGCATGCTAATGATGCTAGCAAGCTATCAACAAAAGAACCGGGAGCTACTGTCTTTTCTGTCAATAAGAGCTCATACGTGGTGCACAAATGAACACACGTTCTCTAAATAAACGATGCGCTGATCGTTGTTGACTTTTGGACCTGGAGACACAAATTGAATAGAAAGTTGCATCAATTCAACAACGCAGTCTGAACCTTAAGCTTAACTCTGTCTCCTCTTAGACCACCATACATACATGACGTCATCTCCTTCCAGCTGGTATCCGACAAAAACTCGTCACATTATCATTTTTACAATAATTGTAATAAACTCTTTAAACTTATTATTGCATCCTTGTGGTCTCTGGTAATGGAGTCTGATCCAAGCCTGTGGTCTTTGAATATTCTAATTTCTCCACCATTGTTAAAAAGTTATTTACCTTGAATGAACAAATGTAGAGACTGCTGAGCTGATCTTTCTCCATTTTCACTGATAATTGAGAGGGTATATTCACCACCATCATTCCTTCTCAGATTATTTATCCTTAATGTTCCATTACTGGGAGTAAAAAAGAATCTGTTTTCTTCTGAAAGAATAATTTTACTATTATTACTTCTATATCGAAGTACATTTGCTTGATTCTTTCTCCAGTTGAAATTATTAATTTTTGTAGCATCGTCCATCAGCTGAAGAACCAGAGTTCCTCCCAAAGCTTCATAACACTGAGTTCCGTTCTTTCTTCCGTCACAGTAAGTTTCAATACCTGGAGATTAAAAGAAAAACATTTAAAACAAAATCATAAATATCACAGTTTAGTGATAATCATTCCATTTGCCACAATGACTATGACAATGTTGTATATTAAAGTGCAGGACAAACACACATCTTACTTATCTGTGTTAAGAAATAATGAGTTGTTTTTTTATTTTTAATAATTGATACAATTATTTTGATAAAGATGCACAACTCTGTTAATTGCTCCCTTTTAAAACATAAAAGTATAAATGTTTTATGTGTATATTATGGTTTACATTTGTAGGTTAAAGGGAATTTAATTAAACATGTATAGCTAAACATCCCAAATCTGACAACAGTATTTAATGGATTCATCTGTTATAATTGTTGTATTGTCTGTACGTGTATATTCATTTGAAATTAAATATAATGTAGTGTTCTATTGATACTTAAAGTCGTATTTTAAAAAAAATATATATTATTATTATTATTAATATTACTTTGCTATTGCTGTAAAACATGTTGTTCAGATATTGAATCAAGTTTTGTGTGATGTGATAATAATTAAACGTCTCACCATGAGAGACTCCGAGTAGCACCACCACCATCAGTCCAAACACAGCTTCCATATGTCCTCACTGTTCAGCCTCTGTTGACTCGGTCTGCAAATTTCAGACAAACTTCTCAATTTCACCCAAAAAGAAACTTGTGTATCCTGCTCTGAACAGTCTGAAATGCGTTCTTGCAGCATTCAGCCTCAGTGGAGAATGTGTGAAAACTTTGACCAAGCAGAACGTTGTGGTGTTCATGTTTTGTGAGTAGAGAGGAGAAAAGGAAGTGGCATCAACTTCACTTCTCCTTTAAGTTACTAAAAAACTATACTGACAGTTTATTTCTTTATGTAAACTTAAGACTTGTTTAAGTATATTTCCAAGTATACTTCAAGTACTAAGTATACTAATTACTAATGGTAATACACTTGTAGTTTAATTATGGGACTTCTTGGGACTAAATGGGCATGAAAATATACTTTGAAGTATACTTAAACTAAACTGGTATATATACTTTTAGTTTAGTACCAGAGTTGAACTACTAGTCCATTTCAAATTACACTTTGGAATAGTGTATGACGACTGAGACCATGCTTTACTAAAAAGAAAACTCTATATCATAGTTAACCTGCTGGAAGTATTACTTAATTTTGTAAACACATATTAACTGCTTACTTCCATCGTGTTCATGATAAAGTGAGAGAGTCAGAAACATTCTACTTCTATATTGAAATAAAATTTGAGACTGACACCCAACGTGTCTAAGTCGTGTTTGTATGTTCCAGTATTAAGATTCAATTCAATTCAATTCAATTCAATTTTATTTGTATAGCGCCAATTTACAACAGAAGTCATCTCAAGGCACTTTACAGTGTAAGGTTTTAGACCTTACAGAAAATATTTATACAAAAAATAATAGAGAAAACCCAACAATCACAATTGAGCAAGCTTTAGGCAACAGTGGAGAGGAAAAACTCCCTTTTAGAGGAAAAAACCTCCAGCAGAACCAGGCTCATAGTGGGTGGCCATCTGCCTCGACTGGTTGGGGTGAGTGGAAAGAGAAGAGAGAAAAGAACAGCAGGCAATAAAGACAACAACAAGCATCAAGAACATTGGGCAGATGAACTGGATTCTGGAGATGTACAGCTCCAGGCCGAGGATACCTGCAGAAAAGTACAGAGAGAGGAAGACAGAGAGGAGGAAACACAACTAAAAGAGAGAGAAGACACAAAGTTAATGACATGCAATGGTGGCGTTTGCATTGATACAGGAGAAAGGAGAGAGGAGAGGAGCTCAGTTTATCAGTAGAGGTCCCCCAGCAGAATAACCTATATCAGCATAACTAAGAGATGGTTCAGAGTCACCTGATCCATCTCTAACTATAAGCTTTATAAAAAAGGAAAGTTTTAAGTCTAGTCTTAAATGTAGAGAGGGTGTCTGCCTCCCGAACCTGAACTGGGAGCTGCTTCCACAGGAGAGGGGCTTGATAGCTAAAGGCTCTGCCTCCCATTCTACATTTGGAAACTCTAGGAACCACAAGTAAACCTGCAGTCTGAGAACAGAGAGTTCTGCTTGGAAGATAAGGAACTATGAGGTCTTTAAGATAAGATGGAGTCTGATTATTAAGGGATTTATAAGTTAGGAGAAGAATTTTAAATTCAATTCTGGATTTAACAGGGAGCCAATGGAGAGAAGTTAACGTTGGAGAAATATGATCTCTCTTGCTGATTCCAGTCAGAACTCTAGCTGCAGCATTTTGGATTAACTGGAGGCTCTTTAATGAGTTATTGGGACATCCCATTAAAAAGGAATTACAATAGTCCAGTCTGGAAGTAACAAATGCATGGACTAGTTTTTCAGCATCACTTTGGGACAGGATACTCCTAATTTTAGCAATGTTTCTTAGGTGAAAAAAGGCAGTTCTAGAGATTTCTTTGATGTATGAAGTGAAGGAGATATCCTGATCAAAGATAACTCAGAGGTTTCTTACAGTATTACTTGAGGCCAGAACTAAGTCATCAATGGTGAGAATGTGTTTAGACATAGTGTCTCTGAGATTTTTAGGCCCAAACAGTATAACCTCTGTCTTGTCTGGATTTAGGAGAAGGAAATTGGAGGACATCCAAGTCTTTATGTCTTTTAAGCATTCTTGAAGTTTGACTTATTGATTAGTTTCTCCTGGTTTCATAGATAAATATAGCTGGGTATCATCTGCATAACAATAGAAATTGTGAGTGGGAGTGTTTCCTAATAATATTGCCTAAAGGGGACATATATAAAGTGAAAAGAATCAGTCCAAGCACAGATCCCTGTGGAACTCCATAGCTGACTTTGCTGTGCATGGAGGACTCATCATTATAGATAGATACGATTTAAACCACTCTAATGCTGTTCCTTTGATTCCAATGACATCAGGTAAGACATCCTTAAGGAGTCTAGTCGGGATGGGATCTAGGAGACATGTTGATGGTTTAGAGGAATTAATTACTGAAATTAATTCAGAATGATCTACAGGGAGGAAGCAGTCTAAGTACGACCGTGGATCTAGAGTTGTTGTACAATCCATGCTATATGCCGGGACGATCTGATCAATTTTTTCTCTAATAGTTATGATTTTATTTGTAAAGAAATTCATGAAGTCATTGCTGCTGAGAGTTGAGGGAATACTAGGGTCAACCGAGCTATGACTCTTTGTCAGCCTGGCTACAGTGCTGAAAAGAAACCTAGGGTTGTTCTTATTTGCCTCTATTAAAGAGGAGTAATATGAAGTTCTAGCTTTACGCAGGGCTTTTTTATATATTATTAAACTATCTTTCCAGGCTAGGCAAGATTCATCTAAATTGGTGGAACGCCACCTCCTTTCCAACTTACGTGATTTCTGCTTTAAGCTACGGATTTGTGAATTGTACCATGGAGTTAACTTCCTCTGACTCACTAGTTTCTTTTTCAGAGGAGCAACAGTATCAAGTATTGTTCCAAGTGAAGCACCAGTACTATTAACAAGATAGTCCACTTGTGCTGGAGTATTGTTGAAATAACTGCCTTCCTCTGTGTTGGTACATGGCTCTGAAATGAAAGATGGAATCAGTTCCTTAAATTTGTCAACAGCATTTTCACATAAACATCTACTGTAGAGAATCTTATCTGTAGGTTTAGTAAAGTCTGGTACTGTAAATTCAAATGTAATTAAGAAATGGTCAGATAAAAGAGGGTTTTGGGGAAAAACTATTAACTGATCAACTTCCACACTGTATGTCAGAATAAGATCAAGGGTGTGATTAAAACAGTGAGTGGGTTTATTTACATTTTGGGTAAAACCAATGGAGTCTAATAGTGAATTAAACGCAGTGTTGAGGCAGTTATCATCAACATCTACATGGATATTAAAGTCACCCACTATAATGACTTTATCTGCACTAAGAACTAAATCAGATAGAAACTCTGAGAATTCAGTTAAAAACTCAGAGTAAGGGACAGGAGGACGGTACACAATAACAAACAGGACTGGTTTTTGATTTTTCCTGTTAGGATCAGAGAGGCTAAGAGTGAGGCTCTCAAATGAATTAAAACTATGTTTAGGTCTGGGGTTGATTAACAAACTTGAGTGGAAGATTGCTGCTACTCCTCCACCCCGACCTGTGTTTCTAGGAACATGATAATTAACATGACTTGAGGGGGTCGACTCATTCAGAGAGACATATTCATCCTGCTGCAGCCAGGTTTCAGTAAGACAGAATAAGTCTATTTGATGGTCAATTATCAAATCATTTACTAACAGGGATTTAGACTCTGTCTCTATAAGGTTATGGTAGTTTTGGGGGGGTGACGGCTGTAAGGAAGCTGCAGAGAGGTGTGTAAGACTGCGTCTCTGCGTCCTGGGCTCCACTCTGACATGTCAGGGTTCAGGTCGTCTAATAAACTCTGCCATATTCCTAGAGAGTTGAGACGCACCATCTAAAGTGGGATGGATGCCGTCTCTTCTAATCAGCCCAGGTTTTCTCCAAAACGTTTTCCAATTGTCTATGTAGCCCACGTTGTTAGAGGGACACCACTTAGACAGCCAGCGGTTGAATGACGCCATGCGGCTAAACATGTCGTCACTGGTCAGATTGGGAAGGGGCCCAGAGAAAACTACGGAGTCCGACATCGTTTTGGCAAAGTTACATCGATTCAACATTAATTTTAGTGACTTCCGATTGGCGTAATCGGGCGTCATTAACTCCTGTGTGAATTATTATCTTACTATATTTACGTTTATCCTTACACAGGAGTTTTAAATAGGACTCGACGTCGCCCGCTCTGGCCCCAGGAATACACTTGACTGTGGCCGCTGGAGTCAAACAGAGCAACTGAAAAGCGAGTCAGCGTCGACAACAGGAAGAGATACGATACGCCTACCGTAGGAGGAGCAGCCAATCCGTACAATAAGATCCAATAAGGTGCGCCTTATAATGCGGTGCGCCTTATAGTGCGGAAAATACAGTAGTTTGAAGAGACACTTAAATTTCATTTTTCTTATCACCTGTAGTTGTGGGTGTAAAACACAAAGAAACACAGCTCACATTAAAAGTTAGGTTTGTGTGGAGACAAATGAAAAGTTAGTTTTCTTACTGTAGCACAGAACTGAAGTCTGAGTTTGACTGGAGGATGTGATATTAGTGGTGGGTTTGACAGTACTGGACACTTTGATTTCAGTCTACTTACCGATGGCAGTAGAAGTTGGAGGTTCAATACACAGTGTGTTATTAGCTTCAAACACACAAGTTGATATTTGTGTCCCATCAGACAAGATGCAGTTAATGAATATGAAGCCTGAGGGAAAGATACAGATCAACCATCATGTACAGAGTGACTGTGATCAAGAGCATCGACATGTCCAGTGTGTTGATTGATTCATGTTGTCACTCACCACAGGTACATAATCTCTTACTACTGGAGACCTGACTGACTTTATTTCTGACCGAGCAGACCAGATGTCCTGAGACGTGTTGTTTCAGAGTGATGATGTCAGTCTCAGTATTTCCAGAGAGGAGTTCAGCATCTGTCAGTGTGCGTCCATCCAGAGTCCAGTTGTATTGTGGACTGTCCCCTCCCTCAGAGGAGCAGGAAACCATCATCTCTTCCTCAAACAGATACTCAGAGTCCAGCAGGACAGAGGACACAGGAGCTGGAGGAAACACACATATGACTTTTGATATTAAAACAGAATCTTGGTCATTTTTTTGTAGTTACAATAATGATAATACAAAACAGGACAGACGCAGAATGTCTGTCTGTCCCTGATTTCCTTTTTTGGCCTTTTTTCTCCCTCCTGTCACGTGACCTGTTTGATTACCCATTGCCTGCACCTGTGTCTCTCTCTCCCTTTATAAGCAGGTCCGTTTGTCTTCTACGTTGCTAGATAGTCTCATATTGACTTGTATTGACAATATAATACTATCCAGCATTTATCTTTGGACTGCTCATCTGTAACGAACCTTGCCTCTGCCTGAACCTCCAGTACCGTGAGTGTATTTCCCTAACCTGATTTCTTCCCTTTCTTCCATTTGTCTTCCTCTCTATCAGACATGCTCACTGTGTATGCCCTCAGACCGTCTCCTGTTCTCTGAATTAAGCCTATTGGACCTACTTTTTCTGTCGTCTTTTGGAGTGACTCAACTGTGTATGACCTGTGTATGAGAGGTTATATTCACCACCATCATTCCTTCTCAGATTATTCATCCTTAATGTTCCATTACTGGGAGTAAAAAAGAATCTGTTGTCTGGAACAATAATCACACTGTAACTACTTCTCCGTCTAAGTACATTTGATTGATTCTTTTTCCAGTTGAAATAATTAACTTTTTCAGCATCGTCCATCAGCTGAAGAACCAGAGTTCCTCCCAAAGCTCCATAACACTCAGCTCCATTCTGTCTGCCATCACAGTAGGTTTCTATACCTGGAGATTAATAGAAAAATGTTTAAAACTAAATCATAAATATCACAGTTTAGTGATAATCTTTTCATTTACCACAATGACTATGACAATGTTTTATATATTAGTGTAGGTGTAGGGCACACACATCTTACTTATCTAGGTGTTAAGAAATTATGAGTATTTGTTTTTTATAATTGATAAAGATGCATAATTCTTGTAATTGTTCTCTTTTAAAACATAAGTACAGTATTTCAAGGCTCAACTGGCAAGTAAAGAGAAACAACTGCATCTTTCTCAGATTACATTATAAAAATAAATAATTCCTGTTATGCAGATGAGAATTACACAGCTCTTTGACTGGAACACAGATTCTGTTCATTATGTTAATATGCTTGAACAATTTGCCTGTTATAACAAGTCAAACTGTGACACAATCTTCCATGTCAGTTTGTTAATTTAGTTAATAGATTTACAACTCACAATCATTATTTTTTGGACTCATTTTGTCACAAAAAATACTATTAAAAGATTAACTGAACTGTGCAGCACAGTATCAGAATAAAGACCATTTACCTGAATGTTTTTTGTGTGTATCATGGTTTATGATTATAGGTTAAAGGGAATTCAATTACAAATGTATTACATATGTATAGATGTAAGTGTTTAATCATGTAAAATTAAATGTGTTTAACTGATCCTTAAAGACGGATTTAAAAAATATATATACTTTGTTGCTGCAAAACATGTTTAAATATTAAATCAAGTACTGAAAAAAATTGTCATGTGATAATAATTGAACGTCTCACCATGAGAGACTCCCAGTAGCACCACCACCATCAGTCCAAACACAGCTTCCATGTCTCCTCACTGTTCAGCCTCTGTTGACTCAGTCTGCAAATTTCAGACAAACTTCTCAATTTCACCCAAAGAGAAACATGTGTATCCTGCTCTGAACAGTCTGAAACATGTTCTTACAGCGATCAGCCTCAGTGGAGAATGTGTGAAAACTTTGACCAAGCACAACGTTGTGGTGTTCATGTTTTGTGAACAGAGAGGAGAAAAGGAAGTGGCATCAGCCTCACTTCCCCTTTAGTTTACCCGTAGAGGACCATGGTGTTCATGATGGACTGAGTGGAAGAATCACAAACACTCTTCCTTTATGCTTAAAGAGGATTTGAGACTAACAGCTGACATTTCTAAGACGTCCATATTTCAATGTGTAAAAAATTCACAATAAAAAAAAAAAATCAGACTACATCTATGTGATACTACATGAGCTGTCATCTCTCCATCTAATCCTCTGTGACAAAATAAGCATATGATACATCATGACTCATACTTCTAATCTCTAAATATTTAGTAATTGTCTATAAAATATAGTTTCATCTTTTAGCTGATTTATTTGTCAACAAAGTAAAAGAAACAGCATGTGATCTCATCTAAAATGAATAAATATACATTTTTTATACAGTACTAAGAGAAGAAAAGGGATAAGAATAAAAATATAATTCAACCATCCAACTGAGATTTGGGGACAAAAAAATGTTACAGTAAAGTGTTGGTCACATTTCTGTTTGACTGAAGTGTCTGGATTATCTGCACAGCTACTAGCTACATTTGAAGTGAATCATTTTAGACCTGTTCAACCATCAATCCTGATGTCAAGAGATTTATTGTAATGGAAACACTCACAGTGACACAGTATGTATGCACCTTCACTCTGCGCTGCTTTCTCACAGTGCTCTAAAACTTGTGATATTTATAATAATCTATGTTCACCAGCTGATTCTTCTCTGTCCTCTCAACAGACTCTGTCTCCCTCCACTGGAAACTTGATTAAAAGCAAATGTCCTAAAATATTAAATGACTTCTGAAATTACACCTAAAGCAATAAACTGGTGGATTTTCTTCTGAATACCTTAAAAGGCAGCTTGTTTTGAAAAAATATCATCAGGGCCATGACATCTAAATGTGGCCATGACATTTTTAACATCTGTCTTGTTTGTTACAATCAAAGAAAAACAGACAAATCATATTTTAAAAAAGTTAAATTGACTGATTCATATAATTCACTTTGTAATCATCTACAACTATAGCTCATAATTACAGTTGGATATAATTACATTGATGAAAATGTACTAAAGCAAATATAAATACTTGAATAGACAGTATCAAACGGTAGTAGAGCAATTTCCAGATAGCATCAAAATAAATTCACTGCTAATAGACTGAATTTTTATATAGATATAAGTAAAATATAACAGCTGTTAACAAGGAAATTATGAATTCATAGTGAAACACAAAGCTGTGAACAACTAAGCAGAAGTTGTTTTGTGAAGAATACAAAGAATTATGACTCTAATGTTCTTTCATATACAACAAAGATGAGATTTAACACTAAATATAAATGTGCTGATTTCAGATAAAGTTCTAGTTCAGATGCAGAACTTCACATTTGAACCATCAGAACAGAGTTCTCTGGATGATCCATGGTTCTTGGATCAGCAGAACCTTCAGCTATCTTGGATTTCTTTTTCTTCCAAGCAAAGAAGATGGTGATCCCAATTACCAAAATGATCACAACAGCAGCTTTCAAACTACATATGATCAGGGAAGAATCTGTTTAGATAAAGACACAGAAAAGTCACATCACAATTGGTCTGTGACAGCAGAGTCATTTGGTAGTTTTTTATATTTCTTACAGTAAGACTCCAATAATAAAAGTCACACGGTACATTACAGATGTTGAACAGAGACAAATAAAAAGGGAAAAAGACATGAACAAAACCACTGCAGCAGAGTTAGTTTGAAGAGACACTTAAATTTCATTCTTCTTATCACCTCTAGTTGTGGGTGAAAAACACAAAGAAACACAGCTCACATTAAAAGTAGGTTTGTGTGGAGACAAATGAAAAGTTAGTTTTCTTACTGAAGTCAGAGTTTGACTGGAGGATGTGATATTAGTGGTGGGTTTGACAGTACTGGACACTTTGATTTCAGTCTACTTACCGATGGCAATAGAAGTTGTAGGTTCAATACACCGTGTGTTATTAGCTTCAAACACGCACGTTGATATTTGTGTCCCATCAGACAAGATGCAGTTAATGAATATGAAGCCTGAGGGAAAAGATACAGATCAACCATCATGTACAGATTGACTGTAATCAAGAGCATCAACATGTCCAGTGTGTTGATTGATTCATGTTGTCACTCACCACAGGTACATAATCTCTTACTACTGGAGACGTGACTGACATTATTTCTGACTGAGCAGACCAGATGTCCTGAGATGTGTTGCTTCAGAGTGATGATGTCAGTCTCAGTATTTCCAGAGAGGAGTTCAGCATCTGTCAGTGTACGTCCATCCAGAGTCCAGTTGTATTGAGGACTGTCCCCTCCCTCAGAGGAGCAGGAAACCCTCATCTCTCCCTCAGACAGACACTCAGAGTCCAGCAGGACAGAGGACACAGGAGCTGGAGGAAACACACATATGACTTTTGAAAGTAAAACAGAATCTTGTTCATTTTTTTGCAGTTATAATAACAATAATACAAAACAGGACAGACACATCATGTCACGGTTCCAGCTCCTCCTGCCTGTCTGTCCCTGATTCCCTTTTTTCTCCCTCCTTAAATAAAATAAAAATTAAATTAAATTAATTAAATAAATAAACTTTGTAAATGTTTGGGTTTTTTTCCCCTGTGATTCCAATATGCTCCCACTAGATGGCGCACTCTAGATATATTGACTTTACTGAGGTTCCGGGTTCTCCACGTTTACTTTTTGCTGCCTCAGCTCTTCTGTAAACATTAGCGGACCTAAGAAAAGGAAACTGTGGCGGTTTTTAAAGAATATAATATTAGCCGCCACTTCACCACAAAGCATGCTAATGATGCTAGCAAGCTATCAACAAAAGAACCGGGAGCTACTGTCTTTTCTGTCAATAAGAGTTCATACGTGGTGCACAAATGAACACACGTTCTCTAAATAAACGATTCGCTGATCGTTGTTGACTTTTGGACCTGGAGACACAAAATGAATAGAAAGTTGCATGAATCTAGTTGCATCAATTCAACAACGCAGTCTGAACCTTAAGCTTAACTCTGTCTCCTCTTAGACCACCATACATACATGACGTCATCTCCTTCCAGCTGGTATCCGACAAGAACTCATCACATTATCATTTGTACAATTAATTGTAATAAACTCTTTAAACTTATTATTGCATCCTTGTGGTCTCTGGTAATGGAGTCTGATCCAAGCCTGTGGTCTATAAATATTATATTTTCTCCACCAGTTTCAAAAAACTTATTTACCTTGAATGAACAAATGTAGAGTCCGCTGAGGTGATATTTCTCCATTTTCATTGCTGATTGAGAGGGTATATTCACCACCATCATTCCTTCTCAGATTATTCATCCTTAATGTTCCATTACTGGGAGTAAAAAAGAATCTGTTGTCTGGAAGAATAATCACACTATTACTACTTCTCCATCTAAGTAAATTTGATTGATTCTTTATCCAGTTGAAACTATTAATTTCTGTAGCATCGTCCATCAGCTGAAGAACCAGAGTTCCTCCCAAAGCTCCATAACACTGAGTTCCATCCTTTCTGCCATCACAGTAGGTTTCAATACCTGGAGATTAAAAGAAAAACATTTAAAACAAAATCATAAATATCACAGTTTAGTGATAATCATTCCATTTGCCACAATGACTATGACAATGTTGTATATTAAAGTGCAGGACAAACACACATCTTACTTATCTGTGTTAAGAAATAATGAGTATTTGTTTTTTTGATTTTTAATAATTGATACAATTATTTTGATAAAGATGCACAACGCTGTTAATTGTTCCCTTTTAAAACATAAAAGTATAAATGTTTTATGTTTATATTATGGTTTACGTTTGTAGGTTAAAAGGAATTTAATTACTCATGTATAACTAAAAATCCCAAATCTGAAAACAGTATTTAATGGATTCATCTGTTATAATTGTTGTATTGTCTGTAACTGTATATATTCATTTGAAATTAAACATAATGTAGTGTTCTATTGATACTTAAAGTCGTATTTTTCAAAAAAAAATATTATTATTATTATTAATATTACTTTGCTATTGCTGTAAAACATGTTGTTCAGATATTGAATCAAGTTTTGAAAATGTGTGATGTGATAATAATTGAACGTCTCACCATGAGAGACTCCGAGTAGCACCACCACCATCAGTCCAAACACAGCTTCCATGTCTCCTCACTGTTCAGCCTCTGTTGACTCAGTCTGCAAATTTCAGACAAACTTCTTAATTTCACCCAAAAAGAATCATGTGTATCCTGCTCTGAACAGTCTGAAACGTGTTCTTGCAGCGATCAGCCTCAGTGGAGAATGTGTGAAAACTTTGACCAAGCAGAACGTTGTGGTGTTCATGTTTTGTGAGTAGAGAGGAGAAAAGGAAGTGGCATCAACTTCACTTCTCCTTTAAGTTACTAAAAAACTATACTGACAGTTTATTTCTTTATGTAAACTTAAGACTTGTTTAAGTATATTTCCCAAGTATACTTCAAGTACTAAGTATACTAATTACTAATGGTAATACACTTGTAGTTTAATTATGGGACTTCTTGGGACTAAATGGGCATGAAAATATACTTTGAAGTATACTTAAACTAAACTGGTATATATACTTTTAGTTTAGTACCAGAGTTGAACTACTAGTCCATTTCAAATTACACTTTGGAATAGTGTATGACGACTGAGACCATGCTTTACTAAAAAGAAAACTCTATATCATAGTTAACCTGCTGGAAGTATTACTTAATTTTGTAAACACATATTAACTGCTTACTTCCATCGTGTTCATGATAAAGTGAGAGAGTCAGAAACATTCTACTTCTATATTGAAATAAAATTTGAGACTGACACCCAACGTGTCTAAGTCGTCTTTGTATGTTCCAGTGTTAAGATTCAATTCAATTCAATTCAATTCAATTCAATTCAATTCAATTTTATTTGTATAGCGCCAATTTACAACAGAAGTAATCTCAAGGCACTTTACAGTGTAAGGTTTAAGACCTTACAGAAAATATTTATACAAAAAATAATAGAGAAAACCCAACAATCACAATTGAGCAAGCTTTAGGCAACAGTGGAGAGGAAAAACTCCCTTTTAGAGGAAAAAACCTCCAGCAGAACCAGGCTCATAGTGGGCGGCCATCTGCCTCGACCGGTTGGGGTGAGTGGAAAGAGAAGAGAGAAAAGAACAGCCGGCAATAAAGACAACAACAAGCATCAAGAACATTGGGCAGATGAACTGGATTCTGGAGATGTACAGCTCCAGGCCGAGGATACCTGCAGAAAAGTACAGAGAGAGGGAGACAGAGAGGAGGAAACACAACTAAAAGAGAGAGAAGACACAAAGTTAATGACATGCAATGGTGGCGTTTGCATTGATACAGGAGAAATGAGAGAGGAGAGGAGCTCAGTTTATCAGTAGAGGTCCCCCAGCAGATAAGCTATATCAGCATAACTAAGAGATGGTTCAGAGTCACCTGATCCATCTCTAACTATAAGCTTTATAAAAAAGGAAAGTTTTAAGTCTAGTCTTAAATGTAGAGAGGGTGTCTGCCTCCCGAACCTGAACTGGGAGCTGCTTCCACAGGAGAGGGGCTTGGTAGCTAAAGGCTCTGCCTCCCATTCTACATTTGGAAACTCTAGGAACCACAAGTAAACCTGCAGTCTGAGAACAGAGAGTTCTGCTTGGAAGATAAGGAACTATGAGGTCTTTAAGATAAGATAGAGCCTGATTATTAAGGGATTTATAAGTTAGGAGAAGAATTTTAAATTCAATTCTGGATTTAACAGGGAGCCAATGAAGAGAAGCTAACGTTGGAGAAATATGATCTCTCTTGCTAATTCCAGTCAGAACTCTGGCTGCAGCATTTTGGATTAACTGGAGGCTCTTTAATGAGTTATTGGGACATCCTATTAATAATGAATTACAATAGTCCAGTCTGGAAGTAACAAATGCATGGACTAGTTTTTCAGCATCACTTTGGGACAGGATGCTCCTAATTTTAGCAATGTTTCTTAGGTGAAAAAAGGTAGTTCTAGAGATTTCTTTGATGTATGAAGTGAAGGAGATATCCTGATCAAAGATAACTCCGAGGTTTCTTACAGTATTACTTGAGGCCAGAACTAAGTCATCAATGGTGAGAATGTGTTTAGACATAGTGTCTCTGAGATTTTTAGGCCCAAACAGTATAACCTCTGTCTTGTCTGGATTTAGGAGAAGGAAATTGGAGGACATCCAAGTCTTTATGTCTTTTAAGCATTCTTGAAGTTTGACTTATTGATTAGTTTCTCCTGGTTTCATAGATAAATATAGCTGGGTATCATCTGCATAACAATGGAAATTTATAGAGTGTTTCCTAATAATATCGCCTAAAGGGGACATATATAAAGTGAAAAGAATCAGTCCAAGCACAGATCCCTGTGGAACTCCATAGCTGACTTTGCTGTGCATGGAAGACTCATCATTAACGTGCACAAACTGAAATCTATCCAATAGATACGATTTAAACCACTCTAGTGCTGTTCCTTTGATTCCAATGACATGTTCCAGTCTGTGTAATAAAATGTTGTGATCTATAGTGTCGAATGCAGCACTAAGATCTAACATGACGAGTATAGAGAGTAGTCCATTGTCTGATGCCAATAGAAGATCATTAGTAGCCTTTACCAGTGCTGTTTATGTACTATGATGTACTCTAAATCCTGACTGGAAATCTTCATACAAGTTATTGCTACGCAGGTGGTCGTACAATTGCTTAGAAACTATCTTTTCAAGGATTTTAGAGATAAAGGGCAGATTGGATATTGGTCTATAATTCGCTAAGACCCCTGAGTCCAGAGTAGGCTTTTTGAGTAGGGGCTTGACTACAGCAACCTTAAAAGCCTGTGGTACGTAGCCTATTTGTAAAGACAGATTGATCTGATCTAATATGGAGGTGCTGATCAAAGGTAAGACATCTTTGAGGAGTCTAGTCGGGATGAGGTCTAAGAGACATGTTGATGGTTTAGAGGAATTAATTACTGAAATTAATTCAGAATGATCTATGGGGAGGAAGCAGTCTAAGTACGAGCGTGGATCTAGAGTTGTTGTACAATCCATGCTATATGCAGGGACGATCTGATCAATTTTTTCTCTAATAGTTATGATTTTATTTGTAAAGAAATTCATGAAGTCATTGCTGCTGATAGATGAGGGAATACTAGGGTCAACAGAGATATGACTCTTTGTCAGCCTGGCTACAGTGCTGAAAAGAAACCTAGGGTTGTTCTTATTTGCCTCTATTAAAGAGGAGTAATATGAAGTTCTAGCTTTACGCAGGGCTTTTTTATATATTATTAAACTATCTTTCCAGGCTAGGCAATATTCATCTAAATTGGTGGAACGCCACCTCCTTTCCAACTTACGTGACTTCTGCTTTAAGCTACGGATTTGTGAATTGTACCATGGAGTTAACTTCCTCTGACTCACTAGTTTCTTTTTCAGAGGAGCAACAGTATCAAGTATTGTTCCGAGTGAAGCAGCAGTACTATTAACAAGATAGTCCACTTGTGCTGGAGTAACATTGAAATAACTGCCTTCCTCTGTGTTGGTACATGGCTCTGAAATAAAAGATGGAATCAGTTCCTTAAATTTGTCAACAGCATTTTCACATAAACATCTACTGTAGAGAATCTTGTCTGTAGGTTTAGTAAAGTCTGGTACTGTAAATTCAAATGTAATTAAGAAATGGTCAGATAAAAGAGGGTTTTGGGGAAAAACTATTAACTGATCAACTTCCACACCGTATGTCAGAATAAGATCAAGGGTGTGATTGAAACAGTGAGTGGGTTTATTTACATTTTGGGTAAAACCAATGGAGTCTAATAGTGAATTAAACGCAGTGTTGAGGCAGTTATCATCAACATCTACATGGATATTAAAGTCACCCACTATAATGACTTTATCTGCACTAAGAACTAAATCAGATAGAAACTCTGAGAATTCAGTTAAAAACTCAGAGTAAGGGACAGGAGGACGGTACACAATAACAAACAGGACTGGTTTTTGATTTTTCCTGTTAGGATCAGAGAGGCTAAGAGTGAGGCTCTCAAATGAATTAAAACTATGTTTAGGTCTGGGGTTGATTAACAAACTTGAGTGGAAGATAGCTGCTACTCCTCCACCCCGACCTGTGTTTCTAGGAACATGATAATTAACATGACTTGAGGGGGTCGACTCATTCAGAGACACATATTCATCCTGCTGCAGCCAGGTTTCAGTAAGACAGAATAAGTCTATTTGATGGTCAATTATCAAATCATTTACTAACAGGGATTTAGACTCTGTCTCTATAAGGTTATGGTAGTTTTGGGGGGGTGACGGCTGTAAGGAAGCTGCAGAGAGGTGTGTAAGACTGCGTCTCTGCGTCCTGGGCTCCACTCTGACATGTCAGGGTTTAGGCCGTCTAATAAACTCTGCCATATTCCTAGAGAGTTGAGACGCACCATCTAAAGTGGGATGGATGCCGTCTCTTCTAATCAGCCCAGGTTTTCTCCAAAACGTTTTCCAATTGTCTATGTAGCCCACGTTGTTAGAGGGACACCACTTAGACAGCCAGCGGTTGAATGACGCCATGCGGCTAAACATGTCGTCACTGGTCAGATTGGGAAGGGGCCCAGAGAAAACTACGGAGTCCGACATCGTTTTGGCAAAGTTACACACCAGTTCAACATTAATTTTAGTGACTTCCGATTGGCGTAATCGGGCGTCATTAACTCCTGTGTGAATTATTATCTTACTATATTTACGTTTATCCTTACACAGGAGTTTTAAATAGGACTCGACGTCGCCCGCTCTGGCCCCAGGAATACACTTGGCTGTGGCCGCTGGAGTCAAACAGAGCAACTGAAAAGCAAGTCAGCGTCGACAACAGGAAGAGATACGATACGCCTACCGTAGGAAGAGCAGCCAATCTGTACAATAAGATCCAATAAGGTGCGCCTTATAATGCGGTGCGCCTTATAGTGCGGAAAATACAGTAGTTTGAAGAGACACTTAAATTTCATTTTTCTTATCACCTGTAGTTGTTGGTGTAAAACACAAAGAAACACAGCTCACATTAAAAGTTAGGTTTGTGTGGAGACGAATGAAAAGTTAGTTTTCTTACTGTAGCACAGAACTAAAGTCTGAGTTTGAGAGGAGGATGTGATATTAGTGGTGGGTTTGACAGTACTGGACACTTTGATTTCAGTCTACTTACCGATGGCAGTAGAAGTTGGAGGTTCAATACACAGTGTGTTATTAGCTTCAAACACACACGTTGATGTGTGTGTACCATCAGACAAGGTGCAGTCAATGAATATGAAGCCTGAGGGAAAGATACAGATCAACCATCATGTACAGTGTGACTGTGATCAAGAGCATCAACATGTCCAGTGTGTTGATTGATTCATGTTGTCACTCACCACAGGTACATAATCTCAGGAGGAAACACACATATGACTTTTGATATTAAAACAGAATCTTGTTCATTTTTTTGCAGTTATAATAACAATAATACAAAACAGGACAGACGCAGAATGTCTGTCTGTCCCTGATTTCCTTTTTTGGCCTTTTTTCTCCCTCCTGTCACGTGACCTGTTTGATTACCCATTGCCTGCACCTGTGTCTCTCTCTCCCTTTATAAGCAGGTCTGTTTGTCTTCTACGTTGCTAGATAGTCTCATATTGACTTGTATTGACAATATAATACTATCCAGCATTTATCTTTGGACTGCTCATCTGTAATGAACCCTGCCTCTGCCTGAACCTCCAGTATTTCCCTAACCTGATTTCTTCCCTTTCTTCCATTTGTCTTCCTCTCTATCAGACATGCTCACTGTGTATTCCCTCAGACCGTCTCCTGTTCTCTGAATTAAGCCTATTGGACCTACTTTTTCTGTCGTCTTTTGGAGTGACTCAACTGTGTATGACCTGTGTATGAGAGGTTATATTCACCACCATCATTCCTTCTCAGATTATTCATCCTTAATGTTCCATCACTGGGAGTAAAAAAGAATCTGTTGTCTGGAAGAATAATCACACTATTACTACTTCTCCGTCTAAGTACATTTGATTGATTCTTTTTCCAGTTGAAATAATTAACTTTTTCAGCATCGTCCATCAGCTGAAGAACCAGAGTTCCTCCCAAAGCTCCATAACACTGAGCTCCATTCTGTCTGCCATCACAGTAGGTTTCAATACCTGGAAATTAAAAGAAAATAGTTTAAAACTAAATCATAAATATCACAGTTTAGTGATAATCATTTCATTTACCACAATGACTATGACAATGTTTTATATATTAGTGTAGGTGTAGGGCACACAAATCTTATTTATCTAGGTGTTAAGAAATAATGAGTATTTGTTTTTTATAATTGATAAAGATGCATAACTCTTTTAAATGTTCTTTTGTAAAACATAAGTACAGTATTTCAAGGCTCAACTGGCTCCAGTAAAGGGAAACAACTGCATCTTTCTCAGATAACATTATAAAAATAAATATTTTCTGTTGTGCAGCTGAGAATTACACAGCTCTTTGACTGGAACACAACTCCTGTTCATTATGTTAATATGATTGAACAATTTGCCTGTTATAACAAGTCAAACTGTGACACAATCTTCCATGTCAGTTTGTTAATTTAGTTAATAGATTTACAACTCACAATCATTATTTTTTTGGACTCATTTTGTCACAAAAAATACTATTAAAAGATTAACTGAACTGTGCAGCACAGTATCAGAATAAAGACCATTTACCTGAATGTTTTTTTGTGTGTATCATGGTTTATGATTATAGGTTAAAGGGAATTCAATTACAAATGTATTACATATGTATAGATGTAAGTGTTTAATCATGTAAAATTAAATATAATGTGTTTAACTGATCCTTAAAGACGGATTGATCAGCCTCAGTGGAGAATGTGTGAAAACTTTGACCAAGCACAACGTTGTGGTGTTCATGTTTTGTGAGCAGAGAGGAGAAAAGGAAGTGGCATCAACTTCACTTCCCCTTTAGTTTACTAAAAAAAACTATACTGACAGTTTATTTCTTCACGTTAACTTAAGACTTGTTTAAGTATATTTTTCTTAAGTACACTTCAAGTACTAAGTATACTAATTACTAATGGTAATGCACTTCTAGTTTAATTATGTTTATTTTTTCAGTACTTCTTTGGACTAAATTGGCAGGAAGATATACTTTGCAATACACTTAATAAACTTGTAAATATACTTTTAGTTTACTTTTAGTTTTAAGTATTGTAAGAAGCAATAAAGAGGTATTCGTACGAGTATAGGCCAAATATTCTTTGACTTTTCTGTATTCTTGTCAGTGTACACCAAGTATATTTAAATTGCATTACATTTTCATTTACATTTAGTCATTTAGCAGATGCTTTTTGTAGCTGCCCTTGGTATCAAAAGACATTCACAGGAGAGTCTCTAACGGGTGCAGTGAGTTTATTTGCTGGTGTCATCCACAGAAGTTTGACCAGCAACACTTGAGCATCCTTCAAGCACCGTGAAAACTAAAAATGAACAAAGTTGCTGCTTAGTGGTCACTCACATTTAACAAAGTGCAAATAAACTCACATATATCACAGTAACACACAGGTCTACACATAAATACACAACGTAAATTCTAAATAAAGCAAGGTAATGCACACAAAAAATGACTTATGTGCACTGCTGCATAAGCACGTGAAACTATTTCGTTTCCCAAAGAACAAATACTACAACCAATGTAAACATTTCTGGTTAACTAAAACTTTTGTTCACTGATACAATGAGTCAAAATGACCTCGCTCCGCTTACCAAGGGTGAAATAATTGGAAATGTGTTGAAGTCTTCGATCTTAGCACACACGGCCTCTGAGCTAAAAATAGCAAATGCATGTAAGTGAGGTAAGAGAAGCTCAACTATGATTTGTAAAGTGTTTACACATTACCAAATAACGTTAAATAAAACAACATCATAATAAACGTTACAGTAACATCCAAACTTACATTCAACTTGAAGAAACATGAAGGCAGTGAGTCTGCCGTAAATCTCAGTGCTCGGCACACATGGTCTGGGGCGAGTCTGCTTCAATTGAACCACAACGAGTGAGTGACACTACCTTTGTGGTCATTTACACTTTTATCCAAAGTGACTTACAAGTGAGGAACAAGGCAAAATCTAAGTCAAGTAGAAACAACATCAAAGCAAAGTGCTAACAAAGAAGTGTTTTTGTTTCAAGAGATGTGAGTACAAAAGAGCAGAAAAGTGTTTTGTTGTTTTTGTTGCATGTTGCATGTTGCATGCAATGTTTTTTAAGTGCAGAGGAAGATGCAGAAGAGTTCTGTTTTCAGCAGTTTTTTTAAATATTGCAAGTGAGGTGGCTGAGCGTGAAGAGATAGGCAGCTCATTCCACCATCTGAGCTGAACAGTTTTCCTTGGTGTCGACTGTGTGGTGCTGGTACCACCAGATGATGTTCCCTGGTTGAGCGCAGTGGACGGGAGGGGACGTAGACCTGAATGATTGAATTGAAATAAGATGGAGCTGTGGAGTTGACCACTCTGCAGGCAAGAGACAGAGCTTTGAACTTGATCCTTGCAGCCACAGGAAGCCAATGCAAAGATCTGAAGAGCGGTGTGACATTAGACCTTTTTGGTTGATTGAAAATGAGGCGTGCTGCTGCATTTTGGATCATCTGTAGTGGTTTGGTTGTGGATGCCGGTAACCCCATCAGCAATGCATTGCAGTAGTCAAGACGAGATATGGTCAACGCCTGTACAATGAGTTGGGTTGTGTACTCCGTCAGGTGGGTCTGATCATTCTTATGTTGTAGAGGGCATATCTACATATCTACACGACCTAGAAATGTGTTCCGTGAAGGTCAGCTGGTCATCAATGATGACCTCCAGGTTTCTGGCCGTCTTGGTGGGGACAATCACCGCAGATCCAATATTAATGCTGATGTTGTGTTGTGTCAAAGGTCTGACAGGAAAGAATAGGACTTCAGTCTTGGGAATGTTAAGTTGAAGGTGTCTTTCTCACATCCAGGCAGAGATGTCAGAGAGACAGGCAGAGATGCAAGACAAGTTTTTTTTAGCATATGTCTGATAAACACATAAAAAGTAAACAGAGAGTATATTTACCTATTTTTAGTTTGATATACTTTTAGTTTACAAGTGGATGATTATCAGGATAATGATGAAGTGAGTGAGAGAGTCAGAAACATTCTTAGTTTTGAGACTAACAACTAACAAGACGTCTTTGTATGTTCTAATGTTAAGACACATTTAGAAAGACACATCTTGCTACTTACAAGTAAAAACAAGACTTGTCATTTCTCCATTCGAATTTTCTTTGACAAAATAAGCAGATCATACGTTGTGGTTCATATTTATTGTCTCTTATTGTGAAATAACAAACGAGTCACAGCCAGACTTGTCCTCACTACTACTACTAAATACTAAAACTGCTCCTAACCTGCTGCATGTTAAACATGTATAAAATGTAACTCAGTCTCACCCTAAACAAAAAAAACAACAAGTCTACATATTGAATTCTTTATAAATGTGTGAAGTGAAGTGTTATTTGTACGTTGTGAGGTGAGACTGGGTTGAACATAAAACTGTATTTTAAATTCTTGTTTAGATAGTAAAATTTGATGAAACCTATGAACAAACATAATGGACAATAATGTTGAATTTAATGCCATTAGGTGGCTTTTTAGACAAACATGTCAACTCTAAGAAATAAATAGTTAATTACCTGTAATTGCATTCTGTGACATTAAAGTCCACTAAAATGTTGTTAAGCAAATTCCTTTGTCTTTTAATATGAATAACAGTAATATTGCAGAGATGATTTACAATATTTTATTTTCCATGTTAACCTACAGATATAGTATTACCAGAGCATATTAGACCTGTTCAACCATCAATTTTAACATCATGAGTTGCAATGAAAACACACACACAGCGCAAAATTATGTTGGCGCCTTTGCATTGAGCTGTTTTCTAACAGTACTCTCACAAACTCATGAAATATTTTCTGATCACCAGCTGATTCTTCTCTGACCTCTCAACAGACTCTGTCTCCCTCCACTGGAAACTTGATTAAAAGCAAATGTCCTAAATATTAACTGACTTCTGAAATTACACCTAAAGCAATGAACTAGTGTATTTTATACTGAATACTTTGAAAGAGAGATATTTTGGAAATATTATTAATATTCCATGATCACTAATTTCTAATAGATTTAATAATACAGAATCATCTATTGTATAAACAACTAAATACATCTATAAACCAGTAGAGGGAAACCTCACACCTACTGAAGATGAAGAAGTTTTGACGACTTTGTTTAAAGAAGCACAGTTAGAAAAACTGAAATAATCACATTTAAACAAAAGTATATAATTAACTTTCTTATCATTTATGTGATTTTAGCTACAAGTTATAATTACAGTTGTATAAAAACATCCATTGATTCTGTCAAGACTCTGAGGAAGGACTCCATTGCCAGAGATAACACAGATACAGGAAAAAGTTTTAAAGGTTTTATTTACAACAAGAGCACAAGGGAAAAACTCAGTGAGTACTGCGGGGAACTTGTCGGGAGGAGACGGCGTGGGGTGAGTGTGAGAGTCTGGGTGTGAACTGGAAGTGGTTGTTGACAGGAAGAGGTGGTATGACGTCACGGCCAAGATGACCGACCAACGGAGAGCGCATGGAGCAGATGGAGACAGTGAGTGCCGAGAATGGAGGTTGGCAACAGTGGAATGAGTCCAGGAGACTAATAACAGTTTGCAGATGTACAATGAGAGACTGTCCAAATCCTAACACAAATTATGATGATGGTGTAATCCAAAGTCCAATAAACAGTGTGCTAATACAGTCAAGGTTTAAGTACAGAGGCAGTTGAAACACTAAATCCAACAGACTAATATCCAAGGTCAGGGGGTAATCCAGGTCATACACAGTGAGACAGTACGAAGAGAAGTCCTGCAGGCAAAACCCTGATTCTTCTCTGTCCTCTCAACAGACTCTGTCTCCCTCCACTGGAAACTTGATTAAATTATGAAATTATACAGTTTACTGTTGTTGGCTTATATTTGATTTTTTGATTATAAAACAGCAGCACTTTGTTAAGGTAACATTCACTTTGCGATCTTTCTTGAGGAGACTAAAAAGTTACATCTATATTTCTGATCAGTCAGGCACATATTAAAGTGAAATCCATAAAGACAACGGAAATGCATTTACCTAAATATAGAAAACACAACTTGATGGTGTTAAAAGCTAAACACTTCTCACGCTCTCAGACTAAAAAAAGCCCCTTTTTCTTTTAAACTATGCGTAATCTGCCAATTAGCTATTTAACACCACAGTCGTTTAGCTCATTATAAAGGAGAAAAGTTAACACAATAAAAACTGTTCCTCCTCTGCTGCTCTAAAAGAAAACATAAAGTCCCAGAGTGTGTCTGTATAACAGGTTCAAATTGCTGAAGCAACTCAGAAATATGTGATAAAGTTTCATTAGTTATAAAAAATATTGTATATAATCTGGATATTATACATAAATGATTCCACATTAACTAATTTGTTCTGTTTATTCCTATGTGAATGTAAGATTAATATTTGTCTTAACTGATTAATAACTTTTGAAAGACTGAAAGCTGGCACCTCAGAAAAAGCAGAAGTGATTACATAGTGGAAACAATTCTTGCTTACAGCAACTTCCTGAGTGAGAAGACATTTCTCTGTAATTTTACTTTTGGGCTATAAAAGTCATCTAATCGAATGAATAAAATGTATTTTATGATATATAGATGTTTTTATAGGTAATACATAATACATACAGTCTTATACATAGATAATTAAAAAAACTCTGACCTTCCACTAAATATTTTACTTTTGTTTAATAGAAACATTTTTAGATACATTTTACTCCCTACAGTAGTTAAATTACATGCAAACAGGCATGACTTACCAAAAGTGACATGTCCTAGAGTATTGTTCGTATATGCAATTCATTTTAGAGGAAATACATTTTGAAGTCATTGTTAATCTTTGTATGATCTGTATCAACCTCACGACAAAGCCCCAGTGTTTTAATTATGATATAAAAGTAAACATGTTATAAATTAGAATGAATAACAAAAAAATATGCCGTGTAAATATGCAAAATACAGAAACTAAAAAAATATGAAAATTATTTTTATATTTATTTTTAAATATTAAACAACCAACAAAAACTTGACTAGACTGGGTGATTTGTGCCCAGTTAAGTCTCACACCTAACACACTAACAGACTCATCTGTCTCTACGGACTTGGGTGTACACACAGTCATCTGCTGTTGGTTCAACACTCTGCTGGGGTCGAGGTGAAAACTTGACCTGGCCGTACTCCACATTGACCTCTGCCCTCTGCTGCACCTGTCTCCTCTGTTGCTGCATGATCCTGACGTCTGCATAGGTTACTTCCAGCTCATTGTTTTCTTCTGCAGAATAGAAGAAAGAAGTGGCTCAGACACATATTTTAAATCTATATAACTTGACAATGATGATAAAGGCGGCAGTGGGCCAGGAAAAGAGAAAGTTGTAGTTTTTTTACCTTTGAGTTTGTTGTTTTTCTTTTTTGTGTGAGCACACATGACAGCCACACCGACCACTAAAAGAATTACTAATGCTGAGAGTACACCACCCACTATTGATAATATTTCTGCTCAAGTGACAAAGACACAAGAAAAACACAACTTGTTAAAACAGCAAACATTACAGGTGTTTCTGTGAAGACGAGTGGAAAGTTAGTTTTATTTTGTTAGTTTTCACTTATTGTCCCATTGGACTGGGGGAGGAGTCAGAGTTTGAATGGAGGATGTGATATTAGTGGTGGGTTTGACAGTACTGGACACTTTGATTTCAGTCTCCTTACCCGTGGTAGTAGATTGTTCAGCTGCAAGCACACACTTTGATGGGCCTGAGGGAAAGATACAGATCAACCATCATGTACAGAGTGACTGTGATCAAGAGCATCAACATGTCCAGTGTGTTGATTGATTCATGTTGTCACTCACCACAGGTACATAATCTCTTACTACTGGAGACGTGACTGACTTTATTTCTGACTGAGCAGACCAGGTGTCCTGAGACGTGTTGTTTCAGAGTGATGATGTTAGTCTCCGTATTTCCAGAGAGGAGTTCAGCATCTGTCAGTGTGCGTCCATCCAGAGTCCAGATGTATTGAGGACTGTCCCCTCCCTCAGAGGAGCAGGAAACCTTCATCTGTCCCTCAGACAGACACTCAGAGTCCAGCAGGACAGAGGACACAGGAGCTGGAGGAAACACACATATGACTTTTGATATTAAAACAGAATCTAATAAGAAGAATATAAACGCACATGTACAATATGAGATGTGTAATGTATGTGGTCTATAAATATTATAATTTCTCCACCAGTTTTAAAACAGTTATTTACCTTGAATGAACAAACGTAGAGTCTGCTTAGCTGATATTTCTCCATTTTCATTGGTGATTGAGAGGGTATATTCACCACCATCATTCCTTCTCAGATTATTCATCCTTAATGTTCCATTACTGGGAGTAAAAAAGAATCTTTTGTCTGGAAGAATAATCATACTGTTACTACTTCTCCATGTAAGTAAATTTAATTGATTCTTTATCCAGCTGAATCCATTAACTTTTTCAGCATCGTCCATCAACTGAAGAACCAGAGTTCCTCCCAAAGCTCCATAACACTGAGTTCCGTTCTTTCTGCCATCACAGTAGGTTTCAATACCTGGAAATTGAAAGAAAAAGCTTAAAACTAAATCATAAATATCACAGTTTAGTGATAATCATTTCATTTACCACAATGACTATGGAAATGTTTTATATATTAGTGTAGGTGTAGGGCACACACATCTTACTTATTTAGGTGTTAAGAAATAATGAGTATTTGTTTTTTTTTAATTGATAAAATGTATTTGATAAAGATGCACAACTCTGTTAATTGTTCCCTTTTAAAATATTAAAGTACAGTATTTCATGCCTCAACTGGCTGGTCCAGTAAAGAGAAATGTGCTCTAAATGGAAGTTTTATTCTAACACCAATTGCACCTCTCTCAGATAAGATTATGAAAATAAACATTTCCTGTTGTGCAGCTGAGAATTACAAAGTTCATTGACTGGAACACAACTCCTGTTCGTTACATTAATACGATTTAACACTTTGCCTGTTATAACAAGTCAAACTGTGAAACAATCTCCCATGTCAGTTTGCTAATTTAGTTAATAGAGTTACCACTCACAATCATTATTTCTTACACTCACTTTGTCACAAAAATATACTATAAAAAACGCACAAGACTGATCTGTGCAGCACAGTATCAGTATAAAGACCATTTACCTGAATGTTTTTGTGTGTATTGTGTTTTATGTTTGTAGATTAATGGGAATTAAATTACACATGTATTACACATGTACAGGTGTAAGTGTATTTTTATGGGAAATTAAATACAATGCAGTGTGCTGCAAAACATCTTGTACATATGTTAAATCAAGTATTGTAAAAATGTCATGTGATAATAATTCAACGTCTCACCATGAGAGACTCCCAGTAGCACCACCACCATCAGTCCAAACACAGCTTCCATGTCTCCTCACTGTTCAGCCTCTGTTGACTCAGTCTGCAAATTTCAGACAAACTTCTCAATTTCACCCAAAGAGAATCATGTATCCTGCTTTGAACAGTCTGAAACGTGTTCTTACAGCGATCAGCCTCAGTGGAGAATGTGTGAAAACTTTGGCAGAAGGTTGCTGTGTTCATGTTTTGTGAGCAGAGAGGAGAAAAGGAAGTGGCATCAGCCTCACTTCCCCTTTAACTTACTAAAAAAACTATACTGACAGTTTATTTCTTTATGTAAACTTATGACTTGTTTAAGTATATTTCCTAAGTATACTTCAAGTACTTACTAAGTATGCTAATTACTAATGGACTAAATTGGCATGAAAATATACTTTGCAATACACTTAATATATATATATATATATATATATATATATATATATATATATATATATATATAAACTAAAAGTCTATATAGACTTTTAGTTTACTTTTAGTTTGTTGTATGTAAGAGATAAAGAGGGAAGACCTGTTGACTGCTTGCTTCCTATCTGATGTTTGTTAATCTATAACACAATAATTTATTACCTAGACCTGGTGTCGGCAACCTTTAACACCCAAAGAGTCATTTGGACCCGGTTTCCACGGAAAAAAACCCACTGGGAGCCGAAAATACTTTTTGACATCTAAAATGAAGATAATATAGATTTTTTACCTTTACGCTTTGTATAAACAACTAATGTGTGTTTCTTATGACATTTATGAAGTGCTACAGAGAAAATTACATTTCTTTTACGGAATGAACACATTTTGAACTCTCAAAAAATTATGACACAAAAAATAAATAAACAATTAACACGTTGAATGTCTCCTTCAAATGAATTAAAAACTTAAATGATCTACGTAGCAAACATAAGATGCCGTGAGCCGTTATCCTTATATTACGCCTTTGGGCTGTCGGAGCATGTATCGGAGCCTTGACATGAATTTAAAAAGTAGGCCTAAATTGGAAAAAACTATCTCACCAAACAATGAAAAATAAATATTTGGAAAACATCTGCATACACATTTATTTTACCTGCTCCTGTACCGCGTCTGCAAATCGGAGCTGTACGAAGTCACTTTCATCTTTACGCAGGACTGTTGTCATCTGTGATGCGTGAGCGGTGTTTGTTTTCAATGTAATTCATGGTGGAGATACTAACTACATGTAAAATGGATCATTTTAGACCTGTTCAACCATCAATCCTGATGTTACAAGGTTAGTTGTACACACACAGTGACACAGTATGTATGCACCTTCACACTGAGCTGCTTTCTCACGGTGCTCTAAAACATGTGACATTTATAATAATCTATATTCACCAGCTGATTCTTCTCTGACCTCTCAACAGACTCTGTCTCCCTCCACTGGAAACTTGATTAAAAGCAAATGGCCTAAAATATTTAATGACTTCTTAAATTACACCTAAGCAATAAACTGGTGGATTTTATACTGAATACCTTAAAAGGCAGCTAGTTTTGAAAAATATTATCAAGGCCGTGACATCTAAATGTTATTTTAATGATCTTTGACTACAACATGTTTAATAATACAGAATTATCTACTGTATAAGCAACACTACATTCGTATAAACCAGAAGACAGAAACCTCACACCTACTGAAAATGATGACTAAAGTTTTTACATCTTTCTTGTTTGTTACAATCAGAGAAAAACAGACAAATCACATTAGAACAAAAGTTTAATTTACATGATTCATATAATGAACTTTGTAATCATCTGTATGAATATAACCACCAATATAAATACTAAATGCTAAATCAATAGCAGTTACAAATATAAAAGCTGTCTCAGATCATATTGTGTATTTAAATGAGCCATATTTTAAACAGTGGAAGAATTATGTTCTCAACCCAAAAAGAAACAGTTCATCCTTTGCTTTAATGGATTGAACTAGAATATAAAATCACCATATTTGGAAGTAAATTGTTTTGAATAGACAGTATCAAACTGTAGTAGAGCAATTTCCAGATAGCATCAAAATAAATTCACTGCTAATAGACTTTTAATGTTTATATAGAAATAAGTAAAATATAACAGCTGTTAACAAGGAAATGATGAATTCACAGTGAAACACAAAGCTGTAAACAACTTAACAAAAGTTGTTTTGTGAAAAATGCAAAAAAATATGACTCTAATGTTCTTTCATATACAACAAAGATGAGATTTAACACTAAATATAAATGTGCTGATTTCAGATAAAGTTAAAGTTCAAATGCAGAACTTCACATTTGAACCATCAGAACAGAGTTCTCTGGATGATCCATGGTTCTTGGATCAGCAGAACCTTCAGCTATCTTAGATTTCTTTTTCTTCCAAACAAAGAAGATGGTGATCCCAATTAACAAAAGCATCACAACAGCAGCTTTCAAACTACAGATGATCAGGGAAGAATCTGTTTAGATAAAGACATAGAAAACTCACATCACAATTGGTCTGTGACAGCAGAGTCATTTGGTAGTTTTCATGAATTTTACAGTAAGACTACAATAATAAAAGTCACACGGTACATTACAGATGTTTGAACAGAGATAAGTAAAAAGGGAACAGGTCATAAACAAAGTCACTGCAGCAGAGTTAGTTTGAAGAGACACTTAAACTTCATTTTTCTTATCACCTGTAGTTGTGGGTGAAAAACACAAAGAAACACAGCTCACATTAAAAGTAGGTTTGTGTGGAGACAAATGAAACTTACTTACTGTCCCATGGGATTGAAGTCTGAGTTTGACTGGATGATGTGATATTAGTCGTGGGTTTGACAGTACTGGACACTTTGATTTCAGTCTACTTACCTTTGGCAGTGGAAGTTGTAGATTCAATACACAGTGTGTTATTAGCTTCAAACACACACGTTGATATGTGTGTACCATCAGACAAGATGCGGTTAATGAATATGAAGCCTGAGGGAAAGATACAGATCAACCATCATGTACAGAGTGACTGTAATCAAGAGCATCAACATGTCCAGTGTGTTGATTGATTCATGTTGTCACTCACCACAGGTACATAATCTCTTACTACTAGAGACTTGACTGACTTTATTTCTGACTGAGCAGACCAGATGTCCTGAGACGTGTTGTTTCAGAGTGATGATGTTAGTCTCAGTATTTCCAGAGAGGAGTTCAGCATCTGTCAGTGTGCGTCCATCCAGAGTCCAGCTGTATTGAGGACTGTCCCCTCCCTCAGAGGAGCAGGAAACCCTCGTCTGTCCCTCAGACAGACACTCAGAGTCCAGCTGGACAGAGGACACAGGAGCTGGAGGAAACACACATATGACTTTTGATATTAAAACAGAATCTTGTTGATTTTTTTGCAGTTATAATGATAATAATACAAAACAGGACAGATGCAGAATGTCTGTCTGTCCCTGATTCCCTTTTTTGGCCTTTTTTCTCCCTCCTGTCACTTGACCTGTTTGATTACCCATTGCCTGCACCTGTGTCTCTCTCTCCCTTTATAAGCAGGTCTGTTTGTCTTCCACGTTACCAGTCTCATATTGACAATATAATACTATCCAGCATTTATCTTTGGACTGCTCATCTGTAACGAACCCTGCCTCCACCTGAACCTCAAGTATCGTGAGTGTCTTCCTCTAACCTGATTTGTTCCCTTTCTTCCATTTGCCTTCCTCTCTATCAGACATGCTCACTGTGTATGCCCTCAGACCGTCTCCTGTTCTCTGAATTAAGCCTATTGGACCTACTTTTTCTGTCGTCTTTTGTATGACCTCTGACCGTATCATCGCCCTGGTTAATTGGATTTTGGATTTGTCTAGAGCTGTACTAGGATTCAGTTATTGCTTCATCCACCACTATCGAGTTAGTACCTAACCTAGTTGCATCAATTCAATAACGCAGTCTGAACCTTAAGCTTAACTCCATCTCTTCTCTTAGACCACCATACATGCATGACGTCATCTCCTTCCAGCTGGTATCCGACAAGAACTCATCATATTATCATTTTTACAATAATTGTAATAAAATCTTTAAACATATTATTGCACACGTGTGGTCTCTGGTAATGGAGTTTGATCCAAGCCTGTGGTCTATAAATATTATAATTTTACCACCAGTTTTAAAAAAGTTATTTACCTTGAATGAACAAATGTAGAGTCTGCTGAGCTGTTTGTTCTCCATTTGTATGGCTCCTCCTACGGTAGGCGTATCGTATCTCTTCCTGTTGTCGACGCTGACTCGCCTTTCAGTTTCAGTTTTTTTCGCTAAATTTAACAAACTTTAAGCTAAATTATAGTGTTTGCGAAAAGCACTACTGGCGTAAGAGTTATAACATACACTTGTGTTGCTTAAGGACCATTCATAATACTTAATACTCTTGTTTTCTTGTGTTGTGAGGTCTGCTAGCTTAACTCTGTTAGCCATGGCTGCTTCTCCCTCTTCTTCTTCTCCCTCATCTTCTTCTTCTCCCTCTTCTTCTCCTCCTGCTCTCTCTTGCTCGGTTTGTCACATGTTTAGTTTCTCCTCTGCCTCCTTTAGTGAGAAGGGGATTTGTAATAAATGTAGTTTATTTGCAGCTTTGGAGGCGAGGCTGACTGATTTGGAGACTCGGCTCCGCACCGTGGAAAACAAGCCAGCTAGCCAGGTCCCGGTAGTCGGTGTGGAGCCAGCTAGCATAGCTCCTGTTAGCATAGCTCCTGTTAGCATAGCTCCTGTTAGCTGTTCCCCGGCAGTTCCCGAGCAGCCGGGAGGTCAGGCCGGCTGGGTGACGGTTCGTAGGAAGCATAACCCTAGACACTCGCCCAAGGTTCACCGGTTTTCCCCACTCAGCGACTCACCTGCTGAGAAACCCACTCTGGTTATTGGCAGCTCTATAGTCTGAAACGTGAAGTTAGAGACTCTAGCGGCCATAGTCAAGTGTATTCCTGGGACCCGAGCGGGCGACGTCTAGTCCTATTTAAAACTCCTGTGTACGGATAAACGTAAATATAGTAAGATAATAATTCACACAGGAGTTAATGACGCCCGATTACGCCAATCGGAAGTCACTAAAATTAATGTTGAATCGGTGTGTAACTTTGCTAAGACGATGTCGGACTCCGTAGTTTTCTCTGGGCCCCTTCCCAATCTGACCAGTGACGACATGTTTAGCCGCATGACGTCATTCAACCGCTGGCTGTCTAAGTGGTGTCCCGCTAACAACGTGGGCTACATAGACAATTGGAAAACGTTTTGGAGAAAACCTGGGCTGATTAGAAGAGACGGCATCCATCCCACTTTAGATGGTGCGTCTCAACTCTCTAGGAATATGGCAGAGTTTATTAGACGACCTGAACCCTGACATGTCAGAGTAGAGCCCAGGACGCAGAGACGCAGTCTTACACACCTCTCTGCAGCTTCCTTACAGCCGTCACCCCCCAAAACTACCATAACCTTATAGAGACAGTGTCTGCTCCCCGAGTACCTAAATTATTTATATCAAAAACTAACACAAGAGGAGTTATTCATAAAAACCTAATAAAAATAAAGACGACTCCTCTCTTAGAACAAAATAACAAGAAAACAATCAAATGTGGACTTTTAAATATCAGATCTCTCTCGTCTAAATCCCTGTTAGTAAATGATTTGATAATTGACCATCAAATAGACTTATTCTGTCTTACTGAAACCTGGCTGCAGCAGGATGAATATGTCTCTCTGAATGAGTCGACCCCCTCAAGTCATGTTAATTATCATGTTCCTAGAAACACAGGTCGGGGTGGAGGAGTAGCAGCTATCTTCCACTCAAGTTTGTTAATCAACCCCAGACCTAAACATAGTTTTAATTCATTTGAGAGCCTCACTCTTAGCCTCTCTGATCCTAACTGGAAAAATCAAAAACCAGTCCTGTTTGTTATTTTGTACCGTCGTCCTGTCCCTTACTCTGAGTTTTTAACTGAATTCTCAGAGTTTCTATCTGATTTAGTTCTTAGTGCAGATAAAGTCATTATAGTGGGTGACTTTAATATCCATGTAGATGTTGATGATAACTGCCTCAACACTGCATTTAATTACCTATTAGACTCCATTGGTTTTGCCCAAAATGTAAATAAACCCACTCACTGTTTTAATCACACCCTTGATCTTATTCTGACATACGGTGTGGAAGTTGATCAGTTAATAGTTTTTCCCCAAAACCCTCTTTTATCTGACCATTTCTTAATTACATTTGAATTTACAGTACCAGACTTTACTAAACCTACAGATAAGATTCTCTACAATAGATGTTTATGTGAAAATGCTGTTGACAAATTTAAGAACTGATTCCATCTTTTATTTCAGAGCCATGTACCAACACAGAGGAAGGCAGTTATTTCAACGATACTCCAGCACAAGTGGACTATCTTGTTAATAGTACTGGTGCTTCACTTGGAACAATACTTGATACTGTTGCTCCTCTGAAAAAGAAACTAGTGAGTCAGAGGAAGTTAGTTCCATGGTACAATTCACAAATCCGTAGCTTAAAGCAGAAGTCACGTAAGTTGGAAAGGAGGTGGCGTTCCACCAATTTAGATGAATATTGCCTAGCCTGGAAAGATAGTTTAATAATATATAAAAAAAAGCCCTGCGTAAAGCTAGAACTTCATATTACTCCTCATTAATAGAGGCAAATAAGAACAACCCTAGGTTTCTTTTCAGCACTGTAGCCAGGCTGACAAAGAGTCATATCTCTGTTGACCCTAGTATTCCCTCAACTATCAGCAGCAATGACTTCATGAATTTCTTTACAAATAAAATCATAACTATTAGAGAAAAAATTGATCAGATCGTCCCTGCATATAGCATGGATTGTACAACAACTCTAGTTCCACGCTCGTACTTAGACTGCTTCCTCCCCGTAGATCATTCTGAATTAATTTCAGTAATTAATTCCTCTAAACCATCAACATGTCTCTTAGATCCCATCCCGACTAGACTCCTCAAGGATGTCTTACCTTTGATCAGCACGTCCATATTAGATCAGATCAATTTGTCTTTACAAATAGGCTACGTACCACAGGCTTTTAAGGTTGCTGTAGTCAAGCCCCTACTCAAAAAGCCTACTCTGGACTCAGGGATCTTAGCGAATTATAGACCAATATCCAATCTGCCCTTTATCTCTAAAATCCTTGAAAAGATAGTTTCTAAGCAATTGTACGACCACCTGCGTAGCAATAACTTGTATGAAGATTTCCAGTCAGGATTTAGAGTACATCATAGTACATAAACAGCACTGGTAAAGGCTACTAATGATCTTCTATTAGCATCAGACAATGGACTACTCTCTGTACTCGTCATGTTAGATCTTAGTGCTGCATTCGACACTATAGATCACAACATTTTATTACACAGACTGGAACATGTCATTGGAATCAAAGGAACAGCACTAGAGTGGTTTAAATCGTATCTATCGGATAGATTTCAGTTTGTACACGTTAATGATGAGTCTTCCATGCACAGCAAAGTCAGCTATGGAGTTCCACAGGGATCTGTGCTTGGACCAATTCTTTTCACTTTATATATGTCCCCTTTAGGCAATATTATTAGGAAACACTCTATAAATTTCCATTGTTATGCAGATGATACCAGCTATATTTATCTATGAAACCAGGAGAAACTAATCAACTAGTCAAACTTCAAGAATGCTTAAAAGACATAAAGACTTGGATGTCCTCCAATTTCCTTCTCCTAAATCCAGACAAGACCGAGGTTATACTGTTTGGGCCTAAAAATCTCAGACACTATGTCTAAACACATTCTCACCATTGATGACTTAGTTCTGGCCTCAAGTAATACTGTAAGAAATCTCGGAGTTATCTTTGATCAGGATATCTCCTTCACTTCATACATCAAAGAAATCTCTAGAACTACCTTTTTTCACCTAAGAAACATTGCTAAAATTAGGAGCATCCTGTCCCAAAGTGATGCTGAAAAACTAGTCCATGCATTTGTTACTTCTAGACTGGACTATTGTAATTCATTATTAATAGGATGTCCCAATAACTCATTAAAGAGCCTCCAGTTAATCCAAAATGCTGCAGCCAGAGTTCTGACTGGAATTAGCAAGAGAGATCATATTTCTCCAACGTTAGCTTCTCTCCATTGGCTCCCTGTTAAATCCAGAATTGAATTTAAAATTCTTCTCCTCACTTATAAATCCCTTAATAATCAGGCTCCATCTTATCTTAAAGACCTCATAGTTCCTTATCTTCCAAGCAGAACTCTCTGTTCTCAGACTGCAGGTTTACTTGTGGTTCCTAGAGTTTCCAAATGTAGAATGGGAGGCAGAGCCTTTAGCTATCAAGCCCCTCTCCTGTGGAACCAGCTCCCAGTTCAGGTTCGGGAGGCAGACACCGTCTCTACATTTAAGACTAGACTTAAAACTTTCCTTTTTTTATAAAGCTTATAGTTAGAGATGGATCAGGTGACTCTGAACCATCTCTTAGTTATGCTGATATAGGTTAGTCTGCTGGGGGACCTCTACTGATAAACTGAGCTCCTCTCCTTTCTCCTGTATCAATGCAAATGCCACCATTGCATGTCATTAACTTTGTGTCTTCTCTCTCTTTTAGTTGTGTTTCCTCCTCTCTGTCTCCCTCTCTCTGTACTTTTCTGCAGGTATCCTCGGCCTGGAGCTGTACATCTCCAGAATCCAGTTCATCTGCCCAATGTTCTTGCTGCTTGTTGTTGTCTTATTGCCTGCTGTTCTTTTCTCTCTTCTCTTTCCACTCACCCCAACCGGTCGAGGCAGATGGCCGCCCACTATGAGCCTGGTTCTGCTGGAGGTTTCTTCCTCTAAAGGGAGTTTTTCCTCTCCACTGTTGCCTAAAGCTTGCTCAAATGGGATTATTGGGTTTTCTCTATAATTTTTTTTGTATAAATATTTTCTGTAAGGTCTTAAACCTTACACTGTAAAGTGCCTTGAGATAACTTCTGTTGTAAATTGGCGCTATACAAATAAAATTGAATTGAATTGAATTGTATTGAGGATTACAAGGGTATATTCACCACTATCATTCCTTCTCAGATTATTCATCCTTAATGTTCCATTACTGGGAGTAAAAAAGAATCTGTTGTCTGGAAGAAGAGTCGCACTATTACTACTTCTCCATGCAAGTAAATTTGATTGATTCCTCAACCAGTTGAATCTATTATATTCTGCAGCATCGTTCATCAGCTGAAGAACCAGAGTTCCTCCCAAAGCTCCATAACACTGAGCTCCATCCTGTCTGCTGTCACAGTAGGTTTCAATACCTAAAGATTAAAAGAAAAAAGTTTAACACTAAATCAAAAATATCACCGTTCAGTGATAATCATTCCATTTACCACAGTGACTATGGCAATGTTTTATATATTAGTGTAGGTGTAGGGCACACACATCTTATTTATCTAAGTTTTATGAAATAAGTATTTGTTGCAAGATGCATAACTCTTGTAATTGTTCTCTTTTAAAACATAAGTACAGTATTTCAAGGCTCAACTGGTAAGTAAAGAGCAACAACTGCATCTTTCTCAGATAACATTATAAAAATAAATATTTCCTGTTATGCAGATGAGAATTACACAGCTCTTTGACTGGAGCACAGATTCTGTTCATTATGTTAATATGATTGAACACTTTGCCTGTTAATACTAAGTGAAACTGCAAAAAACAATCTTCAATGTCAGTTTGTTAATTTAGTTAATAGATTTACAACTCACAATCATTATTTTTTGGACTCCATTTTGTTACAAAAAATACTATAAAAAGATGAACTGAACTGTGCAGCACAGTATCAGAATAAAGACCATTTACCTGAATGTTTTTGTTTGTATCATGGTTTATGTTTCTAGGTTAACGGGAATTCAATTACAAATGTATTACATATGTATAGGTGTAAGCGTAAAATCATGTGAAATTAAATATAATGTAGTGTTTAACTGATCCTTAAAGATAGATTTAAAAAAAAAATATATAGACTTTGTTGCTGCAAAACATGTTTAAATATTAAATCAAGTACTGAAAAAAAGTGTCATGTGATAATAATTGAACGTCTCACCATGCGAGACTTCGAGTAGCACCACCATCAGTCCAAGCACAGCTTCCATGTCTCCTCACTGTTCAGCCTCTGCTGACTCAGTCTGCAAATTTCAGACAAACTTCTCAATTTCACCAAAAGAGAAACGTGTATCCTGCTCTGAACAATCTGAAACGTGTTCTTACAGCGAAACCCTAAATTTTAACATCAAGAGCTTAGTTGTAATGGAAACACACACAAAGTGCAAAATTATGTAGGCGCCTTGAGCTGTTTTCTCACAGTACTCTCACAAACTCATGGTATATTTTCTGATAATGAAAATGGAGATCACTAGCTGATTCTTCTCTGACCTCTCAACAGACTCTGTCTCCCTCCACTGGAAACTTGATTAAGAGCAAATGACCTAAAATATTAAATGACTTCTGAAATTACACCTAAAGCAATAAACTGGTGGATTTTATACTAAATACCTTAAAAGGCAGATTGTTTTGGAAATATTAACATTCAATGATCACAAATTTCTAATAGATTTAATAATACAGAATTATCTATTGTATAAACACAAATAAAAGCAACTATAAACCAGTAGAGGGAAACCTCACACCTATTATGTGATTTTACCTACAAGTTATAATTACAGTTGTGTAAAAACATCCATTGATTCTGTCACGATTCGGAGGAAGGACTCTATTGCCAGAGATAACACAGATACAGGAAAGAGTTTTAAAGGTTTTATTTACAACAAGAGCACAAGGGAAAAAGTCAGTGAGTACTGCGGGGAACTTGTCGGGAGGAGACGGCGTGGGGTGAGTGTGAGAGTCTGGGTGTGAACTGGAAGTGGTTGTTGACAGGAAGAGGTGGTATGACATCACGGCCAAGATGACCGAACAACGGAGAGCGCATGGAGCAGATAGAGACAGTGAGTGCAGGTCCGGTGAGGGGAATGAGGCAGAGTAAGGTTCAGGTACGTTACTGTGAGCAGAGGGATGACAAGGAGTGAACAGATCAGGAGAGAGGAACTCACAGTACCAGAGGGTGGGGCAAAAGCAACTTCGATGTCTCCTCACTGTTCAGCCTCTGTTGACTCAGTCAGCAAATTTCAGACAAATTTAATTTGACCCAAAATGTTACAAATGTTATATTTGATTCATTTCAGTTTAACACTAAGTGTCTGGATTATCTGCACAGCTACTAGCTACATTTAAAATGGATCATTTTAGACCTGTTCAACCATCAATCCTGATGTTACAAGGTTAGTTGTACTGGAAACACACACACAGTGACACAGTATGCATGCACCTTCATACTGAGCTGCTTCCTCACAATGCTTTAAAACTCGTGATGTTTATAATAATCAATGTTCATCAGCTGATTCTTCTCTGTCCTCTCAACAGACTCTGTCTCCCTCCACTGGAAACTTGATTAAAAGCAATTGACCTAAAATATTAAATGACTTCTGAAATTACACCTAAAGCAATAAACTGGTGGATTTTATACTAAATGCCTTAAAAGGCAGATTGTTTTGAAAAATATTATCAAGGCCGTGATATCTAAATGTTATTTTAATGATATTTGACTACAACATGTTTAATAATACAGAATCATCTACTGTATAAGCAACAGTACTGTTAGAGTAAAAATGATTTACTCACTGATTTATAATTTTCTTATTACAATGTTACTTCACTCATAAGGATAATTTCTTGTTTCTTACTTATTGTCATTATGAAGGATACATGTGTTTGATGTTGAATCCTGTAAGCAACAAGAGCATGTTGTACTCTGCTGAAGCTGCACTTTGCACACAGACAGGAAACAGGAAAGGTCAAGGAAAGGTCAACGGCCTTGGAGTTGAACAGTTCTTGTTGCTATACGCCTATAACCAATGTTTTATCCTTGTATGGAGTTCTTTTTCTTGCAATATGATCATCTTATATTCATCATGTAACTATAGCATACACCCACATCTGTAACTTCAGGGTGTGTCTCATCTTTAATAAAAAGCTTGTACAAAGGGGAGACGGACGGAGTCGGAGGTGGAAATTCCTGGGTGAAGCATTTATGATGCTAAGATCTCAGGCCGGCTCCCCTTGCAAGTAAAAAGGCCGAGCAGTGTTCTTGTTGTGTTTTATTGTCTTCGTCTCTCAGCGTATGAAAAGTGTTGTGGCTATTTTAGACCCGACAACTACATTCATATAAACCAGAAGACAGAAACCTCACACCTACTGAAACTGATTATTAGTTTTTACATTTTTTTTGTTCGTTACAATGAAAGAAAAACAGACAAATCATATTAGAACAAAAGTGTATTTTACATCCATCCATCCATTTTCCACCGCTTATATGGGGCCGG
This sequence comes from Anabas testudineus, assembly GCF_900324465.2. Taxonomy (NCBI): domain Eukaryota; kingdom Metazoa; phylum Chordata; class Actinopteri; order Anabantiformes; family Anabantidae; genus Anabas; species Anabas testudineus. The sequence continues at coordinate 10,857,711 of NC_046619.1, forward strand.
GTCACGGGGGAAGTAGCTTAAGCAGAGATGCCCAGACTTCCCTCTCCCTAGACACCTCCTCCAGCTCTTCCGGGGGAACTCAGATCATACAGTGTATTTGAAATAAGCCATGTCTTAAACAGAAGAAGAATTGTGTTCTCAACCCAAAAAGAAACAGTTCATCCTTTGCTTTAATGAATTGAACTGGAATATAAAATCACCACATTTAGGAATAATTTGTTTTGAATACACAGCATCAAACTGTAGTAGAACAATTTCCAGATAGCATCAAAATTAGTTCACTGCTAATAGACTTTTAATAGACTTTAAATTCATAGTGAATCACAAAGCTGTAAACAACTAAGCAGTTAGCAGTAAGTTGTTTTGCGAAGAATATAAAGAATTATGACTTTAATGTTATTTCATATACAACAAAGATGAAATTTAACACTAAATATAAATGTGCTGATTTCAGATAAAGTTCACATGCAGAACTTCACATTTGAACCATCAGAACAGAGTTCTCTGGATGATCCATGGTTCTTGGATCAGCAGAACCTTCAGCTATCTTGGATTTCTTTTTCTTCCAAGCAAAGTAGATGGTGATCCCAATTAACAAAAGCATCACAACAGCAGCTTTCAAACTACATATGATCAGGGAAGAATCTGTTTAGATAAAGACATAGAAAACTCACATCACAATTGGTCTGTGACAGCAGAGTCATTTGGTAGTTTTCATGTATTTTACAGTAAGACTCCACTAATAAAAGTCAGACAGTACATTACAGATTTTTGAACAGAGATAAGTAAAAAGGGAAAAAGACATAAACAAAGTGACTGCAGCAGAGTTAGTTTTAAGACTTCAATTTCATTCTTCTTATCGCCTGTAGTTGTGGGTGAAAAACAAAAAACACAGCTCACATTAAAAGTAGGTTTGTGTGGAGACAAATGAAAAGTTAGTTTTCACTTACTGTAGCACGAGACTGAAGTCTGAGTTTGACTGGAGGATGTGATATTAGTGGTGGGTTTGACAGTACTGGACACTTTGATTTCAGTCTACTTACCCATGGTAATAGGAGTTGTAGGTTCAATACACAGTGTGTTATTAGCTTCAAACACACATTTTGATATGTGTGTACCATCAGACAAGGTGCAGTTAATGAATATGAAGCCTGAGGGAAAGATACAGATCAACCATCATGTACAGAGTGACTGTAATCAAGAGCATCAACATGTCCAGTGTGTTGATTGGTTCATGTTGTCACTCACCACAGGTACATAATCTCTTACTACTGGAGACGTGACTGACTTTATTTCTGACTGAGCAGACCAGATGTCCTGAGACGTGTTGTTTCAGAGTGATGATGTTAGTCTCATTATTTCCAGAGAGGAGTTCAGCATCTGTCAGTGTGCGTCCATCCAGAGTCCAGCTGTATTGAGGACTGTCTCCTCCCTCAGAGGAGCAGGAAACCCTCATCTCTCCCTCAAACAGACACTCAGAGTCCAGCAGGACAGAGGACACAGGAGCTGAAGGAAACACACACATGACTTTTGATATTATAACAGAATCTTGTTCATTTTTTTCAGTTATAACAATAATAATATAAACAGGGCAGAAACAGAGTACAAACGTACCTGTACAAAATGAGATGTGTAATGCATGTGGTCTATAAATATTATAATTTCTCCACCAGTTTTAAAAAACTAATTTACCTTGAATGAACAAATGTAGAGTCTGCATAGCTGATATTTCTCCATTTCTATCAAAGATAATAAGCATATATTCACCACCATCATTACTGTTCAGATTATTCATCCTTAATGTTCCATTACTGGGAGTCAAAAATAATTTGTTTTCTTCTGCAAGAAAAATTGTACTATTATTACTGCTCCATCCAAGTAAAGTTGAACGATTTATTTTCCAGTGGAATTTATTAATTTCTGCAGCATCGTTCATCAGCTGAAGAACCAGAGTTCCTCCCAAAGCTCCATAACACTGAGCTCCATCCTGTCTGCCATCACAGTAGGTTTCAATACCTGGAGATTAAAAGAAAAGCTTAAAACTAAATCATAAATATCACAGTTTAGTGATAATCATTTCATTTACCAGAATGACTATGGCAATGTTGTATTTCTTAAAGTGCAGAACACACACATATTACTTGTTTTTTTAATTGATAAAATTTTTTTAATGAAAATGCACAGCTTATTAAATTTTTCCCTTTTAAAAGTATGAATGTTTTATGTGTGTGGTTTATGTTTGTAGGTTAAAGTGATTTCAATTACACATGTATTACTCTTGTATAACTAAGCATCCTAAATCAGAAAATAGGATTTAATGGATTAATCAGTTATAATTGTTGTATTGTCTGCAAGTGTATATTCATGTGAAATTACATATAATGTAGTGTTGTAATTGATCCTTAAAGTAAAAAAAAATACTTTGTTATTGCTGCAGAACATGTTGATCAAATATTAAATTAAGTATTGAAAAATTGTGATAAAAACTGAACGTCTCACCACGAGAGAGTCCGAGTAGCACCACCACCATCAGTCCAAACACAGCTTCCATATCTCCTCACTGTTCAGCCTCTGTTGACTCAGCTTGCAAATTTCAGACAAACTTCTCAATTTCACCTAAAGAGAAACATGTGTATCCTGTTCTGAACAGTTTGAAACATGTTCTTACAGCGATCAGTATCAGTGGAGAAGGTGTGAAAACTTTGGCAGAAGGTTGTGGTTTTCATGTTTTGTGAGCAGAGAGGAGGAAAGGAAGCGGTATTAGCCTCACTTCCCCTTTAGCTTACTAAAAAAAACTATACTGACAGTTTATTTCTTCATGTAAACTTAATACTTGTTTAAGTATATTTCCTAAGTATACTTCATGTAATAAGTATACTAATTACTAATGGTAATGCACTTGTAGTTTAACTACTAAGTTTATTTTTTCAGTACTTCTTAGGACTAAATGGGCATGAAAATATACTTTGAAGTATACTTCAACTAAACTGGTGAATATGTATATGTTTAGTTTAGTACTAGAGTTAAACTACTAGTCAATTTCAAATTACACCTTCTCAGTAACAGAAAACTCAATATCATAGTTAACCTGCTGGAAGTATTACTTAGTTTTGTAAACACACATTAACTGCTTACTTCATGTTGTTTTTGATAAAGTAAGAGAGTCAGAAACATTCTTCTTCTATACTGAAGTAAAATTTGAGACTAACACCTAACATGTCTAAGTCGTCTTTGTATGTTCCAGTGTTAAGACACATTTAGAAAGAGACATCTTGCTGCTTACAAGTAAAAACAAGACCTGTCATCTCTACATCTAATTGTCTTTGTCAAAATAAGCAGATCATATGTTGTGGCTCATATTTATTGTCTCCTTATGAGAAATAACAAACGAGTCACTGCCAGACTTGTACATCAAGTTTTATTGTACATCATGGGGTGTTTAACACAAAACTGTAGCTTAAATTCTTGTTTATACAATGAAGTTTGGTGAAACCTGTGTGAACAAACATAATGGACAATAACGCTGAACTTAATGTCAATAGGTGCCTTTTTAGACAAACATGTCAACTCAAGATAAATATTCTGTGATATTATAGATATCTTTGTTGCCTTTTTCTGTTGCCAGTTTAAACTTCAATTGGAATACAGTCATTACAAGATCATGTAAAAAACTTACAAATATAGTTCTGTCTTGATTCAGAGAAATACATCAACAAGGAAAAAGGAAATAGGTCATACAACAATGTTGTATGTATAGTGTTGGTTGTATTTCTGTTTAACTCAAGTGTCTGGATTATCTCAAAGCTACCAGCTACATTTGAAATGCATCATTTTAGATCTGTTCAACCATCAATCCTGATGTCAAGAGGTTAGATGCAATGGAAACACACTCACAGCGACACAGTATGTAGGCACCTTTGCTCTCAGCTATTTTCTTAAAGTGCTGTAAGACTCATGACTTATTTTCTGATAATGAAAATGGAGATCATCAGCTGACTCTTCTCTGTCCTCTCAACAGACTCTGTCTCCCTCCACTGGAAACTTGATTAAAAGCAAATGGCCTAAAATATGAAATTACTTCTAAAGTTACAACTAAAGCAATAAACTTGTATTTTTGTATACAGAATAAGGGTTAAAAGGAAGATTTTTTTCAGAAATATTATTAATATTCAATGATCACCATTGTCTAACAAATGTATTAATACAGAATTTTTCACTGAATAAACACAACTAAATACATATATAACCTGTAGAGGGAAACCTCACACCTACTGAAAATGATGATTAAAGTTTTCACATCTTTGTTTAAATGTTAGAAAAACTGAAATAATTATTTAAAAGTATAGTTTACATGACTCATATACTTGACTTTCTTATAATTTATGTGATTTTACCTACAAGTTCTAATTACAGTTCTAATTATAATTACAGTTGTGTAAAATTGCACTAGTAAAAACATTGATTCATCTATTATCCTCTCTGCTTGTCTTCTTAAAGGTCAAGTAAGTGCTGGAGCCTATCCTGGCTGTCATTGGATGAGAAGCAGGGTACACTACATATGTTTTTGATTGTTTTTTGTTTTTTTTACAGCTGTCTGCTGCGGATGAAACATTGGTGAGAGTGAACCAAATTAGTAGCGTTGTAACGTGGCACAAAGTGTCACAAAGATGATTTGAAACTCACAGCTGCCAAAACAGCCAAGTGTGATGCGATGTGACCAATTTAGTGTAATGGTTTTTTTTCACACTGGTATTTGATGCATTATATGTTACACATGAATTAAAAACCACTAACTATTTAAAATGTGCCTGAGGTCATCAAAAAAGATAACAGGGTGTAATGTGAGTGGAGTGGAGGTCTATCTCCTTATCTACAGTACTAATGAAGTCTGTGGGTGAAGAAACAGACTGTGACATCATCAGAGTTAACATCATCAAGCTGTTTTCTACTGATTTCATTCACCATACAGAAACATGTTCACTTCCTTAGAGATACTGCTGACATTATTTCTGACTGACCAGACCAAATGTCCTGTCCACAATCCTAAATGTCCCATCACGATGATGTCAAACTGTACAAACTGTGCATAATATGAATACCATAAATTGAACAATTTACCACGAGTGACTCACCATTTGCCTTACCACAGTTTCCATGTCTCTTCACTGATCAGCAGCTGCTGGCCCAGTTACCAGCTTACAGACAAACCTCTCATGTGCATCATGCTCCTGAATGTGCCCCGATGGTGTTTGGCCTGTGGGGTAAATGTGTGAAAACTGTGACTATATTTAGCATCGTTATATTCATCTATTTGAGAGCAGAGAGTTAAGAAAAGGAAGCGGTTTCGCCTTTAGCTTTGTTTATATACAGGAATATGACAATTAGACACCAACAAGATTTTAGTTATGGTTTTACACTGATTACTTTAAACTCTGTTACACCAAATTACATATTTATGGTGTTTACAGCGACCATCTCTGCAACTAAGATCTGCAGTCTTCTCATGATTTCTCCATTCATGCTGAGAACAAAAGATAAAAATTACATACAGTAAACAAATGTTACTTGCCTGTGATATAATTTGAGTGAAACTCAAACAAACTATGCATATGTTGTCACAGCACTGGAGGAGTTATAAGCTTCAGCATCAACTATTAGACAAAAAAATCTGCTTTTGCTACCTGTCATGATCCCAGCTCTCTCCTGGCTGTCTGTTTCCAGTTTTCCCCCTCCCTACCTCGTGACTCTGAGTCTTCATTAGCCACCTGTGCCACTCCCGCTCTTCACCATTTAAGCAGCTCCATGTGCCTCTCCACTCTGCCAGATAATCTCCCACCAACTTGAGGAATCATACTATCCAGTATTCATTTGGACTGACTTCTTGTGATTGAACCTGCCTGATCTGAACCTGCCTCTGCTCTGCCTCCTTACCCGTTTCCGTCCCTGTGTTGGATTACTATGTGTATGACCTGGACCGTCCCTTGACATTGCTATGAGCCTTTTGGATTTCTCTTCTATTTATGGCCCTTCTGTGTCTGACCCTGGATTTTTCTCTCACTCTGCTCCTTGGATTTCTGGAAAACTGTAAACTGTTACCACGTGTTTCACTAACCCCTTTCTGCTTATACAACACAGCTCATTCTTCAGAACATATCATTCCTCCTCGGCTCCTAGTCTACACGTGCTTCATTCTGCTGTCGGCCATCTTGGAAGCTCCACCATATCGAGAGGTTTACAAGCCACCACCACTTCCGGGTCACCACTCATCAACCCACAGTCTTCTCTCTGGTTCACGCCTCCCTGCCTCTCGACCACAGCTCACTAAGACTTCAGTGAGTACTCCTATATAAACATTACCAAGATCCAGTCAGACTCAATCTGTCTCTTCTTCTAGACCACCATACTCACCTGACAGCTCTGTTCGGCTGCTTGTTCCTGAGATTCATCCACTGCGTTATCATTATTAATAAACCTACCTTATCTTACTACTTTCGTGTTGTGTGGTCTGGCAATGGAGTCTGATCCTAGGCTTGTGACACTGATTCTTAATAATATTTAAAGTCACTACTTCATATAAAGTACTAACATCATATTTAGTAATGGTTTGTGGTGCTGTTCAAGGTTTGTTTACATTAATAAATCTTTTGTTACATTTATAAATACTGATACTTGAGCTACATAGCCTTGTTCATCAGACTACTAATAATGGTGTAGACCACGACATAAACAGCAACTTCAGCCCTTCATTTAAAAGTTCTAACGCCATATTCAAACTTCTAATAGATACTATGTCACTGTTGCACATGGAGCAGATGGAGACAGTGAGTGCTGAGAATGGAGGTTGGCAACAGTGGAATGAGTCCAGGAGAGTAATAAGTTTGCAGAAGTACAATGAGAGACTGTCCAAATCCTAACACAAATTATGATGATGGTGTAATCCAAAGTCCAATAAACAGTGTTCTAATACAGTCAAGGGTTAAGTACCGAGGCAGTTGAAACATTAAATCCAACAGACTAATATTTAAGGTCAGGGAGTAATCCAGGTCATACACAGTGAGACAGTACAAAGAGAAGTCCTGCAGGCAAAATCCACAACAGTCCAAGTCAAACACTAGGAGGTCCACACTGAGTCAGAGCAGGAAAGGGAACAAGGGGGGAAAGAACAGTCTCTCTCAATATCTAAGGGGGGAGGCTGAAGGCAGGTTCAGGTAAGGCAGGTCCGGTGAGGGGAGTCGGGCAGAGACAGGTTCAGGTTCGGTACTGTGAGGATGACAAGAACTGAACAGATCAGGAGAGAGGAACTCACGGTACCGGAGGGTCGGGCAAAAGCAGGGTCCAGGGCAGGTAAAGTCAGAATAATCAAGTTGACAGTCCAAAGTGAATCGCTAGATAGTTTTACTCTTGGTTTGAGGTCAGACTATCTGGCAAAGGAGGAAGGCAAACAGATCAACTTATATAGGCCAGGAGAAAACTAGGTGCAGCCAATGCGCAGGTGAGGGTAATTAGGCCCAGAGGAGGAAACAGGATGGGTAATGGGTACTACAAGATAAAACATCAGTTCCATGTTTCCTGCAAGTTGAGCCTCTGTTAACTTAGTCTGCAGTTTTGAAGTTTTATTTTGTGAAAACCTGTTTAGTTGTATGTTTTGTGACAGAAAAAATTATTCTTATATTTTCTTTTCTTCTAATAAACAGACACCCAGAGCCCAGCAGGACAGAGGACACAGAAGCTGGAGGAAACACACATATGACTTTTGATAATCTAACAGAATTTGGTTCGTTTTGTGCAGTCATAATAATAATAATAATAATAATAATAATACAAAAGAGGGCAGATACAGAATACAAAAGTGCATGTACTATATGAGATGTGTAATGTATAGATACTAAAATTTCTCCACGAGCTGATTCTTCTCTGTCCTCTCAACAGACTCTGTCTCCCTCCACTGGAAACTTGATTAAAAGCAAATGACCTAAAATATGAAAAGACTTCTGAAATTACACCTAAAGCAATAAAGTGGTGGATTTTATAATAAAAACCTTAAAAGGCAGCTTGTTTTGAAAAATATTATCAAGACTGTGATATCTAAATATTATTTTATTGATCATGGACTACAACATATTTAATAATACAGAATTATCTACTGTGTAAGCAACACTACATTCATCTACTTTCAAAAATCTCACACCTACTGAAACTGATGACTAAAGCTTTTACATCTTTCTTGTTTGTTACAATCAGAGAAAAACAGACAAATCATATTAGAACAAAAGTTTATTTTACATGATTCATATAATTAACTTTGTAATCATCTGTATAAATATAACCACAGCTTATAATAATTACAGTTGGATAAAAATACATTAAAACATACTAAAGCTAATATAAATACAGAATGCTAAATCAATAGCAGTTACAAACGTAAAGGTGTTTATCTTGAAAACATGATCTTGAACTTTCTTTCCACCTTTGTCACATGAATGTCTCAGATCATACAGTGTATTTGAAATTAGCAATATCTTAAACAGCAGAACAATCTCAACCCAAAAAGAAGTTTTCAATGTTTATATAGATATAAGTAAAATATAACAGCTGTTAACAAGGAAATTATGAATTCATAGTGAACCACAAAGCTGTGAACAACTAAGCAGAAGTTGTTTTGTGAAGAAAACAAAGAATTATGACTCTAAATACAGTAACACACTAAATATAAATGTGCTGATTTCAGATAAAGTTAAAGTTCTGAGACATGTTGTTTCAGACTGATGATGATAGTCTCAGTATTTCCAGAGAGGACTTCAGCATCTCTCAGTTTTATAAAAGTTATTTACATTGAATGAACAAATGTAGAGTCTGCTGAGCTAATTGTTCTCCCTTTTTATTATAGATTTTAAGGGTATAGTCACCACCATCTTTCCTTCTCAAATTATTCATCCTTAATGTTCCATCACTGGGAGTAAAAAAGAATCTGTTGTCTGAAAGAATAATCACACTATTACTACTTCTCCATCTAAGTAAATTTAATTGATTCTTCATCCAGTTAAAACCATTGTATTTTGCACCATCATCCTTCAGCTGAACAACCAGAGTTCCTCCCAAAGCTCCATAACACTGAGCTCCATCCTGTCTGCCATCACAGTAGGTTTCAATACCTGGAGATTAAAAGAAAAAAGGTTTAAAACTAAATCATAAACATAATTATTTCCCGTATGGCTATGGAAATGTTTTATACACTGTATTATGTACTGTGCTTACTTAGGTGTTAAGAAAAAAATATATATTTGTATTGATCCAATTTATTTAATGAAGACGCACAACTCTGTTAATTGTTGCCTTTTAAAACATAAACACATTACATACAAACTTTTTTTGTGTATTATGGTTTATGTAGGTTAAAAGGAATAAAATTACACATGTATAACTAAGCATCTGAAATCTGAAAATAGTATTTAATGGATTGATCTGTTATAATTGTTGTATTGTCTGTAACTGTCTTTTCAGACCCAGTCTGCAAATTTAAGACAAACTTCTCAATTTTACCCAAAATGAAACGCGTATCCTGCTCTGAACAGTCTGAAACGTGTTCTTACATCAATCAGCCTCGGGAGAATGTGTAAAAAGTTTGGCAGAATGTTGTTGTGTTCATGTTTTGTGAGCAGAGAGGAGAAAAGGAAGTGGCATCAGCCTCACTTCCCCTTTAGCTTACTAAAAAAAAGTATTATGAACGTTTATTTCTTTGAATAAACTTAAGACTTACTTATACTTCAAGTACTAAGTAAACTCATTACTAATGATAATGCACTTGTATTTAAGTTTATTTTTTCAGTACTTCTTGGGACTAAATTGGCTTGAAAATATACTTTGAAGTATACTTTAACTGAACTGGTATATATACTTATATATCATAGTTAACTGTCTGGAAGTATTACTGAGTATTGTAAGAAGCGATAAAGAGGGAACACCTGTTGACTGCTTGCTTCCTGTCTTGCTGATGTTTTCAAGTCTATAACACAATCATTTATTACCTAGATAAAACACCACACCACATATCACTTAGGTTACAAATAGGTTATTTAACATTATTATTTAACATTAATAGTTATTTGTCCACTTTTCTTTTCTGTATTCTTGAACACTAAGTATACTTAAATTGAATTTTGTTTAGTATACTGTATGTCTAAGCACATAAAAAGTAAACAGAAAGTATATTTACTTACTTTAAGTTAGAAATACTTTTTTATCATAAGAGTTAGTTAACAAGTAGATGACTATCATGTTCATGATGAACTCAGAAACAATGTTCTTCTATACTGAAATAAGATTTAAGACTAACACCTAACATCTCTGATACATCTTTGTATGTTCCAGTATTAAGACACATTTAGAAAGAGACATCTTTCTACTTACAAGTAAAAACAAGACTTGTCATCTCTCCATCTAATTGTCTTTGTCAAAATAATATTTATTGTCTCTTAATCTGAAATAACAAACAAGTCATGTACAGAGTGACTGTAATCAAGAGCATCAACATGTCCAGTGTGTTGATTGATTCATGTTGTCACTCACCACAGGTACATAATCTCTTACTACTGGAGACGTGACTGACTTTATTTCTGACTGAGCAGACCAGATGTCCTGAGATGTGTTGTTTCAGAGTGATGATGTTAGTCTCAGTATTTCCAGAGAGGAGTTCAGCATCTGTCAGTGTGCGTCCATCCAGAGTCCAGTTGTATTGAGGACTGTCCCCTCCCTCAGAGGAGCAGGAAACCCTCATCTCTCCCTCAGACAGACACTCAGAGTCCAGCAGGACAGAGGACACAGGAGCTGGAGGAAACACACATATGAATTTTCATATTAAAGCAGAATATTGTTGATTTTTTTGCAGTTATAATAATAATAATAATACAAAACAGGACAGACACAGAATACAAACGTACCTGTACAATATGAGATGTGTAATGTATGTGGTCTATAAATATTATAATTTCTCCACCAGTTTTAAAAAAGTTATTTACCTTGAATGGACAAACGTAGAGTCCGCTGAGCTGTTTGTTCTCCATTTTTATTGATGATTGAGAGAATATATTCACCACCATCATTCCTTTTCAGATTATTCATCCTTAATGTTCCATTACTGGGAGTAAAAAACAATCTGTTGTCTGGAAGAATAATCACACTATTACTACTTCTCCATGTAAGTAAATTTGAGTGATTCTTTATCCAGTTGAAACCATGATATTCTGTAGCATCGTTCATCAGCTGAAGAACCAGAGTTCCTCCCAAAGCTCCATAACACTGAGCTCCGTTCTTTCTGCCATCACAGTAGGTTTCAATACCTGAAGATTAAAAGAAGAATCTGAATAAAAAATATCACAGTTTAGTAATAACAATAAAATAAAATAATATGTAATTTTTTTATAACTTATCAAATGTATTTGATAAAGATAAATAACTCTTTTAATTGTCCTCATTTAAAACATTAGTACAGTATTTCAATGCTTAACTGGCAAGTAAAGAAAAACAACTGCATCTTTCTCAGATTACATTATAATGGTAAATATTTCCTGTTGCGCAGCTGAGAATTACACAGCTCTTTGACTGTAACAGGGCTCCTGTTTATTATGTTAACATGATCGAACACTAAGTCAAATTGTGAAACGATCTTCCATGTCAGTTTCTTAATTTAGTTTATAGAGTTACCACTAACAATCATTATATCTTACACTCATTTTGTCACACAAAATACTATAAAAAGATGCACAAGATTGATCTGTGCAGCACAGTATCAGTATAAAGACCAATTACCTTAATGTTTTTTGTGTATTATGGTTTATGTCTGTAGGTTAAAGGAAATTCAATTACACATTTATTACACGTGTACAGGTGTAATTGTATATTGATGTGAAATTAAATATAAAGTAGTGTGCTGCAAAACATGTTCAAATATTATATGAAGTACTGAAAAAGTGTCAGGAGATAATAATTGAACGCCTCACCGTCAGATACTCCGAGTAGCACCACCATCAGTCCAAACACAACTTCCATGTCTCCTCACTGTTCAGCCTCTGTTGACTCAGTCTGCAAATTTCAGACAAACTTCTCAACTTCACCCAAAGAGAAACATGTGTATCCTGCTCTGAACAGTCTGAAACGTGTTCTTACAGCGATCAGCCTCAGTGGAGAATGTGTGAAAACTCTGACCAAGCAGAACGTTGGTTAAGTTTAAACAAGTTGGTTAGTTTATGTTTTGTGAACAGAGAGGAGAAAAGGAAGTGGCATCAGCCTCACTTCCCCTTTGGCTTACTAAAAAAACTATACTGACAGTTTATTTCTTCATGTAAACTTAAGACTTGTTTAAGTATATTTCCTAAGTATACTTCAAGTACTAAGTAGACTAATTACTAATGGTAATGCACTTGTAGTTTAATTATGTTTATAATATATATATATAAATATATATATATATATATATATATATATATATATATATATATATATATATATATATATATATATATATATATATATATATACATATATATATATATATATACAGTACAGACCAAAAGTTTGGACACACCTACTCATTCAAAGAGTTTCCTTTATTTTCATGACTATGAAAATTGTAGATTCACACTGAAGGCATCAAAACTATGAATTAACACATGTGGAATTGTATACATAACAAAAAAGTGTGAAACAACTAAAAAAAATGTCATATTCTAGGTTCTTCAAAGTAGCCACCTTTTGCTCTGATTACTGCTTTGCACACTCTTGGCATTCTCTTGATGAGCTTCAAGAGGTAGTCACCTGAAATGGTCTTCCAACATTCTTGAAGGAGTTCCCAGGGATGCTTGGCACTTGTTGGCCCTTTTGCCTTCACTCTGCGGTCCAGCTCACCCCAAACCATCTCGATTGGGTTCAGGTCCGGTGACTGTGGAGGCCAGGTCATCTGGCGCAGCACCCCATCACTCTCCTTCTTGGTCAAATAGCCCTTACACAGCCTGGAGGTGTGTTTGGGGTCATTGTCCTGTTGAAAATTAAATGATGGTCCAACTAAACGCAAACCGGATGGAATAGCATGCCGCTGCAAGATGCTGTGGTAGCCATGCTGGTTCAGTATGCCTTCAATTTTGAATAAATCCCCAACAGTGTCACCAGCAAAGCACCCCCACACCATCACACCTCCTCCTCCATGCTTCACGGTGGGAACCAGGCATGTAGAGTCCATCCGTTCACTGAGCTGAAGAGTTTTCCTAGGTGTCGACTGTGTGGTGCTGGTACCACCAGATGTCGTTCACTGGTCGAGCGCAGTGGACAGGAGGGGACATAGACCTGAATGATTGAATTGAGATAAGATGGAGCTGTAGAGTTGACCACTCTGTAGGCAAGAGACAGAGCTTTGAACTTGATCCTTGCAGCCACAGGAAGCCAATGCAAAGATCTGAAGAGCGGTGTGACATGAGACCTTTTTGGTTGATTAAAAATGAGGCGTGCTGCTGCATTTTGGATCGTCTGTAATGGTTTGGTCGTGGATGCCGGTAACCCCATCAGCAGTGCATTGCAGTAGTCAAGACGAGATATGATCAACGCCTGTACAATGAGTTGGGTTGTGTACTCCGTCAGGGGGGTCTGATCTTTCTGATGTTGTGGAGGGCATATCTACATATCTACACGACCTAGAAATGTGTTCCGTGAAGGTCAGTTGGTCATCAAAGATGACCCCCAGGTTTCTGGCCGTCTTAGCGGGGACAATCACCGCAGATCCAATATTAATGCTGATGTTGTGTTGTGTTGAAGGTCTGACAGGAAAGAATAGGACTTCAGTCTTGGGAATGTTAAGTTGAAGGTGTCTTTCTCACATCCAGGCAGAGATGTCAGAGAGACAGGCAGAGATGCAAGACGAATTTTGTTTAGCATATGTCTGATAAACACATAAAAAGTAAATGGAGAGTATATTTACCTATTTTTAGTTTGATATACTTTTAGTTTGTTAGTTGTACTGGAAACACACACAGTGACACAGTATGTATGCACCTTCACTCTGAGCTGCTTTCTCACAGTGCTCTAAAAGTCATGATATTTATAATAATCTATGTTCATCAGCTGATTCTTCTCTGTCCTCTCAACAGACTCTGTCTCCCTCTACTGGAAACTTGATTAAAAGCAAATGGCCTAAAATATGAAATGACTTCTGAAATTACACCTAAAGCAATAAACTGGTTGATTTTATACTGAATACCTTGAAAGGCAGCTAGTTTTGAAAAATATCATCAAGGTCTTGATATCTAAATGTAAATTTTGTTTTGAATAGAAAGCATCAAACTGTAGTAGAACAATTTCCAGATGGCATCAAAATAAATTCACTGCTAATAGACTTTTAATGTTTATACAGCTATAAGTAAAATATAACAGCTGTTAACAAGGAAATTATGAATTCATAGTGAAACAAAGCTGTGAACAACTAAGCAGAAGCTGTTTTGCGAAAAATACAAAAGATTATGACTCTAATGTTCTTTAATATACAACAAAGATGAGATTTAACACTAAATATAAATGTGCTGATTTCAGATAAAGTTCTAGTTCAGATGCAGAACTTCACATTTGAACCATCAGAACAGAGTTCTCTGGATGATCCATGGTTCTTGGATCAGCAGAACCTTCAGCTATCTTGGATTTCTTTTTCTTCCAACAAAAGTAGATGGTGATCCCAATTAACAAAATGATCACAACAGCAGCTTTCAAACTACATATGATCAGGGAAGAATCTGTTTAGATAAAGACATAGAAAACTCACATCACAATTGGTCTGTGACAGCAGAGTCATTTGGTAGTTTTCATGTATTTTACAGTAAGACTACAGAAATAAAGTCACACGGTGCATTACAGATGTTTGAACAGAGATAAATAAAAAGGGAACAGGACATAAACAAAGTCACTGCAGCAGAGTTAGTTTGATGAAACACTTAAATTTCATTCTTCTTATCACCTGTAGTTGTGAGTGTAAAACACAAAGAAACACAGTTCACATTAAAAGTAGGTTTGTTTGGAGACAAATGAAAAGTTAGTTTTCACTTACTGTAGCACGAGGATGTGACATTAGTGGTGGGGTTGACAGTACTGGACACTTTGAGTTCAGTCTACTTACCCTTGGTAGTAGGAGTTGGAGGTTCAATACACAGTGTGTTATTAGCTTCAAACACACACGTTGATATGTGTGTACCATCAGACAAGATGCAGTTAATGAATATGAAGCCTGAGGGAAAGATACAGATCAACCATCATGTACAGAGTGACTGTAATCAAGAGCATCAACATGTCCAGTGTGTTGATTGATTCATGTTGTCACTCACCACAGGTACATAATCTCTTACTACTGGAGACGTGACTGACATTATTTCTGACTGAGCAGACCAGATGTCCTGAGACGTGTTGTTTCAGAGTGATGATGTTAGTCTCAGTATTTCCAGAGAGGAGTTCAGCATCTGTCAGTGTGCGTCCATCTAGAGTCCAGCTGTACTGAGGACTGTCCCCTCCCTCAGATGAGCAGGAAACCCTCATCTGTCCCTCAGACAGACACTCAGAGTCCAGCAGGACAGAGGACACAGGAGCTGGAGGAAACACACACATGACTTTTGATATTAAAACAGAATCTTGGTCATTTTTTGCAGTTATAATAACAATAATACAAAACAGGACAGATGCAGAATACAAACGTACCTGTACAATATGAGATGTGTAATGTATGTGGTCTATAAATATTATAATTTCTCCACCAGTTTTAAAAAAGTTACCTTGAATGAACAAATGTAGAGTCTGCAGAGCTGTTTGTTCTCCATTTTCATTGATGATTGAGAGGGTAATATTCAATGTCACCAACCATGCATTCCTTCTCAGATTATTCATCCTTAATGTTCCATTACTGGGAGTAAACAAGAAATCTTTTTTTTTGAAAGAATAACTGTACTATTATTACTTCTCCATCGAAGCACATTTACTTGATTCTTTTTCCAGTTTAAAATATAAATTTTTGTAGCATTGTCGATCAGCTGAAGAACCAGAGTTCCTCCAAAAGCTCCATAACACTGAGCTCCGTTCTGTCTGCCATCACAGTAGGTTTCAATACCTGGAGATTAACAGAAAAACGTTTTCAAACTAAATCATACATTTCACAGTTTGGTGATAATCATTTCATTTTCATTTGTTAAGAAAAAAAGTATTTTATAATTGCTAAAATCTATTTGATAAAGATACATAACTCTTTTAATTGTTCCCTTTTAAAACATAGTGCAGTATTTCAAGGCTCAAATGGTAAGTAAAGAGAAACAACTGTATCTTTCCCAGATTACATTATGAATTACACATGTCTTTGACTTGAAAACAGATTCTGCTCATTATGTTAATAAGACCCAACACTTTGCCTGTTAATACTAAGTCAAACTGTAAAACAATCTTCCATGTCAGTTCCTTTATATAATTAATTTAGTTACCACTCACAATCATTATTTCTTACACTCATTTTGTCACAAATATTACTATAAAACAAGACTAGTTTGGTTGTGTGTATTTGTTTAGGTTGGTAGGTTTAAAGGAATAATTACACAGTATACATGTAGGTTAAGTGTATAATCATGTGAAATTAAATATAAACTAGTGTTCAAATGATATTTAAAGTAAGATTTTTTTTTAAAGTATACTTTGTTATTGCTGTAAAACATGTTGTTTAAACACTAAATCCACTATTGAAAAAAAGTGTCATCTGATAATAATTGAACGTCTCACCATGAGAGACTCCCAGTAGCACCACCACCATCAGTCCAAACACAGCTTCCATGTTCCCTCACTGTCAGCCTCTGTTGACTCAGTCTACAAATTTCAGACAAACTTCTCAACTTCACCCAAAGAGAATCATGTGTATCCTGCTCTGAACAGTCTGAAACGTGTTCTTACAGCGATCAGCCTCAGTGGAGAATGTGTGAAAACTTTGACCAAGCACAATGTTGTGGTGTTCATGTTTTGTGAACAGAGAGGAGAAAAGGAAGTGGGATCAGCCTCACTTCTCCTTTAGTTTACTAAAAAAAACTATACTGACAGTTTATTTCTTCATGTAAACTTAAGACTTGTTTAAGTATATTTCCAAAGTATACTTCATGTACAAAGTATAGTAATTACTAATAGTAATGCACTCGTAGTTTAACTATAAGTTTATTTTTTCAGTACTTCTTGGGACTAAATGGGTGTGAAAATATACTTTGAAGTATACTTCAACTAAACTGGTATATATACTGTACTTTTAGTTTAGTACTAGAGTTAAACTACTAGTCTATTTCAAATTAAACTCTCTCAGTAACAGAAAACTTTGTATCATAGTTAACCTGCTGGAAGTATTACTTAGTTTTGTAAACACACATTAACTGCTTACTTCCATCAGGTTCATTATAGAATAAGAGAGTCAGAAACATTCTTCTTCTATACTGAAGTAAAATTTGAGACTAACACCTAACATGTCTAAGTCGTTTTTGTATGTTCCAGTGTTAAGACACATTTAGAAAGAGACATCTTGCTACTTACAAGTAAAAACAAGACTTGTCATCTCTCCATTTGTCTTTGTCAAAATAAGCAGGTCATACATATTTATTGTCTCTTTATGTGAAATAACAAACAAGTCACAGCCAAACTTGTACATCAAGTTTTATTGTACATCATGGGGTGTTTAACACAAAACTGTAGCCATTAGGTGCCTTTTTAGATAAACAGTCAACTCAAGATAAATAGTTAATTAACTGTAATTACATTCTGTGACATTAAAGTCCACTAAAATGTTGTAGTATGTCTTTTGTTGCAAGTTTAAACTTCAGTTGCAATACAGTCATGACAAGACCACATAAAAAACATACAGTCAAAAAAATATATAGTTCTGTCTCGATTCAGAGAAATACATCAACAAGGAAAAAGGAAATAGGTCATACAACAACGTTGTATGTATAGTGTTGGTTGTTTTTCTGTTTAACTCAAGTGTCTGGATTATCTCAAAGCTACCAGCTACATTTGAAATAGATCCTTTCACACCTGTTCAACTATCAATTGCGATAGATTGTTTTAGAAAGCATTATTAATATTCAATTGTCACTATTTTCTAACAGATTTAATACAGAATTATCTACTGAATAAACACAACTAAATACATATATAACCAGTAGAGGAAAACCTCACACCTACTGAAAATGATGATGAAAGTTTTAATATCTTTATTTAAATGTTAGAAAACTGGAATAATCACATTTGAACAAAATTATAATTTGCAGAACTCATATAACTTATTTTCTTATTATTTATGTGATTTTACCTACAAGTTCTAATTACAGTTCTAATTATAATTACAGTTGTGTAAAAACAGCCATTGATTTGAAACTTAACTAAATATTTTAAATGGGTTTTCTCAATTTAACTTTTTTTTTTTTAATTAATGATATAAATGTTCCATCTAATTTGTTAAGTATCTATGTAACAATGTCATATGTTGGTTGGAAACAGGCAACAAAAGCTGAACTCCTGTTGTCTAATTTTTTAATTGACCTCTCAGTCCACCCTGTTCTGTTTGTGTATGCAAACTTTGTCTCTTCATAATTTGATCACCTGACTTCCTCTTTTGCTTTGACACATGCACCCAAAGTCTCCAGTAAGAAAACTGGCTTCTATTCTCGAGTCACACACAAATACAATACACACAACTAAAATATGTTCATTTTGTATTTTTCTATAAAAGAGTTGGTCCAACTTTACCCTGAAATAATTAGTTGAGAAGTTATGAATCAGTCCAATATTTACTTTATTCTGGAGGGATGACTCCATGGCCAGAGATAAAACAGAGTACAGGAAGAGTTTTAAGGTTTTATTTAACAACAAGGGTACCGGGGAATAAATCTGATGGATACTTGTAGGAAACTTCTTCAGTGCAGAACCAGAAGTAGTTGGTCACAGGAAGTGGTGGTGTGACATCACAACCAATATGGCCGACCAACAGAGAGCATGTGGACCAGATGGGGACAGTGAAAGCTAAGAATGGTGGCTGGCAACAGTGGAGAGTGTCCAGGGGAGTAGTAACAACTATGCAGAAGCACAATGTCGAAAAAAGTCCAAAATCTAACACTGATGATGATGACGAAGATAATGATAGAATCCGATCTCCAATAAACAGTGTGCCAATGAAGTCCGGGGATATGTACAGGGCAGAACAAGGTTATAAGGTTTATAAGGTTTGAAGGGAAGTCCAGCAGGCAAAATCCACAACACAATAGACAGTCCAGGTCAAAAACACTGGGAGGTCCACACAGAGTTGAAACAGGGCAGGAACAATGAGGGAGAGAACAGATCAGGGAAAAACACTCACGCAAAGGCAGGTTCAGGTCTGGTGAGGGGAATCCCACAGAGACAGGGTAGAAGGGGTGCAGATCTAGGAAGGGGAATCAGGCAGATACAGGTCCAGGTCTGGTACTGTGAGCAGGGGGAATGACAGGGAATAAACAGAACTCACAGCAGCAGCGGGTCAGGGAAGAGACGGGGTCCTGGGCAGGCAGAGTCAGAAAAATCAAAATGTGTCAGTCCAAATGAAAATACTGGATAGTGTTGTTCTCAGGTTGTCACGAGCAGGCCTGTATATGTAGTGTGGGGGAAACCAGGTGAGTGAAGACAATCAGACTGGGAGGAGGAAACAGGAAATTGAGGCTTGAACCATGACACTCTGGCTGCATTTCCTCAGCTGCTAAATGCTTCACTACATATTCATGCAGCTGTCTGCTGCGGATGAAACATTGGTGAGAGTGAACCAAATTAGTAGCGTTTTACTGATTTGGTGTCACAAAGATGATTTGAAACTAACAACTGCCAAAACAGCCAAGTGATGTGATGTGACCAATTTATTGTAATGTTTTTTTTCACATTCTGACTGAGCAGACCACATGTATTTGATGCATTATATGTTACACATGAATTAAAACCACTAACTATTTGAATTGGGGGCATGTTAGACCTAATATTAAAAAAACTGTTTGTTTCTCAATAAAAACTATGTGTGTATGTGAATGTTGTGAAGGACCAGTAATAAGTATGTATCTTAGCTGTATGAGTTGACCTGTGCCTCTTTAAACCATCTCAAATCAATAACGTTACCTTTATGTTTAACCGAGACAGAGTTTAATTCCATTCACTGATAAACTGAAACCTTCTTGTTGTTTAGGTTATGTTGTGTTTTACCTTTTTCTGACATGGAGGTCTATCTCCTTATCTACAGTACTAATGAAGTCTGTGGGTGAAGAAACAGACAGTGACATCATCAGCGTTAACATCATCAGCTCTTTTCTACTCCTGATCTCACTCACCATACATAAGCATGTTCACTTCCTTAGAGATACTGCTGACATCATTTCTGACTGATCAGACCAAATGTCCTGTCCACAATCCTAAATGTCCCATCACGATGATGTCAAACTGTACAAACTGTGCATAATATGAATAACATAAATTGAACAATTCACCTTGAGAGACTCCAAGCAGCATCACCTTTCGCCTAACCACAGTTTCCATCAGCAGCTGCTGGCCCAGTTACCAGCTTACAGACAAAGCTCTCATGTGCATCATGCCCCTAAATGTGCCCCGATGGTGTTTGGCCTGTGGGGTAAATGTGTGAAAACTGTGACTATGTTTAGCATTGTTATATTCATCTATTTGAGAGCAGAGAGTTAAGAAAAGGAAGTGGTTTCGCCTTTAGCTTACAAAAAGGTCTGAGGGCAGACATTTCTAAGATGTGTATATTCCTCTTTCAGCAAAGTCAGGTACAAATACAATAACAGATCTCTTAAACTGAAACTGACAGATGTCATGTGGTTTTCTGCATTAATTTGTCAAAAAAACATTATCTGACATGACATAGTGCCATACATCAAGGGTCTTCACTTGCATCATTTTACCTGTTTAGACCTACTCACATTTCTGTGTAAAGCTCATAATGTTTCTCTGTGATGGTCGTGTTTTAAAGCTTTTGTAGCTCTCCCCCTCTTTCTCTGTCCTCTTGTTAGATTATATCATCCTCCACTGAAAACTTGATTGAAGGAAAATGCCCAAAAACAAACAATTTTTTTTTTCATCAGTTAATAAAACACAAAACTGCAATGCCTCTGTAAACCAGTAGAAGGAAACCTCATACCTGCTAAAACTGACAACGTCTGAAATTCAACTTTTGGAACACCAAAGTCATCAGTCATGAGCAATACTGAAGCAACTTAACTAAATGGTTAAACATATATGTGGAGGTTTGATTTATATTAAATAATTAGACTTCAAATCTCATATTCAGCAACATTATTTCTGCTCAGGTTTTTGATTCAAAAGGTTTCATCACAGGGAGTAAATAACTTATCTGTTTTGTACCTCATTACACTAATCTAATTATTTCCTCCATGCTGTATTATTGGTGTTTTTGTCTTTTTTAACAAAGTTATATGTGAGAAAGGATTTTCCTTACCAACTTGTGCACTTTCCCTATAAGTCCATCCTCCGATGATGTCTTCAGTTATGGTGTATTTTTACCTCTGATGTATCATCATGTTCCAACTATGATTCAGCTTTGTCTCTATCTGCTGTTTCCTCTGTATTCATAGTAACTGAGTGCAAATGAAATTTGCAGACATATTTTACTGCGGTTAGACCTTCAGGTTCAACCATAAGCATTACATGCAGTCAAAATAAGTCAAACTGTGCATATACTCTTCAGAGATTCACTGCACAAGGTTATTTGGTAACAGAAAATCTGTGCAGATTCCTACAGTAACAGAACCTCGGCAGTTCAGTGCAGAGACGGAAGAATTGGGCATGAGGACAAACATCTCAGAAACCCTACATCAATCCTCATCATCTGGCTCATGCACGCCTACGCTAAAGCATGTCAGTGAGCCCTTAGTACAACAATTACCCGCTGACAAAAAATATCTAAATATAAAAACTAAAAGAAGAAGTGAAACAAGTAAACATATGTATATGTTTTTATACAGGCAGAGCACAGAGCAAGTTAACACTAAGAGCTCAAAAAAAAAAAGAAGAACGATTAAATAATTTTGTTATGATGTAATCTATGTAGGCCGTGTTGCATAGCTTCAGCATCATCTAATGAAACTCAAGTGAAAGGCTTTAGCAGGAGTTGATGGGCAGTGCAGGATACCAAAATACAGTAAAGTATTTGAGTATACTATCAGTGCATACACATTTTATTTATCAGTCTTCAAACTAGAGTACTATTTTGTTTTCAGCATGTATAGAGGAATCATAAGAAGACTGCAGTTCTTAGTTGCATAGACAGTTGTTGTCAAAACCATGAATATGTAATTTAGTGTAACAGAGTTTAAAGTAAATCAGTGTAAACCTATAACTGAAATCGTGTTGGTGTCTAATTCTCATATTCCTGTATATAAACAAAGATTAACTTTCTCTACACATTATTATTATTTAAAGTGCCCTTAAAACCTCAAACAATATCGTCATACATAAATTATTGTTTTGTTATCCACAACATGGTGAAGGAAGCAGAATTTAATTCATATTGTTACACATTTATATTGTGCAGATTGTTAAACCTTTAAGTGGCACATTCAGTGAATTTACTTAAAATAATGCGTCATAGAAAACTGAGCTAGTGCCCTCAAATAGGTTGCTGGAGACCAGATAATGTAGAAGTCTTGAAATGGTTGAAGTTTCATGTAGTATGTTCATCTTGCTCTATGAGGAGAACCAGTGAGGGAAGTGATACAAAACTATATCAAACAATAGACTGAACTTTTCCCACAAAGACCTTCTCTTGACTTTCTGCTGCATTCTACAAAATCCACTTCCTCCAAACGTAGACTGATCAACACCAAGTCCAGGTAGGTATAATTAAAGTGTCCATATTATGCAAAATCCACCATGTATGTTAGAAGTGCACTGCATCCTTTTTTACATTTTCTGGTTTCAGTTGAGTTTTGCACTGATTAACTTTAATCTCTGTTACACCAAATTACATATTTATGGTGTTTACAGCAACCATCTCTGCAACTAAGATCTGCAGTCTTCTCATGATTTCTCCATTCATGCTGTGAACAAAAGCTAAAAATTACATACAGTAAACAAATGTTACTTGACTGTGACATAATTTGAGTGAAACTAAAACAAACTAAGCATATGTTGTCACAGCACTGCAGGAGTTATGAGTTATCAGCAGTTATCAGCATCAACTAACAGACAGACAAAAAATATTTTAGCTATGTGATTCTTGATATTATTTAAAGTCAGTACCAACATCATATTTAGTAATGGTTTGTGGTGCTGTTCAAGGTTTGTTTACATTAATAAATCTTTTGTTACATTTAATAATACTGTACTACATAGCCTTGTTTATCAGACTACTAATAATGGTGTAGACTGAGACATAAACAGCAACTTCAGCCTTTATTTAAAAGTTTTAAGACTATATTCAAACTTCTGATAATAGATACTATATCACGGTTTTCTTTTTTAATCAATGATTCAACCATATTTTAAACATGGGTGAAGGATAACAATTAAGACACATCCTGAATTTTGAAAACTTTAATTTGGTTTAAAAAAATTAAACTCACATATCTTACACGTACTTAAGTAAAGCTTTAGACAGATATCTTGTTGTTTACAGTTGACTCAACAACAATATTACTATACATCAAATTATTTTTGATCAAATAGGAGACAAAAATAAGAATTTACACCTCTTTACTCTCATCCAGTAAAATCTGAATGAGCATTTCTCTAACGCGTCTGTTTTGTACTGGTTCTTGGAGCCTGTGGTTCAGCGCCAACTGGGGAACTGTTCAAATTGAAGAAGAGGATCGTTTACCTGAGGGTGCTGAAAAGAGAGAATACCGCATAGTTATTTTCACAAAAATATAATAGTATTGATTTAAATGCTGTCATTAATTGCTAGGGTTTATTACGGGCAAGTCTTACCTGACTTCCTACGACATATGCAAACTATCACTGCTATCACTAGCAGTATGCCGACTACAGAACCAACTGCGACTGGTATGTGGGTCGGCATGGTGACAAGAGACCATGCGGTGTATTCTGGTGACAAGAGACCACATTGGTAAATATAAGTTACTACATGTATATCAAGTAGAGGGAAAAGATTAGTCTTTTTATATTACAATTTGTTCATTTCAGATGAAATAACTGATGAGAACAAAAAACAGTCCTCTTTCAAAATCCATGTAGATGTTGTAGTAAATAACATAACATACACCAACCACACTGTAACATGACGCTGAGCAGCAAGTGCTCCATACACTAAATTTTCTGGCACAATATTATATATGAAGCCAACAACATCATCCTACACAGCTGCATTAAAATACCAAACAATACCAACATTAGCCAAAACACTACAAACAGAGTTCACACTTCCTGTCATGATTTGGCACCACCCAATTCTCTACAGCAGGCATGGATAATAAATTATTGCTATGAGGCCTCATACTGAAAAAAAAGGTAACACACAAGATGACAAATACTGAAAACTCCCGTTAAACCACAACCAGTTCCTGTGAGGGAACCGCACCTACCACTTTTTTTCTAAACTCTTTTCATAAGTTGCATTGTGCAATAATGACTGACTAAATGGAAGGTTTGACCATACATTTAAGAACATGCTCTACTATAAAATGCAGGAATCAGATATATCTCATTATCATTTTGTGCAGTTTGATAAAAATAAAAAATTTAAGTAGTGTGTTTCTTGGAAGCAGCACCTTTTATATTAGCTGATACTTGGATAAACAGCGTACAGTAGACTGTTCATTCTGAATTAACAGTATGAAAAAGAACATGACTGACATGACAAAGATATTTTCTGATTTCATCTTCTTTTGCACAAACTGGTGCGTCGAGTTTTGCATTTTCAAAAGATTGGCGACACTTGTTTTAATACTTGCCTTGAACATCCAGCTGAACAGTGTTGTTTCTCAATAAAAATCCCATTTAGATCAAAGACCTCTGAGAAGTATTGACCTGAATCACTTTTCTCCACATTTGTGATCTTGAGCGTCCCATTGTTGATAAAAAACTGTGTTCTGTTTTTAAATTTCTCCTCTATCGACACCTCTTCTTTCTTCAGACCGAAAACAGTTGCGTATCCAGAGTGCTGCACTTTCTTACACCGCACAGTAAGGCCACTAGCATTGGTCATCACTTGAATATACACAGATCCTCCAAGAACAACAGTGCACGGTGTGTGTAGACTCTGAGTGGCATCACATTTAGTCTCAGCAGCTGGAGCTGAAAAAATAGCTGTGGAAGACATATTGAAATGGAAATGATGGTTTTGATTGACCTGTGTTTAATCTTTAATAATGAAATCTTACCATGAATTCCACCTGGTAACATCACAAGAAGAAGAAGTAGAACTTGCTCCATCCTTATTTGTCATGCAAAAAACGTTGTTACCTCTAAAAAAAATTAAAAGAAGCTATAAAGTAAAGCTACTGATATAAATCAATGATGAACCTCAGCAGAAAGGTTATGCCAGATACTAACAGGAAACTGTATATGTGTAAAGGGTTTGTTACAGGAGTTAGAGGGCAGGAAATGAACTGTCTCACTTCTCCCTCCAAACACAAGCCTGAAGCAACATACCGTGCTGTGTGTGAACTGATCTTAGGAAATACCTACATGTGAAATCTTTTCCACCCTTTCTGTTGAAATCACACATGTGAAACTGAATCTGATTTGAACTGAATGGACCAGCTACATGTGTGACAGGGGTGGCAGTTTCAACATGTTAAAGCCGCTACTGTGAAGACAGATGTGGTGTTTGTGTTGCTTTGTTTGCATATTGATGTCCTCAAAAAAATGGAAGTGAGAGTGAACATAAAAATGCCCGTACACATGTGATGCAGTGAACTGGTAAAAAAAAAAAAAAAGCAGAATTCATGTGGGCAAAATTGCATTAATAGCAAATTAATCGTCTGCATTCTTCTTTAAGAAAAAGCATACAACTGGTTTCATGATGGAGCAAGCTGATCATGCATTGAAGCCATTCTGGTAGGCGCCTTCATCATACAGTACATGGAGGTCTTATTAGTGGTGGATATTAACATTAGTTTCATAAGAAGAAGAGGGGGTCTCACTGAACTAGACAGCAGCCTGATACACAAGAGCTACACACTCTGCAAACCAAAGCACATCAGCCTTCTAGAGATGGAAATCACACATCACATTGTTAATTTAAAATTATCTGTAGTCACGGACTACAGTGTATATTGTTTTCCTTCTTCTGTGGGTGGATTTCCATTTGAATCGTTTTTTACCAGTTCCCTTTGAAGATTTGTTTCGGATTCCTTCATACACGTACTGAATATGTAGCTCTCACTGCAGACATCTGTTTAGAAGCTGGATTTAGTTGCTCTGCTGCAGCAGATTAAACAGCAGTTTTTAAACACATCAAGCTTTTGACCTGAGCTCCTGAGGTAGTATTTAATGTACGTGAAAGATACTTGAAACACATCCCCAAGAGTAAGTGCAGCAAAAGGCCTGCATCAAAGCAATATTTTAACCCAGAGCAAATGTCTGTCTGAATACAACGTGAAAATAAATATAACTTTAAACTGTGTAGAAATAACTTCTGGCATGATCACTCTGCTGAGCTCAACTCGGGGGGCCTACAGTCCACCAGGATTCTCAGGACAACGTCATGTATGACATTAACAAACTCATCACAGAGCAGACTTAGTAGCTAAGAAAAGCATTACTTACATTTCGGTTCCTATAACCTGACCAGAGAGAGTTCACAGGAGGCGTTGAAGTGGAAGGTCAGCGAAACCCACCTGGAGATGCACCACCACAATACACACAGAAGAAAAAAAAATTTGCAGAGCAACAGACCACATGAAGCAGGAACACCTGCACCTGTATAATCTTATGTTGTAATTTCTAATTTTATGCACAAACCATAAACAGACTATGTGATGAAAAACTGCATGAGAAACACGTAAAAACAGGTTGAGTTTCTATCTGACCCAAAGTAAGGAAGCTGATACAGTACTTACTAAATTATTGCATCTCTATTTTTGCTGTCTGTGGTTCTGGATCCAGTCTCCTGCTCCTCCTCTTTTTCCTCTGCAGAGTTTTACGCTGCGCAACGATTTGAATCGTTTAGATTATTGTCTGGATTTTAACTTGTTGACTCTGAGCTTTTAAGCCAAACGCTTTAAACTCTACGGTCCACATCCAGCATCAGCACACCAGCAACCATCCACAGCTGTTTATGTTTATCGACCTTAAGGATACCACCACAGTCCGTGTTGGAGACGCGGAGTCGAACCGACCGGAGCTGGCACCGTGGAGACAAACGTGAGGAAGATCACCACTGTCACACGGAGGCGCAGCGGCATCGTGCAGCTGCTCGACTGGGTTGATGACCACGTTGCAGCCACACCTATCTCTCTCTCTCTCTCTCTCTCTCTATTTCGCTCTCTCACTCTCCTGGTTTATTGCTTATTGCACATTAATCCACAGCCCCACTGTCCACTGGGAAATATCTCGGATCTCAAGGAACAACAACTATCACAGATTATCTCCTAACACCTTAACCCTGACATGAACTAATAATATTAAATACTTTGAATTGTATCCAGTGTTTAATTCTAATACTTTTGAAGCACATTTGAGTTCAGAGTTGTCATTTCACAGTCGAGAAAACCTCAATCTATTATAGTTTAACATAACCACCAGCAATATGAAGAACTGCAAAAAGCTTGCATCTGGTTTAAATAAGGTGGCTGACTGAATGCAGTATATAACCCTAGTGTGAATTGACATCATCAAATAATATGTGTCAGGAAATGAAGAGGAGCAGAATTTACCACCAGTGCTTCTTAAAATACGATCTAATAGCCCTCCGCAAATCATTTTCATTTACGCCTTTCACTGATCCCTTTGCATGTGTTGTTAGTAATGTTAAACAGTGGTGAGAAATGTCTGCATTGAACTCTACTTTCATCAAAAAGCTTTTAGCACAATTTTACTGTAAAAGCTGGAATAGGATTTTACAACACACATTTTAGAAGAGGACCCTATTATGACATTAGAAGTGATTCATCAGTTGTAAATGGACAAGAAAAGGTGTTGACAGTGACTTTGAGGATGGAATTAAAACTTGCAACTAATGTCACATTAACACAGAGGTAGTCATCTTGTATATTCATCATAGTTACAAATAGTTGTACATGATTTCTCTTTGTCGATTACAGTGATTTTGATTTTCTAAAACACTGAAAATCTGCTTACATACAGTACTTGTGTTATCTTGCAAAATAATCCGGCTCACATTTTTTCTTTTTCTCTTTCATAATTTTAACTTAGTCACATACACATTTGCATAAACCTGCTACAAATCCATTACCTACACTGAATGATTTCAGTCAATCAGTTGGTCCAGACAGACTCAACATACAGCTATAACTGGATCTTCGTCACACTGACAACTGGTCTTTCAGAAATCTTTTTTTCAAACCATTTTTTTAAAGTCATGCCCTTTTTATATCCTGTTGGACATGATTCTTGTGTTAAGTCTGCGGAAAAATGAGTTGCCTTTGGACAGTTTAAGCTTTGTCTTCCAATCCTTGTTCTTTTTCTGGTAAACACGGTGCCAGTTGTCCTCCTCCTCGTCTCCCATCCAGGGGACCCAGGCACCTCCATTCAGGTTGGGGTCAGCCCGCGGGTCCTCTGATGGGTACCTCACTGGCACAGCAGTCCGGTTGTAGTACACTAGCCTGGCTAAAAGCTCTTTGACAACATCTGGTCTCTGTTCAGAAAGGTCAAAGCGTTCATAAGGGTCTCCAGAGATGTTGAAAAGCCACAGTGATTTCCGGGGTACAATGTGTCGCTCGAGGTTCCACCATTCAGCAGGGAAACCTGGAAGCATCGGTGGTGGGATCCAGTCTCCATAGCCAGGGTCTCCTGTCAGGAGTTTCCAGTCCCCAGCCCGTATAGACGCCTGAATAGCTGTATTCCATATCCCATATCCTTTCTGCAGGGAGCCACTGCGTGCGTGGTTATAGAGAGGGTCGATGTTGTGGAGGATCTCCAATCTGGGAGACTCTTTACCCTCACTGATGGCTTCCCAAACATTATATCCATCCACTCCTTTGGTCAATGACTCATTGCCACCTGCTAGTCCCACCAGTGTGGGGTACCAGTCAGTAATATGCACCAGGGCTTTACTCACCCTCCTCTTCTTCCTCAGCAGAGGGCTGTGGACGAAACCAAGACCACGGACACCACCTTCCCAGTAGGTGCCTTTACGTCCTCGGAGCGGCCAGTTACTGCCACCAGACAAAGGCTGACCGCCATTGTCGGTGGAAAAGATGATCACACTGTTCTGATAGTAACCATACTTGCGTAGGGCGTATGTTATGTTGTGAACTGCCTCATCTACAGTTGAGACCATAGCAGCATATCTCCTGCGTGCCACGTTCTCCAGCTCACGGTATGGGTAGATGTATTCCCGTGGAGACTGCAGGGGTGTGTGAACTGCTTGGAAGGACAGAAAGATGAACAGTGGCTGCGAATGAGGATCTTGGGTTGCCAGGATCTTACGGACTCTCTGCGTGTACAGATGGGTGGAGTATTTGCCCCTGTGATTCCAGGCAACCGACTCTCCCTCATGGAGGTCAAAGCCACACAGGCCAGGTCCATCACAGGAGTTGTAGGTATAATAGTTTACACTGCCCGTTAAAGAGCCAAAATATGTGTCAAAGCCACGACGCGTCGGCAAACACTCCTTCTTGTAGAAGCCCAGGTGCCACTTGCCGACCATGTGGGTGGAGTAGCCGAGCTCTTGCAACCTCTGTGGCAGAGTGACATGGTCGAAAGGCAGGCAGTTTGGCTGTCGGGGACGAATGATTGAGTGCTGCAGGCCAGTGTGAATTTGATACCTGTAAAGGTAATGATTGAGAAAACTGTCAAAAGGTCAGCTGTGCGATTTCTCCCTCAATTTCATATGTAGTTAACAATGTTGTCAACAAACTCTTTATCGTCACAGCCTAAATAAATATATTTAGAAAAACCTGTCAAATAATTCACATGTTCAAGTTGATGTTTTATATTTTAAACTTTAATTACAATTTAAAATATATTCTGAACTTTCACATGACAACATTTAATTTTACATTTTTTTGGAGAGAGAAGTGTTTAGAACAATTAACATATGGGAATATGAGAATCTACAGCTTTGCAGTTTACAGGTTTAAAGGCAAAATAAATGATCAAGCTCCTTATTTTATAGTAAAAAAAGTGCAAACTTTGACAAAAGCTTATTTTGATACAATTTAAAACAGTCCAGAAGACTAGCCCGCTTTTATTTTGTAAGATGTATTTATTTATCTTTATTATTATGTTTTAAATTAGATTTTCCCATTCATTAGAATATTATAGCTACAAAATGAAGTCCTATTGTGTTGGTTGTGCTTTATTTTACATCTATTGTTGCACACTATAAATCAGTAATACTATTGAGAGTTAAACAAGTGTTCATCTCAAATTTAACAAACAGACAAAAAGAAACAATGCTACTAACACTTTACCTGCCGGTGATGAGTTGACTGCGGGATGGGGTACAGATGGGCTGGATGTAATAATTCTCCAACTTTACTCCGTCAGCAGCCAGTTTATCCAGCGTGGGTGTCCTGATATCAGAGCTGTGATAACCAATGTCATTGAATCCCTGATCATCTGTCAAGATGAAAATGATGTGAGGACGCTGTGCAGTGGAAGGCCTGCCTCCAAAAGTTTGGCCTGGTTCATTTTCCACCTGATTAGGACTCATCAGATCCCAAGTCAGGTACCCGAGGCTGAGCAGGCTCATCATGGAGAAACCCGTCAAAGCTGTCGTTGCCATGGCTCCTGTGACACTTTTATATGTCAGACTGGCTACTGTGTAGTTTTTTTCGTCACCAAATCATTATGCAGAAGCAAGATGAAAGATATCCTCTGAGTGGACCTTCTTCTTTTGAATGGCAAGTGAGCAGTCAGAAACACACGAAAGCTACACATCCATCCTCACCACTGACTTTCCAAACAGTTTCAGCCTCCTTAGCAAGCGTTTCACTTTCCCCTAGTGATCCCATAACCCCGCCCATTTGCCTTGCTGCCTCACTGAAATAACACCAGCCCTCCGCCACCCAAAAAACACACAGGAATGTTTCTACTACATCCAGGTGTTAATGGCAAGTTTACATCCCACATTAATTGCCAACTTGAGTCACTTTGCTAAATCCTAAACTTAAGGAATGTAGTTCTGTTGCAAATGCATATTTGCTCCAGTCAGTTCAAAGGCATCTTTGAACACGTACACAGCCAGAAGAATCACGCCATGCAGTCTCCTGTCCATTCAGGCTGTTTCAAGGTAATTTGATTTCAATGAACCACACTGCCAACTTCACAAATTACTAGAAAGCAAGAAAAAACATTCCTATCTGACCTGGTTTAGCGATGGATGACAGAGGGTCTACAGAAAGACCCTCAGAAAAACATCGTGTGTGAGGGGGATTTGGGTTTTGGGGTGGCTGTGGGGCCCTGCAGACACAATCACACACACTGTTCCCCACTCCACTCCACTGCGCTCACAAACACTCTCTTATTATTCCTGCTGTTTTATGAGTACTGCAGACCTGAGGAGAGAGACAGAGCAGACTCTGACTCTGATAACATCTCCAACCAGGCGTCAAAGAACCACTTTACAAATCATCCAACTGCTCAGTGGAAAGCAGCAGGGCTGCACAGCTTCAGCTACAGCTCCTCATTGCACCACATTTTGTCTGTAGACCTTCATTATGCTGTAGATTCATGTTAACTGGAAATAAGGAAGGTCTGGGGGTGCACAAGGTAAAAAAACAATTAATAGGAAAAATAGGAAGTACATTTAGGTCAATTTTAAGATATAATACATTGTTATATTTCTGGTGTGATGCTCACACACTGAACCGGGACCAATCGTTGCTCACAGACTTTTATAAGGTCAGTAAAAAATCTTCAGGTTCACGTGTTTGTAGTGAAGCAAGTTCTTGTTTCAACATATAAAAATAGATTAGCTAAAGGTAACAAAGACCACACAAAATAATTAAAGCTGAAGTCAGGAGGTGGTAAACATACAAGAAGGTTAAACATCACATCTTGCAAATGTCGATATTGGGCCACGTTGTTGCCTGTGACTTAAAGGAAGTATGAGTCTCCTGTAAAGGGCACAAGGCTGCGGCCAGGGATGTTTGCCCGGCAGCAGAAGAGCCATCTTTGGAGCAGATCTGCTGAGTTTGAGGTCAAGCCAGGAAGGAGAGAGAAGAAAAAAATGATTGAGGTGCACCTGAAGTTTAACACCCTCCTGTTTATTTATGTAGTTTTCCTAGAGGGAGCAGCTTGAACAGCTGAAGGTCTCACCAAACACCCCAGAGCTGTTGTGCAATCACACTAAGTTAATGTTATTGATCATAGTAAGTTTGCAACATGTCAGCAAGCTGCAGAGTATGTTATCTGTGTGTGTGTGTGTGTGTGTGTGTGTGTGTGTGTGTGTGTGTGTGTGTGTGTGTGTGTGTGTGTGTGTGTGTGCGTGTGTGTGTTTAGGAAAGTAAGCAATATTTATAGGTTGTAACTCAGTAGGCCAGAGGTGTCACTAACATCGCTACTACAAATAATAACATTATGAACTTTGAACAGAAATTTTGTTCAATGGCACTCAGTTCATATAAGTCTGCAAAAGATGTTCACAGGTTCATTACACAGATATTTTAGAGCTTGCATTCCACATCTACTAATCCTTATTTGAATTGTCATATTGCCAAAATAAAGACTTCAACCACTGACCAAGAAATGGCTTAATGGCAGTATTTATGGAAACAGTTACATTACAATGTACCACAAGTAGCGTTTTCATTGACCCCAAATGTGGAGCAAACACCACGCTTGGTTTGTGGAGGTAATTTTTAGTTATTTGTTTGTTCTAATTTATCTTGGGCTGCTGTGTCAAATTTTTAAAATGAGCTAAAAATAAAAGATGTGTAAATATTACAGCATTCTTGTAACCTGCAGCAGTCCGATTGCAGGAATAGTATGACTCAAAAACAGTGAGCGGCGGCCATGTTTAGAGTTAATTTAAGTCACTCATGCTGAGTTGCTGTTGACCCAGATGTGAATCAGTGGAAATTAAAGTTTAAGCCTGATTGCAGATCACATTCTCAGACTCTTGTGCACCGGTCTTTTCATCTTTTTACCTGCTTCACTGCTCTCTCCTGCTGTTCTAAATAGAAATATAGAAATTGTGCATGTTTTCTGGAGGATTCTCCTTGTGTCAAACCTAGTGATGTTCTGTATTTAAGTTGGCTTTTGTGTGTAAATGTAAAAATGTGATAGCAACCTTAAGATCAAGCTACTTGGAAATATCTCAGAGTTGCATGTGTTTGCGCTGTGAACATCTGTGGTGTGTTAGTTAGTTGTTCATTACCCTCATAATGTATCCAATGTCTTCCAAAGGCGGATGTGAACAGAACAGAGTGTCGTGGAGCATTGTAAATTTAACAGCGCCTCCTTGTTTTCTCCTGCTTAATTAAAGGCGGACATATAAAAACACAATCAAAGTGCAGTTTCATTCAGAAGGAGTTTATTGCTTTAAACTATAGAGGTTCATTCATGAACTTAGTACAAGGCACTAGTAACTTTTAAAAACCTCATATTGACCTTCCACCTGGTTTTCTCTCATATACTCATAAAAAAACACACACACACATACTGTCTTATAACGGCTTCTTAATTTTAAATCACTTTCCGAACGCGTTTGAAACCTCTTTTCGTGAGCAAACTTGAAATAAAATGAAATAATGAGATGAAAGGGAAGCAGAAACTGGGAGATGATGATGAGGTTGCTGCTGCTACTCCAGATGTTGGCTTTGGCTAAAGGAAGAGGTGCTGTGATTGAATACGTCTGCTCCCCTTCACCATGAACACTACCCCCTTTCTAATCAACGCAGCCCTGCCAGTAAACCTGCACATTACTCCCCCTCTTACCCCAATTTTCTAATCTGAGTGAGTCTGGATGGAGGTTTTCTTTCTTCCTGTACCCCAACCCCCAGCCAAAACCTTACTTCAGCTTGTTGCCCCTCTACCACGTACAAAAGTACCTTTGTTTAAAGTTGTTCAGCAAGTCCCTTTTCATCTGTTTCATGTTTTCAACATCAATTCATCAAATGAGGGGTAATTTAGGACCCTCATCTTTGTTTCTTTCTTGGATCAGTCATTTTAATTTAAGAGACCAACCAAGGGTTTTATGGTTTGTGGTGGTTTTGTGCTGCTTTGACTCTGTGAGGTCTTGCTCCTATAGAATGTGTCAGCAACCTTATGTGTTTTCACGGAAATTATGAATATCTGTATAAATAATGTGTATAATTAAGACATACTTACCACATTTTGACCAAATATGAATTAATAATATATGCACCTTCAGATAAATTGTGGTCTTATAAGTATAGTCAAGAAACAACTAAGATCAGTGCTTAAGTTTCTCATAGTTAATGTTAGCCTCTTTCTGAGAGTGAATGTGGTTTACCATATGCCATGTTACTAGCCACAACTAGATCTAGATTAGCAGTGCCAGAAAAAAACATTTCTGTGTATATGGGTCAAAAACCAAATGAAAATGGGTTAAATGAAAAGGACTCTCTGCATAGTCACTAAGTTGTATTTAATTAGTATTTTCTCTGCTTGTGTGTTGTTCTCTTTCTGTCTGTGGCGTTTTTAATGTTGAGATGGAACCTTACACCTGAGGAGGCAGTCCAGAGCTTGAGCACTGGCCTTGGCCCCTGACTGTGGGCATGTTTGATTTGGCCCATGCAGACGTGCAGCAGCACCTGGGTAGAAAGGCCAAGCACAACACTACTTTACAAGCCTCCAGCAAAGTCATGACGGACATCTGAAGGAGCCTCAATGAACAATCACTACCGGTCCCTGCAGGTGCATTTGCCTTGATGTTACTTTCATTTGATGCAATTGATTCAGTTACATCTTATATTTGAATACAATATGATTTACTTATTAACTTACTGTGTGTTGTACATGTCGTTACATATTAATACAGGTAATTATGTGCAGCTACAGCTAGTAAGCACAGATGGGAGCTGCTCAATGTGTGGAATGTGAGGTAGATTTATTTCCTGTGAAACAGTATGCCATTTACAAGGGTAACCTGTACAAATATCCCAGTCATCTTTACTGCAACATGACACCAAAGCTAAAGAAAATGCTCTTGTTTTTCTTGTGCTCAGTCATGTAAAGTTTATTTATTTCTCTTTCTCCAGTAATTTCACCTTAATTTTATTCTAATTCAATATATTGTGATATTTAACTGAGGAAATATTACGTCAAATTTACTTAAACCACTTGGTGGTCTCCCTGAGAATAGCGAGCTGAATCAGCCTCATATCTAGATTCAAACCAGTGGTGTAGTGTGCATGTGTGTTTAAGGGTAGAGGGGCTGTGTAAGATGAAGAAATCAAGCCTGGTGAGACCTACTGAGCACTGACGTTGAGTTTGGACTACACACTGCTTTCCTTTCCTGGTTTTGCCTGATGAATGGAGCGCTTTCAGTCGTTTTGCTCCAGCTGACCCACTGCTTACCCAATACTATACTCTAGTTTGACCCAAGGCCTTACCGCCACCTCTCTCAGATATATTCCCTGGCAGTCTGTTGTACCTAAATCCCTTTAGCTTCCTTCCAAATTAGCCAGACCAGGGGAAAAAGTTATTATCCAAAAGGGCCTGGTGGACAGGAGTGTGCCCTTTCTGGCAGCTTCGGAAAGGTTTCTCTTTTGTCCTTTTGATTGGGGAGTTTATGTCAAGAAACCAAGAGCCGCAAGAGAAACTGGTGAAATGGTAGCCAGGAAGGACAAGGAGAGGAGATTTAAGTATGAGCCAGTGGTTTATCCTTCAGTTTCTCACGTTCTCCTGTCGGCACACATTCATCACATCTGTATTCAGGGTTTGCTTTGCTAAAAGAAACTGGGTGCCACATTTCAACAGGCTTATTTCAGTTCACTTTATTCAATAAAGTGAGCTAAAACTAAACAAAATCTTGGAAAAGTTACAGCCAAGTAGAAAATAAAAAAATGGTCACTAATGGCTCAATTTAATACTGGGGGGGCCTGAGCCATTCAGATTTAAAAAAAAGAAAATAATAAAAAAAAAGAAATAAGATACTGACATAGTTGGAAAATAAAATAAACCTCTCTAAAAGGGTCTCTAAACAAATTTTACTTAATGTTATATCGTGTTTCACTGTGGAAATTCTTTATTTTCCAGAAAACATAATGCACGGGCTGTATAGTGGCCGCACGGTGGAAGTACTCCAGCTCCCATCGTGCATTGCGATGGTGCACGGAACTACATCCTGAGTTCAAAGTTGAACTTTCCAACATGCGTGTTGTAGTTGACTTACAGTAACTCTGAGCACAATGTGTCTACTTTTAATATGAGAATACTTCTGGTCGTTACTGTTCCGTGTTTGTTTGTCGGCTTCTTCGGGTGTCGGACATGTCCGCGAACGCCTCAAAGCCCGAGTTGCTCGGGCTGATTTACCGCCATTTGAAGGAGCAGGGTTTCCACTCAGCTGCGGAGGAGCTCCAGAGGTGCAGCCCCCAGGTCAGCACAGAGAAAACACGACTGTACTCATCAGACGTGACGGAGGGGTCGTGTGGGACATTTATAATAACTAATAAACGGAAATGCAAATACTACAGCTGTGTCTCAGACAATGTGTCACATTCACGTGTCTTCTTTTAGAGACTCTGTTCGCCTGCAGCTGTCTTTTAAAAAGTGTTGACACAAGCTGATCTTCAAGTCTGCTGGACTGTTCTGCAGTTTTATAACGACACTACTGAAATACTGTTTGTTTTTGTAAACAACACTACTTCAAGCGTAGTTGGGAAATGTCTCTTTAGTGTGGATGTCCCACATAGGAGCTGAGTAATTACAACAAACAGTTCACTTTAGTTTACAGTTTCCTCCAGTGGTTCAGAAACTCACACATGAGCAGAAACAAGTAGAGTGACAGTAAAGTTCACAGTAAACATTTAGATTTGTGAAATGGAGCTCGCGATGAGCTTTATCAGTAATTTTCCTGCTATGACCAAAAGTGTCTCCAGATGAAAACCCTGGTATAATAATCAGTGTTGCTCTGTATTGTTTACTGTTTATACTAAACACCTCATTTTCTTTATTTTCTGCAGGGGGGGAGCAAAATATCTGCATCACTACTGGACATCTACACCTCCTGGTTAAAGTGAGCACAACTTCTCGATCCATTTCAGAAATCAAATAAAACAGTGGGGAGCATGTGATTTCTATTGTTTCTGTTTATGACAGTGACTCAAAGAAGAAAAGACGGCGTGATTCACAGACGCACTCCAGTTCTAAAGACAAACGAAGGACTCCAGTTAAAGGTGCGCTGTCTTTTTCCCAAACAATGCAGACCTCCTCTAACCTGTGTTCAGTATGTGAAAGTTAAAGCATTCTGTGCAGAGTTAATACAAATACGTCTCTGCTGGCACCAATACAGCTCTTAGACCAGAATTTATATATATTTAAAAAAGACACCCCTTATATTTCATCTTCTGTGTTTATATTTTTTTGCATCAGCAACAAAAATCCAAACTTTGACGACGTCCAACCAGACTCCAGCTGAGGATGACAGCAGGTTTGAGAGCGGGGAGCTCAGTCAGAGTCTACTGACACAGGTGACTCAGAGAATTAAACCTTAACATCACTACTTCCGATCATAGTATGCTCTGATTCATCAATAGTTTTTTAGAAAAATGAGGGCACAATCAGCAAAGCCTCAGTCTTTGACCTTTATTATCTGATTTCGACTATACGTGCTGTCTTTTAAAATACTGATAATCTCTATTAAAATGTTTGTGGTAATAATTCAAATGCTGCAAAGACTAAAGCTGGTTTCCCCTCTCATCAGAACAAAACTCCCAAGAAGAAAAGCAGCACCACCTCTAAACAGGAAGCTCCTGTTGGTATGTCTTGACTTAGGTTGACAGCAACAATCATTCAGAGTAAAAAGAGTTCGGAGTATTTAAATTCATTATTCATTCATTCTGTAAACTCCTTATTTCCAGGAACGCCAAAGAGACAGAAGACTGTAAAAAAGACAGACACGCAAAAAAAGAAGGTGAGTTTTTATTTAGTTTTTGTTTTTTAATTATGAAAATGGATGTTTAACTTTACTATATAGGCTGTGATTTTTCTTTCTTTTCTTTCTGTCTTTTTAGTCTGTGCCAGCAAAAAGAAAAAAAGGTGAAGGTAAATCTGTAGAAAATGTCGACAAGGGGAAGAAATCAAAGATCCAAAAAAAGGACAAGCTGGTGTCTGCTGCTGGTGGAGATGGTTCAGACTCTGACAGCAGTCTGGATGTGGAGAAATGGAAGAAAAGAGTCATGCAGTTGACAGGTTGGTTGTGTGGTGTGTGTGTGTTGTGTGTGTGTGGTGTGTGTGTGTGGGTGGGTGTGGTGTGTGTGTGTGTGTGTGTGTGTGTGTGTGTGTGTGTGTGTGTGTGTGTGTGTGTTGTGGTGAGAAAAGGAATCTTGCAAATACATACTTGCATCTATTTGCAAGTATGTAAAGGATAAGCAGAGCTAAACAAACCATATTGTCCACATTAGAGAATGAAAACATTCACAATGTGGCCAGTGGAGTATTGTGTGTATGCATGTTGCTGTAATCACAAGGAGATGTTGCTGCTGAGACACTCACCTTGTGCACAACAAACCAAGCCCCACTTCCCTGGGTTGAGCTACAACTAATGTTTCCAAAAACTGACGGCTTGAACGGTTTCATAAAATATATTGTGGGGCTCCAGGTAAGAGGAAAAGTGAGTGGTGTGTGTTTTTTGGGAGGTTTTCATATTGGAAAGAGACTGGATGAAGAGCGGAGAACATTAGTGGATTGGTGTGGAAAATGCTGGAAATGGTAGAAGATGAGACAGGTGATGCGAATGAAGAGAAAGGCAGGACTCTGTTCTTTAACTTTAAAGGGAGAAGGACAGCACCACCCATGAACAACCTCACCACGGAAAACAGTGATTTCACACAAACAGAGCTGTGTGCACCTGCCATCAGTGTTTTCTTTTAGGCATTTTTGCCTCCTCCTACATGTTTGTTTAGTGTCTTCGTCATGTTTACTCTGTCCACAGATGATGACATAGCCAAGATGGAGAGCATCAATGCTCTGGACTCGTCTGCGCCGCAACCTAAGAAAAAGGCAGTCAGGAAACCCCGGGCTAGAGCACCCGCAAAGACTGTTCAAAAGGCTAATGGTACTGTTGAAAAGAACAAAAAGATGAATCAGGAAGCTGGGACAGAGACTCCTGCAAGGATTAGTAAGCCTAAGAAGAACAGTCCAAAAAAGACTCTGACCTCCTCCACCACACTGAACCAAGAGCAAAACCTCAATGCTGTAGAGGACAGACCAGCTACGTCCACTGTGTCCCCTTTGAAGCAGACACCAGGGAAAGAGAAAAGGAAAGCTGTGACGCCCAGTGAAGAAAACACAAATGAGACAACATCCGAGCCCAAGAAGAAGAAGAAAAAGAAAAAGGAGGC
The DNA here is from genome assembly GCF_900324465.2 of Anabas testudineus. Lineage (NCBI taxonomy): Eukaryota > Metazoa > Chordata > Actinopteri > Anabantiformes > Anabantidae > Anabas > Anabas testudineus. The sequence goes on from NC_046619.1 coordinate 10,897,412, forward strand.
TAGTGAAGAAGAGGTGGGAGGGAAAGCAAATGGTGAAACTGGTGAAGACGGAAAAGAAAAAGTCAGTAAAGTAAAGAAGAACAAAGTCACAGAGCAAGAGTTATCTGATAAACCTATGGAAGAGAAGAAAAAGACGAATGGACCAAAGGGAGATAGCGGCAGGAATGAGACTGAAGAAGAAACGACTGAGCAGAACAAAAATGGGAACGCTGATAATAACAACACTTCAGAGCTAATAGTCCAAGAAAAGAAAGCCAAGAAGAAGAAGAGGGAGAAAGTGGATTGCGAGGAAAATTCAGAGCAGATATCTGAAGAAAACCAAATAAAGAAGAAGAAAAAGAAAACTGAGGGTGTTGAAAATTCAGAGGAAAAGGTTGTAGACGAGAATCAAAATTCAGAGCAGATATCTGAAGAAAACCAAGTAAAGAAGAAGAAAAAGAAAACTGAGGCTGTTGAAAATTCAGAGGAAAAGGTTGAAGACGAGAATCAAAATTCAGAACAGATATCTGAAGAAAACCAAGTAAGGAAGAAAAAGAAAAAGAAAACTGAGGGTGTTGAAAATTCAGAGGAAAAGGTTGAAGACAAGAATCAAAATTCAGAGCAGGTATTGGAAGAAAACCAGGTAAAGAAGAAGAAGAAGAAGAAAACTGAGGGTCCTGAAAATTCAGAGGAAAAGGTTGAAGACAAGAATCAAAATTCAGAGCAGGTATTGGAAGAAAACCAGGTAAAGAAGAAGAAGAAGAAGAAAACTGAGGGTCCTGAAAATTCAGAGGAAAAGGTTGAAGACAAGAATGACAATTCAGAGCAGGTATTAGAAGGTGAAGTACAAGAAAACACAGAGCAGATGGTTAAAGAAAAGAAATCAAAGAAGAAAAAGAGAGCGGCTAGTGAGGAACAGTCTGATCAGGTAGATGAAGAAAAGACAGAACAGATTGGTGAAGAAAAGAAAGTAACGAAGAAGAAAAAGGAGACTGATAACAGTGAGGAAAACTCAGAGCAAATAGTTAAAGAAAAGAAAGCAAAGAAGAAGAAGGAGAAAGAGAATCCTGATGAGGAAAATGAAGAACTGGTAGTTAAAGAAAAGAAAAATAAAAAAACGGATAAAGCCAATCATATCGAGGAGCCGTCAGAGCAGATAGGTGAAGGGAGTCAAATTACAAAAGGAGTAGAGAGCAGTGACAGAGAGGAAAAGCTAGACCAGAATATCGAAGTGAAGAAGAAGAAGAAAAAGGACTCCTCACTGAAAGACGGCTCAGCTGATTCAGAACCACTACCTCCACCCGACCCTGAGACGCCAGGTCCTCCGAAGGAGAAGAAGAAAAGTGAGTAAATAACTCTCTCTCTCAAACACTGTGACACCATACCGATTTGTTGTCTGTATTCACTTTTTCCATTGGTCCTTTTCAGAGAAATTCAAGTTGAAATCAGCCGACATCCACATGCAGGTTCTGTCCCAGACGCCTCAGTGACACTGAATCCTCCAGACACCAAGTGATAACACACGAACAGGTTTCACCAGATACATGTTACCAGTTATCATTCTTTTAACGTTATCTTATTCATTTGAATAAAGTTTCTCTGATCTCTCTCTCTCTCTCCACAGAAAAAGGCCTCCGAAAAGAGCACAGTCATGAATATGTGCGATTCTTCATCTCTGCAGAACCAAAGCATCAAGTCAATATGTTCTCTCCATCCTATCTCTAATCATATTTTAATGGTTAGAAGGATTATCTGAAGCTGTATAGAGATATTGACTTATTTTTTATTTTGGTACTCTTTTTTTATCTATTTTATGTCTTTACTTGTCGTGTGTGGCATCCTGTGTCTTTTTTAGTTACAGTTTTGTATATATATGATAATTGCCATTGTAATGGCATGAATACATAGAAGAGAAGGGATTAAAGGCCTAGGTGATTGTTTAATGAAATGGATGATCCTTCTTCAGATTGAAATTCAGGGACTGATTCTAACATTCAGTCAGTTACTAAATTTCAAATGTCTCCTTAAAGCACATTTTATTTTACTCAGGAATTTATGAAAATGAAAATCCTACACTAGCCAAGTGCTCAGAATCACTCACCATGTCTCAGATTTTTAATACTGATTGAGATCGAATAATAAAATCAAACAATGACAAGTCATTGTAATTATTAAATTTATAATTTTACTCGGTGTATGTTCAGTATTATTCCAAATGTATTGTAACCGGCACTGAAAAAAACTTTTCATATTTGTTATAAATTAATATGGAAACTTGTTTTAATAGCCTTTTTCGTGTTTGTTTGTTTATTTAGGGTGAAAGTTTTATCTTTGTGATGAGCATGTTTTTAACAAAAGTTTTGAATGTTTGAAAAAACTTTCATATATGCTTTTATTACAAATTAAACTCCATAGTTTTGTAACTATGCTTACTTAAGTGTGTTATTGTGGAAATCAGTGGGATACAGACACACATGCACCGTTCATGCTTATTACAGCGTCTCTTCCACAAGTATCCACCAGGTGGCGCTGCAGCAGCTGGAAGACGTCGGTCCGGACACAGAAGAAGAAGAAGAGTTTCCGGTCTCGGTGCCATAGCTACAGAAAACACTTGACCATGAAACAGGTCAAATAAACTCCCACAACAAACATGTGGAGGCTGAACAAAGTTCGCCACAAAGCTGGACGACAAGGCGACAGCTCGGAGGAGCTCAGATTAAAGCGACGAGAGCACGAAAAAGGCGAGTTTGTTGTAGCGTTTAATATCGTGGTCATTTGTTTTTATTTAGTTCAGCACTTACGTTAGCTAACAATTCAGTGTTATTTAGCTTATGTCAGTAAACACCGGCCCCGTACTGATGTTTGCCTTACTAACACGAACTGTTAGTTAAAGTTAATGTGGGGGGAAAAGGCAGAAACAGGCTCAGTTTATAACAAATAGAGCGATTTGGGAAGTTTACAGAACTAGTTAGCTTAGTTAACCTATGTTGCTCTGCTACAAACTACAAGAATATAATATACTACAGGCAAAGTCAGCTAACTTCAGTAACTAAAGCTAAAGCACAGTTGATCTATTGCAGCTTTGTTTCTGAACAGATCATTAATGATCCGGCTTGTTGGGTATCTCTCCATTAAACACCAGTTTGATTGGCTGGTGCCAGATGTTTTATTAAAAACAAATGACATCTGTCGATGTTCACTACTGCAGCACTGAGACAGGCCCGCAGAGACAGACAGTTGGTGAGCAAGAGGCTCCTGCTGAATGAAGATGAGGACCAGACAGAGATCATGGACATTGCATCAGGAGGACAGGTGAGACTCATGTTTTGCCAGTTGTTGAGTTGGTTGGTCAAGTAAAACTCCTCATCTGAACATGTCTCCTCATTTCCCAAGGATGTCATCAGCTTGTTCCACAAAATTCAGCACAACGGGCCAGAGCGGGAGTCCCAGCTGAAAGCTCTGAGTAAAGCTCTCCGTGACCCATCAGCACAGCTCACCTTCATTAAGTATGGTGGCTACTTTTGTTGGCGCATCAGATGAGCTTAAACAGTGTTATAGCCATTTGTATTGGTGTTAATTATATGTTTCATGGTTTCAGGTTGGAAAATAGCATGCATCTGCTGGTCGGTCTCCTCACTGGCTCTAATGCTCAGTGCCGACTGCAGGCTGTTCGGTGTCTTCATGAGCTGTCTCACTCTCCCCACACCGACATTGCCCCAGCCTGTCTACCTGCCACACCATACCTGCTCACCTACCTTTCTGGTCAGAGCACAAAGTTCACTGTGAGTACCCCTTTAAACCATGCCATGTGAAATATTATCGCCTGATAATGCAGGACATTTTAAACTTTGTGCGTGTATGTTCATGTTCACACAGGAGCTGTGTCTCTACACACTGGGTAATTTATGTCCAGACAATGATTTTGTAAAACAGAAACTTCTGGCTCAGGGAATCATACCAGCTTTGGCCAGCTGTGCGGAGGTAAATCAACATGATCCATTGGTCTTGTTGTCCATTGTAACAACATTTTACTTCTAAGAGGGGAGTCAAACCAATATTCTTATGTCTGAGTAATTCTTGATTATATTAGTTTTTTCAAGTGTCACCTGTGATAAATTTCTACTACATATGGTTAAGTGTGGAAAAGTCTATCTTGATTGTTTACGTCTGTACAGAACCAGAGACATAATCTAGCAGTCATGGAAGCTGTGGGGTTCACCCTCTCTCAGCTTCTCCAGGCCAACAATGCAGCAGAGGAAATAATCCCGTAAGTATTTTTGATAGCGCACTAGTACATCTTTCAAAAAATACTATTTGTAAGATGTTACATCCATTGTGTAACAGGGTTCCTTTCTGTCCACAGGATGGTCCTGGCCTCCAGCTTACCTTCACACTTGTTATCAGTCTTGACTCCAGACCCAAGTTTTGGCCTGGCACCTGCCATTGAGTCTGCGTGGTGCTTGCATTACCTTACATGCAGGTAAGAGCTGCGAAATATTCTGAGCAAATCTGCCTATTTACTCTCTAATTCCTCCACAAACTTTGTGATCTACTGATCTTAATGTCAATTATCTAATTTATTTATTATCTAATCTTATTTGAAGCTCTGAAGATAACAGTGAACTGTTGGCTCGTGGGGCTTTGTTGCAGTGCAGTTCTCTGCTAGTGTCACTAGGTGGTGCTGTGGCAGAAGGAAACAAAGATGAAGGCCTGGAGCTGGTAAGGAAACGAATAGACGAAATACTCATTTCATTAAGTAAATTGCTTTAGTTACTCTGTTTTTTGACTACTTTGACGGTAGAGGTTTTAGACTTTACCTCTCAAAAGCATCATATTGACCAGCTATGCTTTCCAAAACCCTACATTTTGAAAAGCATAGCTGGTCGATTACATGAGGTAATCTTATATTTTTGTGTTGTGTGTTTTTTCTAGGTTATTGAACTACATAGGTTGTAAAATTAATCTTATTATTTTTGTATTTGATTGCAACTATATGATGTTATTGTAATAATTAAAAAATAAGTGAAAATAAGTGAAATAAGTATTGAATATTTAAACTAACAATATTCATATAACTGATGTTTTTTGTTTTTTTTTTGTTTTTTTTATACGTTGTCTCCCTGTAGCTTATCTGTCCTCTGCTGCGGTGCGTGGGGAACCTCCTGTCTTCCTGCCAAGTGGAAGACCTGAGCACTCAAGTGCGTGACACCCAGCTTGTTGTTTCTCTGTGTGTGCTTCTTCAGGCCTACATACAGACTCAGCCTGCTTTGGCCAGAGAGAGCGCCTGGGTCCTCAACAACCTCACAGGTTAGAACAGTTTGCTACAGTCACCTGTGGTCTAAATTAAAAACAAAATACCTTTCTAGGTGATTTTCTTTAAATTCAAAGATTAGTCTTTTATATTCAGCAGGGTGGTGCCAAATTTAAGTTCATTTTACTGTTCATGAACTTCTGTCAAAAGTTATATAAGCCAGATGTACAGTGTATATACATCTTTCCAGAGAGTTAATTTCTGTAAATACACAAGAGTTTTTGAATTTAAGTGTAATGTGATTTGTTCCAGTACCTTTCACGTGTCTCTCTCTGTTCCAGCTCACTCCAGCACTTTCTGCTCTGCTCTGTTAACATTCAACTTGGTCTCTGGACTGATCCAGCTCCTGCCCTTCTCTCAAGGCATCAATATAATGGTCAGTACACATGGAAGCCAAACTTTGATAATTATTTGACCTATGTTGTTTTTTATTTGATTATTATTGCTTACTATCTGATAATAGTCAGTATTGTTTTGTTGCTATTCTTATGTTTGGGTGAATCAAGGACTCCTTTAGGTCCAATCACACACTCCTACAGTCTTACACCCCATCTTGCGGGCCTGTGTCTTCTTGTTGTACTCAGATCCTCAGGGTTTTAGCAAATATTGCCCACAAGAAGAAGGAGTTCTGTGTCCAGCTGGCCCAGCTTGGATTACTGTCTGCACTGTGTGCCACACTGAAAATGGCTGACCGAGAAATGGTGACCCTTAGTCTGGAAGTCCTTTTCCTGCTTGTAGTTAGCTGTCCACAGGTAAACAAGGTCTGAGAGAAACCAGATAATGATTAGCTCCTGCTACGCTGTGTTTGTAAAAACCTTTACTAGTGTTGTCTCTTAGATGATGCATTGTTCTGTCATTTTAGGTTGCAGAGGAGTTTGTGCTGCAAGGTGGAGTTTTACTGTTAGAAACCATTCAGTACAACAGTGAAGAAGAGGTGAGGCAAAGGGCAACATACCTCCTGGAGCACCACCTACTGTCCTACTGAGCATACGTCACAGTAAAGACTTCGATACACTTTTATTCCCTTTGTTGGAGCTGTTGTGTTGCAGTTAATCAGCACCATAGACCCCTGAACCAACACAAAGGCGTCACACCTGTACACATGGGATATACAGATACCACACTTTACATACAGGATGACTTGTTTACAATTGGACTTGACTCCATTTTGCAATCTGTGTTACTGCTGACATTATATTTTTTTATGTTTAAAGTTAGTTTTTTGATAACTTTAAATATGATGTATTGAGATGTGTTCACCATCGTTTATCAATGTTGTTACAGATGGTGTTTTGATAACTGTAAAAACCTTCACACAAAATTGTATTAATATATGGATTAGGTGTGACATGTTTTCTTCTGTGCCACAATCAGCATATCTATATATTTTTTTATTTACATTGAGACTTCTCACCTGACTTAATAACACCAAATGTATGAACTTTTGTGGGTGGATTTATGTGAAAACTGTGTGAAAATAATATCATCATCATGTAATATCAATCATGTAATAATATGATGGCATTAATTCATTTACACTCAAATGTTTGAATTTACACACAAATAAATTATAAATGAATAAATATCAGGACTTTTTTAAAAGTAGGATATTCTGTGGATAACAAAATTTCCTTTTTTATTGTTTGGTTTAGTTCAGTTTCTATGTTCTTTATACATTAAACACAATTTGATCAGGAAGAGAAAGACTCAGTCAGGTTCACAATGTGTATTATATTGTTGTTATTATCCCTTGTGTATTGATATTGTGATAATTTCAAGACACAAACATGTTTGTATGCTTATTTCTCTGAACCCAATACAACCATATAGAATGAGATGTTTAGTTTCATGTATTCTTGTGGTAAAAAAAAATGATAATAAAAATAGCACAGTGATTCTTTGTTTCTTCTGTTAATGTTTATCCAGAGCTGGTAAATCTGTTCATAGATCATGTTAGGGTTGGGGTTATGTATAGGGTATGTAAAGAAAAATAAGTATCGTTCTTTTATAATTGATCATGAAAATCCATCTATCCATAAAATAACTTTTTTTCAGTTTCAGTTCCACTTTTTGTCCAAACCCAACTGCATTTATATATTTCTAGGATAGGTATGTGTCTTCCTGGTAGCACAAAGGTTTCTGTTTGTGTTTAGTATCATTAGAAACCAATGCATGTTTTAAATTTCAAATCCTGTGTAATTACAGATCATCAATTCATTTCTAATTGTAATTGTTTTGATATTACTTTTTGTACAGTAATTTCAACCCGGTTTGAGACTTGTCCATTTAGTTTTTCCTGTCTCTGGATTTCCAGAGATCTGAGTATGATTGAATTTGGACTGGGTGACTGAGTTTACATTGTACTGAGGAACAGCCTCAGTCTTTGCAGTGTTCAGCTCCTCCTCTTCATGGGGGGAAAAAAAAAAGTCTCAAATTTCCTCACTTCCTCTGTCCACCCACAACATTCTCCTACCGTTATTTTTCACACTTCTCACTAAGACAAGGTGGGTCTTTTCATGTTTCCATGTATATGTCTGTGTATATTTTGAGATATTCTGCAACACAACATACAACTCTTCTGTCTCTTTTAATCTCCTGTAGACTTTAGGGATTCTTCAGCTCTGATCAGTTTTTCAGCTCTCCCCCCTAACAGCTACACACAGCACAGTTTACTGGCAATGGAGGCTGCTGAGCTAGCAACTAGAGGCTTAACAATGGGAAGACATGGCAATCACGAGGTGGACAACATGGTGCTGATGTCCAGCAAGCCTCTGCATCGCTTTGTCCAAAGAGAGCCCAAAGCTCTTGGGGTAATGCATTAAACAAATACAAGTGGATTGGCATGTGTTCCAAGTAAAGGTTACAGTTTAAAGTGCATAGAAATAGATGTACACACAGAGAACGTAGTTCTTTGGTAGGGAACGTTAAATGTTCCTTTCACACATTATTTGTCTTTCTCCTCCCAGATTGTCATTGTGGTGTTTGGTTGTGCCGAGCTACTGATGGGATTTCACCTGGCCGGTGAAAGCACAAAAACCTCTAATGGACTCTATATCCCCTTCTGGCAGGGAGCACTGGTACATCACACTTGTGTATTTAGCACTGACATGCGGAAAATGGAGAAATAGCCTATTTCTTTGGCACCATAGGTTCACTAATATATTGTACCTTATGTGTAAGTGTTTGTGCTTAGTAGTTTTCAGAAACTATGTTTATTTGTGTTCTTCAGTAGAATTAGTTGGGAAGATCAGTACAATATATTTTATATGGTAAATATGAGTCATTTAATTTTTATTTCATTCGTTTCTTGGTTGTTTGTCTATAAGTTTCTTCTCTGTGGAAACCTGTCTATCTACACTGAGGGGCATCCATCCAAGAAGATGGTCAGTATACTTAGATTGTATGTTGTAGTAGTGTTGAATTTTTCTCAATAACCTATATACCATATCATTTTGTCATCTTTCCCAGGTGACTGTGTGTTTGGCCATGTATGTGGTTTCCCTCTTAGGAATCATAGTCTCCCTCGGCTACAGGATATTCTGCTTTAACTATCTTACACGCCTTCACCAGATGGCAACCTGGAGGAATGACAACTGGGCCATTTACCAAGCAGTGAGTTACACCATATCTTTTTTTTTTACCAAATTAAAGACATGCACATATTGACACAGTATGATTAACAACCTCCTTCACTTTCTGCCTGTTTAGGATCAACTTTTTGGTATTGAAGGCGTACTGTTCACTTCCTCTCTGTGTGTGTTAGTGCTTCTGATCTTCTTGAGTTCTGTTGCACGCTTGGCACTGAAATCCACAAACACTCAGGTAAAATTTAAAAAAAAAAAGAATTTCTACAACAAACCAGTATTTGATTTCTGCACAGTATACACAAAGACATGAGATAAGTAAAAAGAAAAAACAGATGTTTGAATTATGCGTACATAATACACATTCAATAAACCTTCTGATTTATGTTCCATCCACCAGTCATATTAGGCAATTATAGCCTCTTTCCTGAAACATGATCCAACATGAATTGCATGTTCTTTCATATCAAATTAATCAGAAAAACCTCATTGAGATTGAAAATCTCCTTTTCAAAAGTGTCTTTTTGTATACTAAGTAATATTATTGCCTTCTTGTTGTCCTTTTTCCTAACCTGTTCCACCCCTCATTATCTTCAACAGGTTATTGTTCAGTGCATCGTGCCGCCAGCACAGCAGAGTGACACAACATCAAACTAAAATCTGCCTTTTCAAGGATTATTCTGCAATAACTAACACTTGTTATCGTAATATTTACCTACCCAGTGAATGTTAGCCTAACCAATGTTGCATTATTAGACTTTGAAAGGCTCAAGATCCTAAATGCTGGAGCTGGCATCTATCAACAAAGCCCCTGATTAACAGAGCTAAACAATAATGTAGTCGTGTTAATCACCCCTGGTAGAGTCAGACAGAAGAAGCTTTTTGAATCAAATATCCATTAGCTGCCTTAATTTTACAGAATTTGCAGCACTTGGACAGCTTTTGATAATCACTGCTCTGTTTAGATTTAACATTTCACTGCTTGACTTTGGAGTAATGACTTCATTTTGGACTTTGCTATGTTGCTTACGTGATCACAGAAACATCATGTTAGAAACATAGGACAGCACATACACTCATGATTAATAGAGAAATAACAGTATTTTTTTTTTATATAGATACAGTACTCTGATCGTATAAGTTGTTGACTTGATGTATATGTTTATATAGTTCTGTATGTTTATCTACTGTGAGTGACTGTGACATGAAGAGTCTTCCATCTTCTGCCTGTAAACAGTCTATAGATTGATGTGCGCAAATCTTTTTTTTTTTCAGATTTGGGCACATCAAGGATTTAGCTTATAGCAATATTTTGTCCAATGAATGTGAAGTATGTTGTCTGTTTTTTACTAAATAATAATGCATATGCACATATTATCCGTACATAATCTATTTGGTAGCCAGTACTCGTACATAAATAGGCAAGTCAGACTACACAGACAGCGCACTATAGTTGGAAAGTCTCTTTGTACCTGCAAGACCACTTTAAAAACTGGTTTAGTTAGCTTATCAAATCCCACACCCTCTAATGTCTTTAAAGCGAGATGTTTACTTTTGTTAGAGTTAAATTCCCTACTAATTCCTTTTCAATTTTCTGTCTATGTTTTTAAAAGAATAGATTACAAAGTGCTATTCAGGATCCAGTCTTGTGGTTTGAATGAGTCCATTCTCAGTATTTTGCCATGATTGTTGTGCAATCACATCAACTTTGTCCTAGTTCCATTATTAGATAGCCATTTTCTGTTTCAACAAATAAATCTGACTTCATAACAAATGGATTTTGCCTCAGGTGGAATATATCATACAATATGAATCTGTTAACTGGCCCTGCTAACAGAATTCATCATGGCTACAATTAATAGCAAACCATTTATGACTCAAGTTGTGGCATTCTCTTACAAAACTGTGATGATACTACCAATATTGTGATCAATAATTTTATTTCCAGTTGTTTCATTAAGTAGACAAATAGTTGAGCATTATAAGAGATGTCCTCTCCTGGTGTATGTAGAACAGCAGAGGACATCCAGCAGGGGCACTTTGACATTTTTGGTCCATATACATTTTTGTTGTTTTAACGTTCACAGTATTTAATAGACATAGCTGGCAGTGTACAGAGACTGCATGGAAGCCTGATCAGCTGAGCCAGTGGGCTTGTACTCTCCTTTGGAGGCCAGGCCATTGATCTGAACAAAGCAACACAGGGGAAAGGGCAAAGTTAGATCTGAGTGTTAATCATCAGCCATCACACATGTGCCACACTGAAGCAAGACAAAGCTTTGTACAATCAATCATTTACTAGTCCCTATAAAGCCGAGTAATAAATGAAAGCTAGTTCTATGAACAGAAAACAACTAATTGATAGGTGAATTATTTATTAAAGGCTCCTCATCAGTAGTGATAGCTAGTCATCTCTGACGCTTACCTTGGCCCTGGTGCAGAAAGCGTCCTGTGAAGCCTTCTTGTTGGCAGTCTTGCCCTGCCATGCTGCAAGAGCAGAGGCCTGGAGTGCACGGCCATAAGAGAAGGTCAGCTTCCAGGGGCGGTGGAGGGGCACCTGATTGATGGCGTTCAGGTTGAGGGAGGCCTCTTCCTCACTCTGGCCTCCAGAGAGGAAGCAGATTCCTGAAGAGACACATGAACCAGTGAGTTACTTCATTTACTGAGAAAACAGGCTTAGAAGGAAAACTTGGTGTAATGAAACTCACCTGGAACTGCAGCAGGGACGGTGCGCCTCAGAGCAGTCACTGTAGCCATGGCAACCTGCTGAGGGGTGTACTTTTTAGGGCAGGAGTGTCCGGCAGTGACCATGTTTGGCTTCAGCAGCGTGCCCTCCAGGTACACGTGGTGATCAGACAGAGACTTGTACACAGCAGCCAGAACCTAGAGACGGGCAGCTTCATTACTACACCTCTACAGATGGGAAACATTTACTGCTGCTGGTCTTGTTGTAGGCTAACTAACCTTTTCTGTGACATACTGGCATCTCTGCAGGTCATGGTCTCCATCAGGCAGGATTTCTGGCTCCACAATGGGCACCAGTCCATTCTAGTTGATTAAATAAACAAAAGAAATTGACATTACATATTAATCGTCTTATCACTAGTGTAAAGAAAATTGCTCCCCACCCACACACACACACACACACACACACACACACACACACACCTGTTGGCAGATACTGGCATATCTGGCAAGGACATTGGCATTCTCAGCGATGGCAAGAGGTGACGGGCAGCCATTTGAGATTTTGAGCACACACCTCCACTTGGCAAAATCACAACCGTCCTTTTTATACTGAGCACAGCGCTCAGAGAGACCATCAAGACCTGCAGAGAGATACCACGTCACTGGATGTTCGTAGGATTACATACTTGTTTCGTACAAATCAGTGTAGCATTTAGAATTTTTAAAAGTTTTTAAAAACTTAAATTAGTTGTTTGACTAAACAAACAACTTCCACTTTCCATAAAAAGATTCTCCATCCATCTAATCCATTTTTACCTTGTGTGGTGGTCTCTCCGTCTGTTCCGTTCAGACCAGCTGTGCCTTTGTCCACCTGAAGCAAGAAAACATGCATAAACTCAACACACTAAAGACCAACACATGCACACAGGAGGACTGCACTCAATCTCAGCTCGTCGCCTCCTCACCTTGATGCCAACAACGATGCCTTTATCCTTGACGACTTGGGGGAAGAGCTTGCCGCTGTCTGATTTCTGGTAGAGTGTCTCGTGGAAGAAGATGACCCCTCCTATACAGTTTGAGATGGAGGCGTCGGAAGAGAAGAGGATTTCCCGGAAGCTGCGACGATTCTCCTCGCTGTTCTCCACGTTGATCTTCTGGAGGCGCTTTGCCATTGTGCCTTGAGGCAAGATCAATCATTTTAAGTTGAGAACTCTGCAAACACATCTCCCTCCCATGGAAAAAAGTGACTGAAACTTGGGGCTCACCTGTTGATTCATCTGCAGCCAGGATTCCCTTTCCTGGAGCCACAATCCTCTGAGCAATGTCAGAGAGCTCCTTCTTCTGCTCCGGAGAGAGGGATGGGAACTGATGAGTCATCCTAGAAAACAGAAACAAGTTATCAGACAGAAAACACTTAAAGACAGAATTTATTAGCAGGCAAATTTCATATTTCTCTCCCGAATCAAACAGTCAACCTATCCCTTAGCTCCTTTCTCGTCTTGCGTCACTTCTGTAAATATTTGGCTTCTATGGTTGAACTTTGGCCTCCATTCAGATAACTTCTGTCTCCTGTTTGCAAAACAGGTTCACAGTTCTCTCTAAGATGTTGTCTATATGACATTTTGCCAATGCTTTCTGCAGAGGAAATTAAAGGTCAGACAAATTGAACAACAGCAATCTTCCCGAGCATGATTTGCAGCACTTATAGTTGGTGTTTAAAAACAAGTTTAACACGGATGTGCTTGCAAAAAGCAGCAACAACCTTCGACAGTCAAAACATTTCAGATGCAACTATTTCTATGTAAAGCCACCACCAGTCACCACCAGCATGAAGGTAGGTTAAACAACCCAGCTCCATTCAAGTGGAGCGTGTGGACTTACTGATCCAGATCTCCAAACTTTAAAATAAATGAAGAGCTGAAACCCACATGTGCAACATTAAGTCTTTAACTGCGCTTAAAAACATGAAGAAACACCAGGACTGATCCTGCAAGAATCAGTGAAACGGATTCAACTCAATTTCCCTGGAACTAAAAAGCAAATCAGCAAAAATAAATGTGCGCAAAAGTAAAAGCAAAGAACCTGAAAGCAGATCTTACTTGGGTGTTTTTCTTAAACTGCGACAACGACACAAGCGGAAAACGGCCTCTGCAGCTTCCCAGCGATAATTGGGCTGATTTGATGATTGAGGAGGCTGAAAACTGTGTACAAAGCTCTATTTATTGCATGTTTGTGGCCGCGGGGAGGAGGTGCCCGTGATGTGGCGGGGCGTGCGTCCCCCCGGGTGAAGCAATTGGCCCTGTCAGAGACACAGGGGCGGTGTTTAACGCGGGAGGTGTCAGCGTGATCGTTTTCGGACTTCGGAGTTCATATCAGAGCATGTGTGGTGTGTGTGTAGGGGGGGGGGGGGGGGTGATGAGCTTGAGACACAATATATTGTCTGAAACAAGGCAAATCAAATCAAGGTCTGCACGCACGCATCACGCAGCCGCTGCAGACAGCGTCAGCGCTTCGGTGGATCAAATGTGATGAGAGAGCTCTGCTGCAATGTGGCAATTCAGGTTCCTCCGGGTCCTGCGTGCTGGTGGAAGTGTAGATTGCAGTGTTTTAGGTGACTATACTTTCACCACAAGTCACAGATGTGTGTCCAGTCTTCAGACTGTGGATGGGATTGAATATTGATATGACAGAATCATAATCGGTATAATAAATGACATCATTATATTGTGTAACTCACAGTCTCACAGGTCATTTCAGGTCTTGCTTTTAAACTATTTCACAGATTCATTCATCCTCCCGAACATTTTGCACCATGATTCTAGCTTAAGTTACTTAGAAGAATCCAAACTTTTTGCATTTAAATGTCAAAACAGTGCAAATATGTTCATAGTTTTTAGGTTGATATCTGATGACAGTGTGAATGAACAAAGGAGAAATGCATCTGCTGACAATTCCTATCAGCGTTTTAACCCAGGGGAACATTTTAGTCACTTTGATTTTATTATACTTAACATAAACTGCTGTTTCATCTTGATTCAGAGTTTTTATATATTGTGATCACAGGACCAGTTCCAGGCAATGAATCCGACATGCATGATATGTTAGTTTGAACCTTGTTTATCTGCTTAATTCGTCACATTGCTTATCAACCACGTCATGCATAAACAGGTCTCATATTGATCGTTGAAAGGGGTCAGTCCACGAGTGACCTCCGCTGATAGTGATGTTTGAACCCATAGGCTGCAGTGGATCTGGAGCTCACAAATAATGACAAGCCAGCTTTTACACAACCTGGACTCTGCACCCTGTGCAATGTACCCTTTAATAGTGCTGATCAGAGTTCAGTCTCTGTACATGAGTCCCTTTAACATCTGAGAGAGTCCGGAGAATGCATTCTTACATAATGAAAAGACTTTATCTCGCAGAGGGGTGCTGTGTCAAAAGATAGTTCTAACGGCTGCTAGTTTATTTGGTGCATTTTCCTAAATTGAACCATGTTTCATGAAATCACCTAATATGAACTGACCAGTACTAAACCTACGTTTAGGCCATAGTGAGTTCAAGTATACAAGCACTGGTTAGGTTCTGGGTCAAAATAAAAATAAATCTGTTATGTATAACGTGCTGCATGTTTGCACTGTACTTTATAGAAACTTTTGTCCTAGATAACAAGAGTCCAAAACCAAACTCTTAGCTGTGAGGCCGTGAGTCTTCAGTGCATGTTGACCAGGGTTAGTTTCCCTCCCTGTCGACAGGGGGCGCAGCGTCACATGAAGGTTGTCCTGCTTCGCTCGTTAGAACTTCCGTTTCCGAGAGGCAAGGAGACGCAACATCAACATCCACAGACAGATTCAGTTAATAACACAAAACTCGTAACAGTTAAAGCGGTGAGACTTCGGCTGTGTGTAGTTTATATTGGCAACTCTATAAAATAAATCTAGTGAGCTGCTGAGTCGGCATCCTGAGCACCAGCAGCACTTAAAACTGGTGTTAGCAAACGGCTAACGTTAGCCTAACATTTTCATTGATTTAATCATCTTGTTCGGGGTTTAAAATGTAATAGCTGATACTTTTAGGTATATGTCGTTTTGGATAATAGAGTTTTACACTTAAAGAGTGCGGCAGTTATTTTGGACCACTTAGTGTTAGCATATTAAATGTCCATTAGCTAACATTACATTATAGCTAACTGTCGTTCATTCAGCAAAGCCATATGGATGAGAGATTAGCTGTGAAGTCTAACGATTATCCTTTTTCACCTCTCCGTTTGTTTCAGGAGTCTGAGGATGTCGGGACAGAAGCGTCCTGCAGACCCCAGTGTTCCCTCGTCCTCCGGTGCACCTCCAGAGAAGCGGAGGGAGAGGGACGGGGAAGACGGAGGTGCCGGTGTCAGCGCAGCTGCCAGTGGGAGCACCGCGGTGGAGACGGTCATCAAACTCGGAGGAGTGTCAAACTCAGTGAGATAATCTTAATTTCCCGCTACACTGTTAATATTAATATAACCACAGATTTATCGATTGTTTAGCTGCTCTTTCTTTTTACACTCATGTATGAATTATTTGTTTTTCAGGAGGAACAAGACATCAAAGCTCTCCAGGCTAAGAACCGAAAGTTGGGAGAAGCCCTCGACCTTAGACAGGTAAATGTTATATAACGGTGTGTAACAGTTACACACAACGGAAGCTGCACCTGTCTCCCTTGTCGGGTGTCTCCTTCGAAAGGTTGATCTCTCTTGTTTTACAGGTGATTGAGGATGAGCTGCGAGAGCGAATTGAGAGGCTAGAGACCCGTCAGGCTACTGATGATGCCAGTCTGCTGATCCTCAATAGATATTGGAACCAGGTAAACACACACTGACAGAGCTCAGATCATGAAGCAATGACAGAAGTGACTGAACTGAACAAAACCACAACATGTAATGTCATTCTCCCTCCAGTTTGATGAAAACATTCGACTGATCGTGCGGCATTATGACCAAGCAAGCAGTGATCCTGAGAAGTCCCCAGCAGGTGAGGGACGTAGCCTGAAGCCAGAGACTCCAGAACCTGATGGTGACTCCAACCAGGAAAGGGCCAAGGACAGAGGTAAAGACAGAACTGCAATGGGACCATGACTTTGGAAATGAATAACAAGTATTACCAAATAAAATAAATGCAAAACTTTACCTGCTGATGTCACCCAGGCCACCAGGGAGAGACCAATAACTCCTTCCTGGCCACACTGGCGAGCAGCAGTAGCGAGGAGATGGAGGCTGAGCTTCAGGAGAGGGTGGAATCCAGCCAGAAGCAGGCCAGTCGTGTGGTGGAGATCTATGAGTGTCTAAAAAACACTGTGGACCAGCTGAAGGCAGAGTTAGATTCTGGAGCTGGTGAGATAAAAGCAGAGAACATGAAGAAGGACATGATGAAATTGCAATTGTGGAATAAAACTGAGGATGAAATATATTTGGGTGGAATATCATCTGATGTAAAATGGGATTTATTTTCTTTCCAGAGGACAGTGGCAGCTGGCAGGTAGCTTCTAAACTGAACTCACTACTAACAAATGAAAATGAGCGACTGCAACAGCTGACAGAGGACCTCAAGCAGAAGTACAGTCACATGACCAGCGAGGTACAAATTATTGCCATATGCATTGTTATTGGCGCGGCCGTATATTGTAATAAACCTTTATTTGAACCTTGGTTGCAGCTTCAAATGTTGTTTGCTTGTAAGAAAATTTAGATTAGGAGATGTTAATATTTTATGTGTTTCACCAGGTTTTTCGTCACTCATCACCTTTTAGTAAGAACTGCTGTGTTTTGTCTTTGTCCTCTGTCTTCACCAGTCCCGGGCTCTGGGTCGCGCAGTGAACAAAGCTGACCAGCGGATCAGTGAGCTGCAAGTTTTGATTGAGGAACTCCAGTGGGACATGGAGAAGATCCGTCGTAGAGAGAATCGACTCAATGCACACCTGAGTGAGATACTAGAGAGGGTGAGGATGATGAGGATTTATGTTGCATGTTAGGTGTATGATGGTATTCTGTCAATACAAAATGTCTGTTTAACACTGTTTGTAATGCATCACAGGTGAACAGCAAAGGTTATAAGGTCTGTGGGGAGGCCAGCAGTGTATGTGGAACCATTACTATTAACAAGAGAAAGGTAGGAATTGTCTTTTATAAATAAAGACAAAATATGTTGTGTCGGAAATTGCAAGTTACTGTGTTGTTGATTTTTTGTTTGTTTGTTTGTTTTTCATACCTAATAATTTACTACAATTCTTCCTTCTTCCCTGCAACAGTTTGAGGAAATGAACAGTGAGTTGGAGGAGAACAGGGAGCTAGCAGAAAATCGCCTCACTGAGCTGCAAAAGCTCCAGCAGGACCTACAGAATGTCCAGCAGGAGAATAGCGGCATGAAGGTAATTTCTTTATCAGGGGGTTTTGGTTTGATTTAGATTTTTTAGAATTATGTTAAAGACGTAATCTTTGTGTAAAAATTTCAAATTAATTCAAATCAACATAGAAAGACAGGATTCAAAAATTATACTTGCAGAAAACGCTGCATTAATGTTATAGTTTACCTAAAATCTGTCTGGTTAAACCTGCACATATGGAAAAAAGATGCTTCGCTAAACTGTTTTTTTTTTTTTTTTCTTTCTGCTCCTTTCAGACAGAGCTGCTGAGTCGAGCAGAGGGCATGGTGAAAGAAACGTCAGAATATCGCTGTCTGCAGTCCCAATTTTCTGTTCTCTACAACGAGTCTCTGATCCTAAAGTCTCAGTTAGATGAGACACGTGCTCGCCTCAACACTACCAGGACAGCAAGACTTCGACAGCTGGAGCACATGGAGGTTAGCTGCATGAGTGTGTGTGTGTGTGTGTCAGTGTCTATTTCTGTGACTTTTTTGTTATATTCTTACTGCCATTGTATCTGTGCAGAATGATGAGGTGGCTCTGCAGAGGAAGGTTCGTACAGAGGTGTTTCAGCTGGAGGACACGCTGGCTCAGGTCAGGAAGGAATATGAGATGCTGCGCATTGAGTTTGAACAGACTCTTGCTGCCAATGAGCAAGCAGGTAACTAAAAAGTTTTATGACCAAAGTTTGTAATTTGGACTAACACAGTTGAACCTTACACAATTTTCCTGCTGACAAATGGTCCTTATCAATTTTATTCTCACGCTCTCACTCCCTTTTTGTTTTTTTGACTGCCTTGTTTCAGGTCCTATTAACAGAGAGATGCGTCACTTGATTAGCACGCTGCAAACCCATAATCAACAGATGAAGGGAGAGGTGGTCAAATACAAGATAAGACTGAGAGAAGCACAGTCTGAGCTCAACCAGGTAGGTCATGAATTCATCCTCCTATATCACCTATATCACCAGCAACATTGTTTGTGCTACTTTAATACTACACCATACACTGCCTGTCCAAAAAAAAGTAACCACCTTGATTAACCTGAACAAATAGCTCGGTTAAATCTAGTCCATTGGATAATTACTGCATGGATGGTTATTTTTCAGCTGGCAACAAGTTATTTAACCCTGACTGATGCAGTGAGTAGCTTCTCCTTTCATAAACAACCATGTCAGAAGAGTGGTCTCGATCTTAACCCTGTTGAGAATCTTTAGGATATGGTGTAAAAGACTTTGTGCAGCGGTCCGACTCTCCCATCATCAATACAAGATTTTTTAAACAAATATATGCAACTCTGGGTGGTAATAAATATTGTGACATTGCAGGAAGCTTACTGAAATGATGCCACAGCGAATGTGTGCCATAATCAAAGCTAATGGCTGTCCAACGAAATATTAGTGTGTGACTTTTTTTGTATTTATATTTTTTTTTTTTTTGGACAGACAGTGTAAAAAGGTTATATTATCCCATATACTTAGACAATTCCAAAATATACTTTTGGAAATTGAAAAGTAGAAAAGAACATCACACTATCCAAAACCCAATAAAATCTGTTGCCTTTGTAGCTCCGTGCTTCAAAGGGCAACGCAATACTTCAATCCCAGTCAAGCACAGAGATGGATGTGAAGGATGAGACAACTTCTCCTTTGACCCCGGCTATTTCTGGAGAACCTGTGGTCAAGACAGAGCCTGACAATGGCTCCTCAACGCCCAACAGCAGTGGTAATTAACACCTTGTTTACTGACTATAAAAAGATGGTATTTGTGGTCATTTAGACTTATGGTGGACAATCCTGTTGATGATTTCTCCTTCATGGTATCTTACCATATTTCTACAGGTACCTCAGTTAAGACGGAGCCGGGAGCAGAAACAGAGGCAACCGTAAAGGAGGAGGACAAAGACGAGAAGAAAGAGAAAGATGAAAAGAAAGAAAAGGACACTATAAAGAAAGAGGAGAAAGACAGAGAGCGAGAGAAAGAGAAGGAGAAAGATAGGACAACTCGCATCAGCTGCAGCAGCAGCAGTGGTTTGATAAAGGAAGAGAAGGAGAAGCCAGGAAGCAGTAGTCAACTTGAGGAGTTGTCTGGGGATCGCCTATCAATGGTTGGAGGGTCAAAGAGGAAGGAGATGGAGCAGTTGAAGATCGTACGAGCAGAACTCAAGTAAGTCATATACAAACAAAATAAACGTATCAAATGTCTTCATTTAAAACTGAAAGGAAGCTTTTCCACTGTTGAGATATCCACATTACCCACAACTAATTTTATGTTTGTCTGATTGTATTATTAATTTATTATTTAGCATTTTTACTCTTAATGTTTGGAAAAAACAGCTAAAGCAAGGGGCAAAAGGGCAGTTAAGATATTTTTCAATCCACGGTAATTACTGTACTTTTAAAGAAAATGACAATAAAAAGCCCAGAAAGTGCTCTTTTTGTTTGAAGTCTGATCTTTAATTGTGGTTTATATCATTTTGAATGAAGGTTGATAGTTTTGTTCAAGAGTCTTACTGTGTCTGAGCAGGAAAGCCCAGGAGTCCCAGAGAGAGATGAAGCTGCTGTTGGACATGTACCGCTCAGCACCCAAAGAGCAAAGAGACAAAGTTCAGCTTATGGCTGCAGAGAAGAAGGCAAAGTCTGAGGTGATCATCACAGCACAACACTTTGTTCAAATGACAATACTATAACACAATATTAGTGGTGGAACTATTTATAGAAATTGGATATTTACATTATAACAAGTGTGTGTTTGTAAAAACACAAAACTGTCTACTGTATTTAATTATGATTATAATTTGGTCATTCCAGGGAGAGGAACTGCGACAGAGGCTGAGGGAGCTCGAAGAGAGGGAGAGGAGAGAGGGCAAGAAAATGGCTGATGAAGAGGCTCTGAGGAAGATCCGCTCTGTGGAGGAGCAGATCGACATTCTCAACAAGAAGCTGTCTATAGCCAAACAGGTGTGTCACCTGCTTATTTTGTTTGCATGCACAAATCCTCTGTTTTATTTCCCTTTTTTTCTGTGACACTCTGCCACCTCTGTGCTCCCTCTGCAGGAGGAGGATGCGCTGCTGAGTGAGATGGACGTAACAGGCCAGGCCTTTGAGGACATGCAGGAACAGAACATCCGCCTGATGCAGCAGCTCAGAGAAAAAGACGATGCCAACTTCAAGCTGATGAGCGAGCGGATCAAGTCCAACCAGATCCACAAGTTGCTAAAGGAGGAGAAGGAGGAGCTAGCCGACCAACTGCTCACTTTAAAAACTCAGGTGAACTGCGAGACAAGTGCCACCTGCAAAGACAGATTGTACAGATTGGGTTTGTCACATACACACAGTTTAGTTGTAGCAATAAGCTGTGGTCATTTCCTACATAGTGGCTATTCGGCAAACACATATTGCTCTACGCTAACACTAACACTTTTCAGTGTGTGTCTGTGTCAAATTTCCTATTTACCTTTTTATTTTATGTTTGTCTACTAACTCTAACTAGCTTTGCTTTCTTTTCTTCTTTTTTATAATAATCTTTCTTATAATAAAATCAAAAAATCAAAAATCTGGGACTTGTCAGGTGGATGCCCAGCTGCAGGTGGTGAGGAAGCTTGAGGAGAAGGAGCGCCTCCTGCAGGGAACTATCAGCACCGCAGAGAGAGAGCTGGCTCTGCGAACACAAGCTCTGGACATGAACAAACGCAAGGTAACACATAATTCAGTAGAGATGAGGCACAGATCCCAAAAAGGTTAGCTGTTACTGAAAACATTGTAACTCTAAAGATATTGTACAGTATGAAAAGTGCCATTCTCATTGTGGATAAATAAAAACATCTCCATATTCTACAGGCTCAGGATTCAGCGTTGTCGTCAGAGGAGTTAAGAACTCAGCTGGAGCAGGTTCAGCAGAGGCTCAACCTGGTCAGAGAGGAGGTGGTAGAGAACAGCATCTCCAGGGAGAAAGAGTCCTTTAATGCCAGACGAGCACAGGTAACAACACACACAAATGAACATGTATGCATAAATAAAGTTGTCATAAAATCCATTAACTTGTGTATTTAAGACAAGATGCAGTATTCTTAATCACAGTTGAATCCATGAAGGTTAATTAGTTAAAAACCAGTTTGTTTTGTTCTCAAATGAATTGTAAATAAAATGTGTCAGATGGAGCCCTTTCACTTAAAGTCGTGAACTGTAAATGTCGTTCAGGAGGACATCTCCAAAATGCGGAGAAAGATAGAGAAGGCCAAGAAACCTGCTGAGAAAATCAGCAACGGAGACGACATCCTAAATGAAGAAATTAATGAGTATAAGGTAAGATTCTGGTTTAAATGTAATGTTCTGTTAATGTGTGACTGTTGGCTGAACACCTACATTCACATGTGTGAAACACCTTGATTTGCTGTTTGACTGTGCAGTAGAAGAGAAGAGTGATACTTGTTTGTGCTTGCTAAATGTCGACATAGCACAACTGATAGCAACAGCTACAGTAGCCTTAGTTTGTTCAAAGGTAACAAAATCCAACTGCCAGAAGCTGTAAAACTCACTCCTGTACATGTTGTATTGTGTTTGTACAAAAACCAGAGTGAAAAATGTCAAATCTGTATTTAATTTTTTGGTTATGCACTAGACATTTCTTGCCTCTGAGCTACTGCAAGGAGGCTAACAGGAGGCTAGGCTAAAGGCTAAACACCAGGAAATGACTTATCCCCAAACATGAAATAGTCCAGCACAAAATCCCACAGCGATTTGTTTCATAATTTAGGCTTTGCACAGACTTTGCTGGCCTTTGGAGAGACCCCAGCTGTTTCCTCGTGTGTCCAGCTTTAGCTTGAGTCTTCAAACATGCCGTAACTTCATATTTATCATAAAGAATTGTAGTTATCATTTAACTCTTCAGTGTTGTAAGAGGGCAGAGTTATCTTTATCACTATAGTTTGCACCAATTGAGACCAGCTGTCAGTGCGATCACACTCTATTGACAGGAACACAGTAAAGTACTTAAAATTCTAACCAACTGTGGGAACATTCAGCATTACACATGAAATAACCGGCTTTGTTAGATTTCTGTAGCTCAAACTGCAGGCTCGTGTTTAGATCTCTCCAGATTGTGTATCTGTGCAATAAGATGTATGCGTTACCTGTTCTATTTCTGCTGTGTAATGCAGAGTCCTTGTGGTGTTTCGAATCAGTCATGGCCACGTCAGGGTTTGTAAACAGCCTCCGTATCATGTGGTGTGTTCCTAGTTAGGAACAGTTGAGCTTGAAGGCCAGTCACTGCTGCCCTAGATATGCATGTCTACTCATTACGAACCAGTGAGCTGAGGATAAAAATGGCTTCTTAGATTATTGTTCAAGCCATTCCCCTCACCCCCCTCCCTCTCTCCGTCTCCCTCAGGCACGTCTAACATGTCCTTGCTGCAACTCTCGGGTGAAGGATGCTGTACTGACAAAGTGCTTCCACGTCTTCTGCTTCGAGTGTGTTAAGACGCGCTACGACACACGCCAGAGGAAGTGCCCCAAATGCAACGCCGCTTTCGGAGCCAACGACTTCCATCGCATTTACATCGGTTAAAGCCGCAGCTCCCCAACAAAATACTTTTACTGAAAAAGGGTCAGCAAGTTGTGCAGAAGTGCAAACGCTTGCCAGGAGCAACACTCACCACTGTGCTCAAGTGTTTCCTCCTGAGTATGTACCACCCATCCTTGTGTATCTTCAGGATACTATCAGTGTGAAATCTTCTCAATGATTCCAGCTTCATAGGAACACAGTGATGCTCTGAACTGAACCGCTTTGATTTATTTTTGTATTTTTTATTTTGTTTACAGTGACTGAATACAGCTTCAGTATGCACTGTTTCACTGTATGTTTTCAAGTACTGGTACAAGAAGGATGCAGAGAAACAAGATAAGAGCGAGTTTGCATTACAGTTCATGCTGAGGTGTGTGTGTGTGTGGGCGTGTGAGTGTGTGTGTGTGTGTGTGTGTGTGTGAACATTTTGAAAACAAGCAATTACACAAACCAGAATACCAAAACCAGTAAAGAAAAAGGATTAGTACACTGAGAAAACCCATTTCCTCCCAGCACAGTGGACGGTTGTATCATGTTGGTGTTCATGTACATATTGTATGTCATCATTGTTTCATTTTTAAATTTGATATTTACTTCTTGTTCCAAACTGTTCTGAAGTCTCCTGACTTGATGCTGTGTAATTGCTGTCCTACTAGTCATTAAACTGACATCAAAAGTGTTCTGCTCCTGCCTCCATCTGTCAGACCCAGTGAATGATCGCAGCGTTTGACCTGCTGTAGTAGAACCACAACTCCCAGTGTGCAAATCTGTGTTTATCCCTGTGCAGAGCGCCTTCCTCCTCCTCTACCCTTCCTCCTCCTCTTCCCTTCCCTGAACATCCAGACGTGTGTGCGCGCTTTAAGCAGTCGTTAGAAACGCTGGAAGGAAGGGAGTGCCGTGCCGTGCCGTGCCGGAACAGCGACAAGGGAGCTTTTTAAGAAAAAAGGTTGTGCAACATAATCCAGTGGGTTTGATGCAAGCTCGGGTACAAGGGAGCACAGATCCTGAGTGTAGTGGAGCCCGGAGCTGAAATAAGAGGCTTTAGGAGACTCGTGGTGCGCAGCGTCACGTTGTTTCTGTTGTTTTTTTTGTTCAGCACAAAGCTGCAACAGAAAAAACTTTTGAGGACATTTATGGACTGTATGTTTTTTATGAAGTTTCCGCTGCATGTTGACTAATGATCAAACATCTCTACCCTGTTGGATTTGATCCTCAGCGACTTCTTTACCTAATATAGCCTCAGTAAATGCTGGAGTGTCCTTGACGGATCGGAGCGGTCCTGGATTGGGGAGCGCTGCCAAACTTCAAATTAAACTCTTCTTTTTTTTTTTTACCTAGATATTTTGCTAATTGGTGATTTGCATTCTTTATTGTGTTATTATTCCAGAAGTTGAATAAGTTATTTTCGTTTGCTGCCGCTTCTGAAGTGAAGCATGCTGAATTCAACATACCCTCTGTAGTCTACGGCTGCCATTTTTAAAATCTTTGATTTACAAGCTTCTCTGAGTCATTGAACACGAACTGCTCAGATCTGCTCACAACCACAGCGTTTAACCAGCGTACATTTATTTTTAGAAGAAATTTTTTCCTCCCCCATTGTTCTCAAATCTCTAACAAAAGGTGTTCCGTGCGTCTGGCTGTGGGCGCGGTTGATGTGCCATGGCTCGGTCTTTCCTCACCATCTATGTGCTGCTGGTACTGGGATTGGCGGTGTGCTGGGCTGGAGATGAAGCCGAGCAGGCCAAGCCGAGGGGGGAGAGCCCACCGGCGGTCACCCTCCGTACCCTGATCACGGGAACCTGCCAGGAGATCCAGCGATACGCGGAGTCGGTGGTGGGAACCGGCGCCATACGCTCAGCTGCTGAGGTACAGAGAGGTGGTGCTCCATCAGACCTTCATGCTCGTTTCCTTCCTACGCTGTGAAGTGGCTTCACACTCACTTCATCTTTGAATAGTGGAACGTACTCAGATCTAACTTTACTGATACCTCTTGTCACTAAGCTTAATCAATGCTGTGCTATACCTGATCACTAATTTTCAACCCACATCCTGTCACCCCTCCACATCCACATCTCCATCTGTCACACACATTTCCTCTCCATGCTCCTCTCTCCCATGATCCTTTCATATATCCATGCATCCCTTTCACGCTCCCTGCCTTCATCCTGCTCCCTTTTCCTCAGAGTGCAGTGTTGTTTCTTGAGTCATTGCTTGGTCAGGAGAACGTCTATTCAGTGGCCATGGTAAGAAACTTCCTCTGTGTCTTCATTTAGCCTGCTCTGACGTGGTCTCCTAAATAGAGTCCCCTCTCATTTAGCTCATGACAGGGCATAGTTAGTGCAGAAAGTAGGAGCATGACTTAAAAGAAGCCGTGGCCATTATGATATTTGCATGTGAGGCCACAATCTGTCCTATTTCAGGGCTCGTACTTATAACATTCAGTTTAAATACTGATAAGTAGGCTGAGATAGTTCAACGTGGCTCAGCTCTGAATGCAAAATATCTGGTGTGTGCATGATCCTCGGATGAGAAATATGAGTCACAAACTGAAACAGAAACTCACTCCATGTAAATTTAATTGTATGGATTGTTTCCCATGACACAGTTTTAAAGGATAAATAATAATAATTATTTATTATTGAATAATTATTAAAAGGTTAAACAAACCACTGGTCACTCACAGTAAATGTAATGTAAATGTACTAGCAGCTGTCAGTAGACTGTAATGTTAGGATGTAATCATTATCTAAATGACTGAGAAGAGAATTAAATGTATTTGTTATGACACATGCTTCACTCTCAACATGCTGGACAGACCTTACGTTTGTGCCAGTGTGAAGTGCAACAGGTGCAGATAAGATACACGTCCAACTTGCTTGAGCTATACCCTTGACCTTGCTGGGCGACGCTGTGCTGTGTGTGTGTGAACCTATTTGTGCTGCGTGTGATTTGCGGGGTGGCGAGTAAAGGCTGTACAGGAATAGAGAGGGGTGCTGTCCAGCTGTCACTCTGATGCACAGTTGTTTGCACAAGTCAACTAGACAGCTCCTCTTACTTAAGGTGCAGATCATCTGCACTTACTGTCTGTAAGAGTTCACCTTTTAATGCAGTCAGGTTCTGTGCAGCAGCATCATAAGTCATACTGAGGCTGGAGCTGAGGTTGTCTGCGTATATCCTCTGTGCATGATTAATAATGTGATCAGAATGAATGCTGCCTTTGTTCATTGTTACCATGTTTGAGTGAGTAAAGTGAAACATTTCTCCTCACTGCAACAGTTTCTGGAGATGGTGATCCGTTTCCTAGCTGAAGGAGCTGCAAGTGGCCTAAACGTCATCGCTGTTTACGTCACCGAGATCCTCAGGGTCACGGGATTTGATGGTAGGTACCGTACCAAGATGGAGGATGTTTATCTCACTACATGCAGAGAATTAGGAGACGACCTGTGGCAATGAAGTGCAAGTGAAACTATGCTATCTCTCTCCCGCAGGGCAATCTGTCTGCCACTCCTTTAGTTCTGCTTCTTCCTGTTTAGCAGACAGGTATTTTCAAGCTTTATTCCTTATAATAAAATACCTAAACTGAATTTTGTTCCTCTGCAGTTGCACTGACGCTACCCCACTTCACTCCAGAAGGTGTAACAGCAGTTGCCCAGTGGGGTCTGGTGGCTCTCATTGGCTACTGGGTGCTGACCATCATTCTGCGTCTGCTGATCGAGGTGGTGAGGCGGGTGTTCTGGGTTGTGAAAACTGTTTTGGCACTCTGGCTTTTTGGACTAATGGTGACTGACAAGACCGCCAGCGCAGAAACCACAGCAGTTCGACTTGCCGGGCTGGTGCTGGCGTGTGTCCTGTTGACTCTGCTCACATCCAACCCTGAAAAGTCTTGTGCAGTGGAGCACCGGCTGAACTCCCTGGAGAGCCGGCTGAAGGTAGCAGAGAGGAGGAAAGGAGAACAGTGACAAGAGAGGGCGGAGGAGGAATTAGTTAAGATGGACAAAGGCAATGGTTGAGAAAATAGTTAGCATTGATTGTTTCTGTATGTGTTTCAAACTGTTGTGGGAAATAAAGTTTCTGGGATTTATAATCAAACTTTCTCTTTGTTTGACTTCAGAGAACGTCCAAATACTCGAACTCCACCAAATATCTTCAATATGGTAAATAAAAGTAGTCTGAGACACAAAGCTATGAAGAATGTGCAGTAGACTAATGTACATCGAGGACCAGATAAAAACAAACTGTCCTCATTCTGTCTAAAGTTTACTTGTTTTTTTTTTTCATTTAAAACAAGATGAGCAATTTATAATGCTGGCAGAGGCTCTGTGAGACAATACTTATGTAAAGCAGTGATTTAAGCTACATCTGCGTGCTAATATCCTCACTATAACAGTACTTTACATTTATAATGTGTAATACTTACAATGTTAGCATGTTAGTACACACTAAGTTACACTAAATACAGAGTACGTCTGAGATTAATGAGAATGTCAAATATTTGCAGAAACTGACATGACGGTGGTCTTCGATAAAAAATTAGCACATACTCTAAAACTGAAATAATACAGCATCAAATAGACGTTCACGTCTTTGATGTCTCAGTTTCTACTTCAGCCCCGACCTGATCTGTTGACATCCCCTACAATCCCCTGCACCCTGCTGCTTCCCTGACACTCAGTCATGTGGAAGCACCAGCAATCATCACAACTTGTGTGAAACAACACTGCCACAATGATTAGTCCTGCAAAACTCACTTCACTCCTACGCTTTGCTGTGGGGGAGTGCCAAGTGGGCCACATATGAGTTCACAGTGAAACTAACTGAAAGGTTTCACGGCCTACCTACATTATCACCAATGCCAGGAACAATGAAAATGTGATTCTGCGTGCATTGTTGTTAATATGAGGGTCTGACAGAGGCAACGTGTTATTTTTTATCCTATACTGTCACTGTTATGATGTTGGAAAAATGTTCATATTTAACGTATATAGGGGAAATCAATAAAAAAATCTTGGGGTTTGTTTGCTCCAGTTACATTGTCACAGGATTTAACTGTGATTTTCAGGTAGTTTTTTCCTCAAAACATTTTTCACATTCACCTGTTACCTTGGTGCCATAGAATGCAGAAAAGGCGGTGCGGTTATCAAAGGCTCATTATCATTTAAAGCAACAGCTACCTCTATGCACTTGTTCTGGGAGTTGTAAATATAGTCTATATACATATTATATATTTTTTTCAAGTAGTTGTGTAATATTAAATTTAGATATTTAGTGTTATTAAGCACTGTCTTGCAAACCAAGATCAGTATGACACAGTTCTAAAGTGAAGAGACATATGCAGGTTGCACTGTAGGTGTTTAGTTCTACATAAATCATAAGGTGGTAAACATGAGTAGATTTTTAGGATCATTGAGAGTAACTGTAACTGTTTCTACAGAGTATAGGTCATTGTCTCACACCGGACAGATTTGTTGCTCTGTATTTCCCTTTACAACACACAAAAGACCCATTTTTTAACTTGTGCTTAGTTGTGTTTGCCCTGGGAACCAGTTTGTATAGGGGAAGGAATTTATTTGCTTGGAAGAGCTTTTGGCTGTGTAGTGACATGTTGGGTGGCTGGTGCTGTGTTGTGTCATAGAGCTACATGCAAATATTGTATGTTTTAAGTGACAAAAAAAATATAAACCATATAACACAGTATCATTAGCTTTAATGGACCTAATATAATATCTACAAAAAGAAGCTACAAATACAGTGTATCATGTTCACAATAAGACTCCAGTTACTGCTTAAAAAAAACCTACATAAAACTACTTCACAATTCATATTTACACAGCAGACATAAAACATGCATTTTAAAACATTCAAAAATGAACAACAGACATCTACTGAAGAAGTCATAATAAAAAAGGCTAAATATGTATTATATTCAAGTGTACATATGATAGTGACAGATAAAATACAGACATTAAATAAGCATATTGCATCAGTAGTCATATCTTTTGAGTACTGTCTTGTACTGCACTTAAGGCACAGTGCATGAGTGCAGTCCAGAGGTGTCTTAATGCCACTGTGCCACTCCCTGGTGAAAGTTAGCACAAGAAAAAGGCAACTGGTGCTTGTGATATTTTCATAATGATCAAATCCCTACAATATATTTTAAAAACATTTGGATGTCCATATGTGTGACTCACCTAGTTCACTGAAAATGTGTATATAATAACTATTTACTGTCTGCCACTTTTTTATACAGACATCTTTAAAATTATGAGGCTACTCTTAGTTTTGTGTCTTCCCTGAAAATGTTGTCACAGTAAAGCTGGTCCACAATACAGTCTGTATTTCTAACACAGTTGCAGGAATAGGAATGGAATTCACTAAGAACTGTAACCTGATAGTAAGACACCTGAGCTACTGCAAATAATGCAAACTCTAAATTCAGAGTAAATGGTTTGTGTTGAAAATTCCCCTTTCACCTTTGGGTTCGACCTTGTGATCGTTGCGTACAAAGTGTAATGGCCTGCTCATCACACATGCCTTTGGATATTGCATGTGGATATTGTACATGCATGAGGAGTCGAAGTGTCTTTCAATGTAGGTCCCATAAAAACTGCATATTAATTTCTTGAGTAAAACCAACTGACAGGCAGCTGTTGGTAAATAAGCACATTTCCCCATTTATATATTTGATGTCACAACACACACTTTGTCACAGTAATGCATGAGTTTGCACGAATGATTATAATCCAATGCTATTATTTAAAGTTGAGTTTGTCTGAGGTATAAACATCACAGTAACCTGAGTCTGAACTGAGTGGGAAAAAAGAGGGAAAGGTCACCCCCTTTAGTTCAAACCGTGGCTCAATGTCAGAGCAGAGAGGAGCAGTTGCAGCATCCGGCTTCTCAGCTGGAGCTGAAACCTGGAGATTAAAGGGCAGAAATGTCACCAGCATTATCACAAGCAGACTCAGACACTTAGATTGAAGACAAATCTAACACGATAACATTAGATATAAGAGCTCCTAATTAAAGGACATTAGGGAGACTGTTTTATGAACAGCAGCTCTGTGTGTTGCTAGGCAACATGGCCTTTATTTATGAATTTCTCAAAAACTGCAAATGTTGGAACAATTGAAAGACGAGAGCTAAAATCACTGTGAGCAAGTTTCTCCTATTGCATCAAGACAAACCTACCTAAGAACAATTGGAGTGACAGTATTAACAGTGAGTCGTTGAGTGGCTACATCAAGTGGCAACTGAAGAACCAAAGTTAAACAGATAATCATGTACAACACTGTACGTTGGAGAGGGCGTGTCATCTAATGTCAACCACTTGTGTATTTTTTGGAAATGTCAGAAAACGTTTGTGTTTTGAGACTCAAAATTACGACCAACACGGTTGATAAATAAAAATTTTTAACACTATTGTATTTTTATTTATTTTGCGTGTGTGAACTTACCTCAGAATAAGAAGATGGCATATTCCCAGTAGAGTGGTTGTGTACCTGCAGATTGAAGCAGCACATAACGCATCAGCAGTGGAGAGAGAGAGGATAACATGCAGATCTCAAGTGTTAGGTAACATAGAAAACTCGCACTAACCAGTGGATCAGTTGGTATATAAGGAGGCACAACAGGGTAGGGCGTCATTGTAGGTGGACTGGATTGGTCTTGCCCTGGTCCAGCAGGTCTATTATACTGCAATTTATATTATAAAAAATAAGGTACACATGATATCAACAGCAGGAAATGCGATTTCTCAGTACTGTATAAGCACACGAAGTGGAAAACCGTTTTAACGCAGATCGTATTCACCTCATGGAAATTCACAGCAGGTTGAGCAGCAGTCTCAGAGTCGTTCTTTTCAGAAGAGCTCTTCCCACAGCAGCAGCACTTCACGCAACAACAACCGATAAGTGCAACAATGAAACCAGTAACGCCTATAGCCGTGTAGAGTGGGTCTTTGTGTGTTTCTGAAATGAGTCAATCAGTGCGTTAGTCAGGAATCTATCATCTTTCCCAAATGTACGAGCCCTATAAACTAAAAAAAACTGTTAATAGATAATAGATTTAGATTACAATTAACAGTTATAGTATGTGTAAGAGAACAAGACATTAGGTACATAGGTTTTAGGACAGAGTGGGTGTTGCTGGCTTGAGGACATTGGACCGCTCTTTTGGTTTATGACATGTTTTGAGGTTAAAAACAAACAAGAAGCTAAAATAATGCTAGTCATAATCTACTTACTTATTACCAGTTCCACCTCTAAGGCCATGTCGTCAT
Source organism: Anabas testudineus (assembly GCF_900324465.2). NCBI lineage: Eukaryota > Metazoa > Chordata > Actinopteri > Anabantiformes > Anabantidae > Anabas > Anabas testudineus. The sequence continues at coordinate 10,929,209 of NC_046619.1, forward strand.
TCTGGTCTCTGATCTCAAAGCGTCCCTCGCATGACATTTGGACGGCCTTATTGAAAATCCCACATGGCTTTTGCAGATCAAACCCTGTACAATCAAACCGATACAAGCCCTCCTGCAGCCTGCCACGACGAACTAATCTACTTATGAAGTAGCTCTGTTCATGGTCATTTTTTGGGAAGAAGTAAATGTTGCAGGAGTTCAGCTGCAAATCAAAGGTGAAGCTGAGTTCTTCATCAGGATACAGTGTATACAACCTTGTGATTTCTGGAGGAGAAGATGCACAAGACAGAGGATCACAAAAACTAAAATGTCTGTACAGTGAATATATGAAGCCAGCTGTGTGCAAAACTGGAAATGGTACAAAATAAATATATATCTTTTTTTTCTACAAGCATAAATGTGATATAAATCTTTTCATCTAATTAAAGAAAGCATATAGGCTCTCAGGTTTCCCAACTGTTAAATAACACCCATTAGCCATGTAATCATAGACAGTGATACTTGTATTTGATGTTTGCTGTACTTTGACCAATGCTCAGTATAATATTACACTTGAATGCTTAAAACCAAATGATCAAGTCACAGCGTCTTGACAAAAAGACAAAGCAAACTAGATAAACTGAGATAGGGAATAAGATCCTCACCTTTCACATCAATGGTCTTTGTGGACAGTGTTCTCTGATTCTTGTCTTTCAATATGTAGCGGCCACTGTCTCTCTGTGTTAAATTATTTATCACATAGTAGGAGCCTATCACATGCTTCCTACTGTCGAAACTGGCTGGAGGCTCATCACGTTTCCACAAGACTGTCACCTCTGATTTGTACACAGGCTTAAATTCAATGGAGTGAACATTGGGGTCCAGGTACATCCTGTGTGACGTCCCATAGTCCTCCGATACTCCATGTGAGAGGCCTACAGCAGAAAAAAAGCAGTACAAGTTGTATGAATGTATGATGACATTACTAGACTTCTTGTGATCCCACTACATGCAGGACTTTTTAAATGACTTGAACATGCACATTTTAGCATTGATTAAAATTAAATGTCCCTCTGTAGGTAATATACTTATATAGTGATGCCTAAATAGATGCACTGTGATACAATACATCACAGTATATGATCACGATATTATATGTACTAACTAGTGTATATTTGTATTACTGCTACTAATGCTTTTCATACAGTGGCAAAAAAACTACACAGAGTTTTTAGGGTGAGTCCAGCCTATGGCCTATGACTTCTGACTCTACCTATGATGAATTATTTACTCCCACCAATCATATTTTTATGAACTAATACAACCCTCCCTAACATGTAACGGTCAAAAGAAAATTATTGTTCGAAAGCTACAAATTCTTAAATCCCACAGGACTCAATTCTGAACTGGGACACAAAGCGTTTTTGCACACGGGGCAACACAAGTTTTTTAGATAATTCAATATGAACTGTAATTACTACTTTCACACACACACACACACACACACAGCATTAAGTGGTCCACAGAGAACCACAGGAGATCCTTTCTCCCTGTGACCGTCAAACTGTAAAACCTCTCCCCCCTCTGTAAGGGGTGGGGGAGCTGACCAATTCTTGTCATATATCTGTGGTCATTCCACCCTGGACTATATTTATTAACCTAGTTTCATCCAGCTGACGTATTCTGTATATATACTGAGTTTTCTACATTGATGTTATTCTGTACTAATGTGGGTGTAGATCTGTTCTGGTTGTGGTTCTTTTCTTTCCGTCTGAGTTGAGAGCAACTGTAACAGGACAAAACAGTTTCCCTCTGGGATTAATAAAGTTTTTTAATATTGTATTTTTATTTTCTGTTTCTTTTTCTGTAAAACTCTTGGTTTATTGTTGTACTGAGGTGATAGGAACAGTCTGATCAACCAGTGCATCGACTTTATCAAACTGTTGACAGACTGATAAACCACTCAGACTGTTTACAGTGTTTGTTTACAACGTGGAACAAACGTGGAGCAGGCGACTAGTTGACAAAACAGTCATAATACAAGCTGTAGGCTGTGTGTTGTAGTAAACAGGGCCCATCTGACATACATTCACACACTGGAGAACCGTGACTACAGGCTACATTTGCATGTTCCGCCTTTTCTGTGGTGAAATGTTATTAGCCCTCACATGTACTGTCGTACACTGTGTGCTGGGACCTATCTACTATCTGATCTGTCGTACGAGCAGTTTTGAACAAAGAGGATTCGTCGTTTTTATTAGTACTCACCCACACAAACAGAGGATCCCAACAGCAGCAACACTATCATTATCTTCCGTGGTTTGAAGTCGAAAGCCCGAGTTCGACCATGCAACTAGCTCCTAAATGCCAACGTTCATCGAGATTTTGACCTTTAACTCGATAAATTCACAGTAGGAACCCAGGACGTGCAGCGTGTTTATGTAGGAAACCGTGCAGGGCGTTTTCATTCAATTACTAGTGATGCATTGGAGGACTGTCGGAATTTACAGGTGTTACGCAAAACTGACAGAAGTCACTCACTGCCAACTAAGAACGGTATCCTACTGTGTTACGGCTGCACATGACGTCATAAGTGCGCAAGTGATGTCACGGTTAGAGTTAGACATTCTGGAAAAGTGGTCATGTGTTCAGTTTTTGGACCCAATTTTCAGATGGTAGAGCTATAAACTGATTCTATAGCCATCATCACACACAAAATATCCTTGGTTAAACCATTTTATTTGTACTTTTTTAAGTGAAATCTGGAAACTTTCACTTAAAAAGTCATAAGCCATTAAGAAGTATAGGGCTCCTTCTCCAGAGTGACAGTCTGGCCCACACTTTTAATAAACTGGAGATGATGAAGGATTAAGTTAATTATGTAACAACCATCAATTAATCCATGTACAAAAAAGGCATTTAGTGCTTGTTCTATCATTTTGGATTCCATTATTGTTACTACTGGAAATAAATGAAGCAAATGGTCTGACCACCAGAACCAGTAGGAGTTGTCCCGAATATCATCACCTTAATCTTAACTCTTCAGCTACAAGCACACACCATGTATCTGCCTAATAGGGTGTTTTTTTTTTATGAGTGAATTCCTAAAGTGGAAGAAACACCTTGTGGCACAGCCAATCAACAGTATCCCACGTTAAAACTGTGCCCTCTCCTGCGCTAACGACGTATTAACTCACAGGAGCAGAGCGAAACAACGCAGTTTGCGCAGGAGCCGCCGGGGATACAAGCTCCCAGATGAAGGTGGCCTGTGCTCATGCGCGCTTTGCAGAGGACGTTGTTATCCTCTTAGCCCCATTCATATAAACATTTAGAAATATTCAGCTCCGGACTTATTTCCTCCCACACATCCTGCAGGTGAGTTGAAAATATAGATGCGCCGTTTCCAGTGTGATCGTTTGTGCACGGTGACAAACTGGCGGCCTAGTGCTCCGCTGTGCCGCTGAGAAATGCTGTCCAGCGGCTGGGAAACGTGTTGGACACCTGAGAGGACATGACTGCAGACAACAGATGGGACGTCGTGGATGCGTCTGTGACAGTATAGATGCTTTGCGGATGCTGGCTTTGTAACAGGCCGTGTAGTGGAGGCTGTCGCTGTGCACAGACATCACCACGGTTGTCTTTGTGCTCCCCCTGGTGTAGCTGGTTGATTGATGAGCTCATGTCCCGCGGACCTGGGGATGAATGACAATCATGTTCATCTCTGTCCACTTTGCAGAGGGAAGAATCTGGAGAAAATGTCATCCTGTGTCCTGCTCACTGCCCTCCTCACCCTTCCTCTTGCTATGGGTAAGTACTCCACTATAATTTAGAACCACCTTTTTTCTGCACGGTAATAAAAGCTTACATAAATTATTTGTGTTATCTCTTACTGTTCATTATTTGTTTAATGATTTATCAATACTTCATGTAAAAGTTATAAGTTGCGGCTACAGGAAAAACACATTTGTGACAACTGTCAGGTGAAAACAAGAGCACACAACAGACACAGTGAGAGAAAAGCCATGTGTGGTTATTTGGAGTTTTTTTCATGCATGAATTATTATTATTATTATTATTATTATTATTAAATTAACTCATAATAGTTAATAAATGCATTGTGGTCCACATAATCTGTATAATCTTTCCCAAAGTCAGAGGTCAAACAGGAAACTTTAGTGTCTGTATATCTAAATAAAAAGCTAAATTACAGCATTAATTAAGTGTTTTACAGATACACATACGTTGAATCGCAGTGTTTCAGTGCATGTGAGGTCTGTCATATCTAATCATATGACTTTGTCTTCTCCTGCAGGTTGGGTCATACCAGGTGAGTCAAGAGCCACATTTCATCACATCACATCCTTCACCCACAGAACATATGACCTGAGTCAAATGCTCACTTTCTTTTCCACGTTGACAGTTGAAAGAGAAGAAGTCCAGATGGTGTGTGCCGGGAAAGAGTTTCGTCTGCCAGTGTACTCGACATCCAGAACAGTGGTTTTTACACCCAACCCCGAGGGGCCGAAGCGCATCCTGCTGGAGAAAACCATGGTGAATAGAAATGTGCTTGTAGTCATGCTTGTGCTTTGTTGCTTTGCGCTCAGATGGTCTAAACCTGTTTACAACGGCAGGTGAAGGACCCGCGGTTCGAGTGGACCAGAGATAAGATGTTAGTCCTGAAAGAGGTGACTCACAGTGATCAGGGACTTTATGCAATCAAACTGTTGTCCGGATTCACCTACGAGACTGTTCGTCTGATTGTCTCAGGTAAGAGGGTTTGATCTCATCAGTCTCCTGCCTCTTTTCCTAATCCCTAACTTCTCTGTCCTGCTTCAGAATGCATTAAGTCCCACCACAGAAGCTACGGGGAGAGCTTTGAGCACAGCATCCCTGAAAATGGCTCCTTACTCGAGTTTTCCCCTCGTGGCGCTCCACCTGAGGCCATGCCCATCGTACTTTGGAACCAGACGGACCCTGAAACCAGTGATGCGAGGCGGGGCCGGCTGGTGCGCGGCGGCAAGGTCTGGGTGGCCGAGAGACTGACGCAAGCAGACCAAGGCAACTACACTGTGAGAGACGCCCAGGGGAAGGTGCTGTCCCGCTGCACCCTCACTGTGCGGGGTGAGTAGAGAACAATGAGCAGAGGACGAGATGTTTTAAGAAGCTGACTAATGAATTGCTTTAACTTTAGGATCCTGTCAGCGGTAATGGTTATATTTTATCTTTCCCCATCATACCTTCATATTTCTTTCATTCTCCACACCTCTCTCTCTGTTCATGAACCTGCATAACGATGCAGGGCACTCCTTTAATGTCACCCGCTTCACCAAGGAGTCTCTAAATCTGCCCCTCTTTCTTCCAATTCCTCATGCCCACCTCATTTTTACCCCTACCCGATACCCTGATGAATCCTCTCTGGGCCCTTTCGACCCGAAGCCCCCTCGTGGCCCTGTGCAGCTGATCCGTGAAGGCCAAATAACAGACTACGACATGCGGTACAGGGGCCTTATCTCGCTGGGCAGAAACGGTACTGTCAATGAGGTTGTCATAGCAAGGCTGACCTCAAGACACGATGGGGTGTATGAAATCAGAGATGACGATGGCAACCTGGTGTCCTCCACCTCGTTGCAGGTGATCGGTGAGTAGCAGCACGTGTTTGAATGTTTTTCTTTATCTAAATTCTTTGCTTCCTCCTGATACTGTATCTGTCCCATCTCTGCATGTCTACTCTCCAGAGAAAGGAGGCAGATGGCGAGCACTTCTTAAATCTATCACTGTACCATCTGGCATGTTTGTATCACTGGCTGGTTTCATCTTGTTCATGAAGCGCTACCCGAACTGCAGCCTGTCGCAGATCATCGCTGGCCTCAGAACAAACCGCACACCACCAGCCAACCCCCTGAGGGTTAACATCCAGGTGAGGATACCAGGAGAACCATGCTATCATACGCAGACACACAGTACAACATGTAGAGGCATGGTGAGAACGTGTGATTAGAGAGCACTCTCCATCACCATCATCAAAACACTGAATTTATCTGTGTGTGTGTGTGTGTGCGTGTGTGCGTGTGTGTGTGCAGGACTACAGCCAACCCATATCTGAGCCTTCCAGCTACTACAGTCCCTCTCCGCAGCCAGGAACACCAAGAAAATGGACCCCAAGAGCCAGTCCCAGCCATGCTGTAAGGCTGAGTAATGTATTGTCAGGTTTTGTCTTTTGCTTAAAATGGTAAAATAACTTTGTGTCAGTGTGCAAGTGGCATTGTGCATGTGTGCTTGTATTTGTTTTTCCAGGGTTATGCACCGGTTATGGGAGGAACTCCGAGAGCTCAGAACCAGCAAGCATGTAGACCAACAGCTAGGAGCTCCCCTAGTCATAGTTCAACCACTCAGGTAATACAGCACTACACTCAAATGGAGAATATTTGTCTGTCAAAGAATAGAATATTTTTTAAACACGTGTCTTGGTTTCTTCCTAGCGTGAACCATCCAATGAGGAAAATAAACAGCTTTCCTTTTCCGTGCCCGGTGCTTCAGATTGCCTCCACTCCTCTGAGGACTGTGTTCAGTTCCAGATCAAGAAAGATGGCGAAGAAGGAAGGTGGAGCAAATCACAAGAATTCTTTTCCACACTACCACTAGACAAGGACACCTCTGGATTCTGCAGCGTTTACACATCGGAAAAACTGAACTTCTTATAAATTAGAGGAGAAGGCAAATGAGTTGGAGAAACTACAGTTTTGGATTCTCAGGTGGAGTGAAGCAATTATGGAAAAGAAAGACTGTGCCTTTTGCATCATAGCTGAATTTTAATAGTTCTGTACCAGTATTGCATGTAATTCTTTTAAGGTATTTTTTCTGAAGCATGAGTTAAGCATTAGCCTTCCTGTCTAATACTACCCATTTCTTGATAGTGGCTGATGTTACTCCTGCTGTTACCTACCTCCAGATCCTCAGGACCAATATAATCTGCACTGTATTTGCTGAGTGTTTGTATGTGTATGTTTGTGTGTGTAATATGATCTCTAGGGCTACATAAAAATTAGAGATATATAAAGGTTTGCAAAAGGGAATTTTGAAGTACTGTATAGTAATATAGAGTTAGTTGAAGTGTTTTTCACCGTTGACCATTTCTCACTGCTTTAACAATTAATTATAATGATAAACGTCCGTCCTGCACTTTACTGAGTTTAGCAGTTTAATAATGTACTGTAGTATATTAACCTTCAAGGCAGTTGTAGTAACAGTTATGTGAAATGTAGTGTTTCACCAAATATTGCAATAGCCTATTAATCTGTGAACTTTGTATATATTATAATGTTACCAATTTTTTTTGTGTGACAAAAAAGGTTGGATTGCTGCTTGTGATATTTGGTAATGTCTAAATGTCATCTCTTGGACAATAAAATGTATCTTTAACATATACTGGATAATCAGATTATTCTGTTTCATATACTGTTGCTTTTGGTATAACCAGCGATCATTTTTTATTTTAGTAAATCTGTGGTAAAAGTGAAAAACTTACTTCACACTGCAAAAGTTCAAGGTGGTTTAAAATCCATAAGAAAATGAGAATAATATGATTTTTATTTTTATCTTTATATATAAATTCCTGGGAAATTTGTTGTCAAAAATTTACTGTATAAAAGATTTAAGGTTTAAAATCTTGCTAGAGTTTGTATTGGTGGGAGCAATGATATTGTGCCGGCGGCAGAGGGCAGTGGCGCTCCTGTGAGGCTTTGTTGAGTCTGAAAGAAGCGTAGAAGAAGAAGTGCGTTTGTAGCGGCAATGAAAGGACAGCGTGTTACTTCCAGTTTGAGCAAAACATAACTAAAGTGTAGATCAGCTGTACCAACTAGTAGATTACAGGGCGTGCAAAATTTGATATTTAGGATATATCCTTAGGACTGCGTCGGGAGGATGTCTTTGGTTTGTGCAAGTAAGTGAAGTTGAATGCACTGATGACGGAGGCAGTGTAGGTTAGCTACGCACCACGCTAATGCTAGTAGCTAGTTTAGCTAGCGTTAGCGGCCATGCATTGCCGCCTACTAGTTGTGGTAAAACACGGGCCTTGTTTGTGGTTATGTTATTGTTAATATAATCTGTTTTTTTTCTAGTCTCCAACGAGGTGCCGGAGCACCCGTGTGTCTCTCCGGTGTCCAACCAGGTGTTTGAGCGCAGGCTGATCGAGAAGTACATCGCAGAGAATGGGACAGACCCGATGAATGGTCAACCTCTGTCGGAGGAGCAGCTCGTAGATATAAAAGGTGAGCCACTGCGAGCACATACGAATATAAACACGAAGATCCCCTTTAAAAGGTAAAGTTACACCTAGCTAAACATATTTCTAGATATAGATTAGATAGATAGATAAGTAGATGAATAAGAGCCGTGTAATACATCCATATGAAGGTTATATTGTTCATTTTCTTTTCAAACTCATTTGTATTTGATCATCTTTGTTGTGTAAACGTGTTATCAGGTTGTAGTTTGAGGCAGCACTGCAAGTTGAGAAGTTTTTATTTTTATATTTCATCTACCCTATTTATGTCAATGAATAGGTACCATAAGATGCCACCTGGTGTAATAATGCACGTTCACCTGTACTACACACTATTACCACCAAAATGAAAACCATTATTATTATTATTAACAACAAACTAAAAGTTAAAAGAGAGCAAAGATAATTTATTGCAGGGCTCTTTTACCTGATAAACTGGCAGCTAACTTTGTTTTTTTCAAAGTTATGTCACTGTTGATCTTTATTATTTATTAATTTTGAAAACCTTAAATTTACTATAAATAAGCAAGACTGACTTAATTAATAAAGATGAGAAACTGCTTTTAACCTGCTGGCCTTTTATTTATTTTTATTTTTTTAGTGTCCCATCCCATTAGACCAAAGGCACCATCAGCAACAAGCATTCCTGCCATTCTCAAGTCCCTTCAAGATGAATGGGTGAGTGTCGTTGAGACTGTGAGGGAAGCAAAGAAAAAATACCTTCATGCAGCAAATATTACCTAGAAATGATGTTCCTTTGTGTGAATCTTTCTTTAAATATATTGCCAAACACAGGCAATCTGGCTTTGTACAGAAGGAAATGTTTCTTCATGGAGTCAATTAATAGCCGACTTCGCTGAGCAGCATATAAAGTTCCTTTACTAGACACACAGTGTGATCATCCATCACACCTTTTTGTCTTCTAGGATGCTGTTATGCTGCACAGCTTCACCTTGCGGCAGCAGCTGCAGACTACTCGCCAGGAACTGTCACATGCCCTCTATCAACATGACGCCGCCTGCAGAGTCATCGCTCGTCTCACCAAAGAGGTCACTGCTGCAAGAGAAGGTGAGTTGACAGCAGTTTGTGTGTAGGACATAGTAGAGACTTAATCTGATAATCATCTCTCCAGAACTTGCTCCACACCAATATTCGCTTTTATAGAAAAGGATAGAAGCATAGAATAGTTTTTTAATCAGTTCTATTTCCTTCTTACAGCTCTTGCCACACTCAAACCTCAAGCTGGATTGGTTGCCCCTCAGGCAGTTCCTGCCTCTCAGCCAACTGCAGCAGTGAGTTATTGACTTTTAATTCCAGTGTAAAGGTCTGATAAGAAATGCTCATTTGCATCTTTATCATTCATCCTCCTAACATTGTCAATTTTTGCCCTCAGGGTGCTGGTGGAGAGCCTATGGAGATTAGTGAACAGGTGGGAATGACCCCAGAGATCATCCAGAAGGTAACTTTTGTTCTTTTACTACTGTAAATTATTATTTTGCAGAAAGCTTCCCATTTTCTTTAGTATAGCTAAGATGTGTTTCAGTATGTATCTTTTCTGTTCCCAGCTTCAAGACAAAGCTACCATCCTCACCACAGAGAGAAAGAAGGTATTTTTTGCAGTTATACCCTTTTCTGCTGCAATATCTTAGTGTTGTGTGAATACTGTTTCACCCTATGTTTATAACCATTGTGGTACAATGCAACATGCTTTCATATTCATGTAACACCTTTGCTGCACTTCTACAGAGAGGAAAGACTGTGCCAGAGGAACTGGTTAGAGCCGAGGATCTCAGCAAGTATCGCCAAGTGGCCTCGCATGCTGTAAGAATTAATTTGTCTAACTCTACATAAATTACCACTTCCTCTTTTAGTCAAGATGTTGTGGCAGTTTCTTAGTGGAATTTCAACAAGCTCTTGTTTCTTGATTTCAGGGTCTTCATAGTGCCAGTGTTCCTGGTATTCTGGCTCTGGATCTGTGTCCATCAGACACCAACAAAGTTCTCACCGGTACATTCACAACATCTTTCAATTTTAAAGCCTTTGTGATTAATTTTCATGGTAGATATCAATTGCAGCATCTGTTATTTGATATTAATCCCTGTATTTTTCTAGGTGGTGCTGATAAGAATGTGGTGGTGTTTGACAAGAATGAGGAGCAGATTGTGGCAACACTTAAGGGTCATACCAAGAAGGTCACCTCTGTCATTTACCATCCATCCCAGGTAACTTTGTTTTTGTTTTAATTAATTATTAATTAATTTAATTAATTAATTATCAGTAAAATATTATCTGATAACCAGGTCATATATCACTTATTACAAGAATATGTTTGAAGACTTGCACAGCTGATCGTTATTCTCCTTGCTGTTTTCCCCCTCTAGTCTGTGGTATTCTCTGCTTCTCCCGACACCACCATCCGTGTGTGGTCTGTCACCGGAGGCAACTGTGTTCAGGTGGTGCGTGCCCATGAGGCAGGCGTCACTGGACTCTCCCTACATGCTACTGGGGACTACCTGCTGAGCTCCTCTGAGGATCAGGTGTGTGTGCACACAGCTTATCCATATTCCTTCCAGCATCCCTACTTTAAGTAATTTCTGCAGTAACGGCAAAACCATCTCTGTTCCACTAATTTCACTGTTGTTTTATTCTGCAGTACTGGGCCTTTTCTGATATCCAGACTGGTAGAGTCCTCACCAAAGTAACTGATGAAAGTGCTGGCTGTGGTAAGTGCCTCTTTGTTAACTTGCTTGCTTGACGGTCTCAATAAAAGTACTCCTCTTTAGGTGCGGTGTTAATGTTTTCTTTTTGCTCTTACAGCTCTCACCTGTGCCCAGTTCCACCCTGATGGTCTCATTTTTGGCACTGGCACGGCTGACTCCCAAATCAAGATCTGGGATCTGAAGGAGCGCACCAATGTGGCCAACTTCCCTGGCCACTCTGGTCCTGTCACCTCCATTGCTTTCTCTGAGAATGGATACTATCTGGCCACAGGTGAGAACTGCTAACGACGCTTCATATAGTATTGATGTAATCTTTGATGTGCACACGTGTTACAGTGTGTTGTAAAGTTGCATAAACACTGGTGAATAACAGAAACTTTTACATTAATTTTTTACACCAAGATAATAAAATCTTACAAGCACCCACCCTTGTTTTTGTGCTAAATGGATTTGGAACTGTGTATTATATCATTTTAAATACTGTGAGATTATCTGATGTCATTCTCCAGGTGCCCAGGATAGCTCTCTTAAACTGTGGGATCTGAGGAAACTGAAGAACTTTAAGACCATAACACTGGACAACAACTATGAGGTAAGAAAGGTTATGTCTTGCATTGCACCAGTATAATGGAGTTTGATGAAATATAGTATTTTTGACTTTGCAGGAAAGAACTTTTGTTAGCCATGCTCCCTGTTCCTTGCTGAGTTCAGCTAAATCTCTGGCTTTGTATTTACCACACAGACACGATTGTTATCAATGACCTAATTCTCAACAAGAAAGTGAATATATGTATTTCATGTGATATCATTACTACAGTGACTTTTAAGAAGCTAAGAGATAATAACACAATGTGATGGGAAATGTAAGCTTGGAAAGCTCCTCAAGTTGATATTGGAGGAAATTCTCATTCATCTCAGTGAGGTGGCCTGAAGTGTGAAGGTTGAGTCCTGCACAGTTGCCATGACTCAACTTTCAGACACATTACGTTAATACAGATAAATCCTCAACGGATCTAACAGCTAAACTGCAGTTCACCGAGAATTATGCTGTTTTTTCTTTCCATCTAATTTTAGTTGTGTTTCTGTTTCAGGTGAAGTCCCTTGTGTTTGATCAGAGTGGTACCTACCTGGCTGTAGGAGGATCTGACATCCGTGTCTACATCTGCAAACAGTGGTCTGAGGTTCTGAACTTCACAGGTGAAGCACACGGTTCATCTATATCAGTCCATGTATATCAGATGGTTTTTGCTGTGAGAAAGTAACATATTGTTGACATTGTTTACCCCTTTTTAATTGCAGATCATTCAGGACTGGTGACTGGAGTGGCCTTCGGAGAAAATGCCAAGTTCCTGACCTCTGCAGGAATGGACAGAAGTCTCAAATTTTACAGTTTGTAGGAAGTGAAATGATTCAGCTTTTGGGAGGCAGACAGTAAAGAAAAAACATGATAGAAAATGATATTAAACGAGATGCAGAAGCCAGTGTAATATTCATGTCTGATTTTACTGTAGTATTTTTCTTTTTGTGTGTTAGGACGGGGGGGGGGTCTAAATTTGTTTGTAATACAACTTCAGAGTGTTGTAGGACACTGGTGGGAACAGTGAATGGTGTGACAACAATCTGCTTTGCTTCTTAACATAGTCCAGTTTATTTACTATATCTATAGGGTGAGATGAAATACATTTGTAGTGATGTACAGTACAGCTAAACAGAAGATGAACAGGTGTGAGATAAATTTTCCTGTGACAAATTTAGCCGTTTCACATCCCCCTCATTTCATTTCCATTTCATTTGTTCCATTTAAATTGTCTTTTTTTTTTCCTCAACTGTACATTTCTTATCACGTGCTATTTTACCTGTTGCACCTCTACCCTTTTACAATTAAATAAAATATCTTTTGTATTGCCAAACATGAGTGTTTGTTGGACATTTTCAGATTAAGACTAAGGGAACTGTTGGGTCCGGAAAAGAATAAAACATTGCACTTTGCCTCCATTTTCAGACATTTCTCCAGGTCACACAGTTGCTGTGTTGCATGTACATAAGCTAGTAGAACTACCCTATAGTAATTACACTATAGTTCATAGTAAACTATGAATGCTGTATGCATTGTTTGAATATTTTTGGTTAATGTGGGAATGGTGTGTTACATGTTCCTCTTCTCCCTGGGTTATTCTTTATTCATAGGGATTATAAAGTGGATCTTTATGAAAATGAATCAGCTTCTCCAGTGTGAGGATTTGCATCTTTTGATTATTTTGGTTCAGGTCACACCAGGCTAGTTGTCATGTGATGTGTCTGTTTTCAGAAAGTTTACAAAAGGAAACAAATCGCTTGGCTTAAGAATAACCAGCAGACTAACGCAGGATGAAAGTAAAATGTCATTTTTTTCTACTTGAGGCCTCATGAAGACGATGAACATTTGCACAGTAGATCTTTACTGCAGGGAAAAGGTTGAGCTTTTCATAAATGAATGAAACCTCTCTGCAGCAGACACGTTTCATATTCAAAGAGCTGAAGCTGCTGTTACCGCCCGAGGTAATAACAGTGTAACGATACTGATAAAACCCTCAGGGTAAAGATTTCTTTAAACCAGCATTTATATCATCTGAGGCCTTTTAAACTCTTTAACCATTTTAACTTATCCCACATGAACCGGGGCCGTGAACGACGCACGGACGTCACGAGTCACGTGAGCGCGGAATAACGTGACTCCCTCAAACAGGAAGTGGGACTCGGAGACGCGCGTCTGTTTTGTGCGGGTCAGCAGGCTCCGCACAGTCCAGCAGGACCGGACCGAACTGGGACCAGATCAGCGGGACTTAAGACGCACACAGGTCAGATCTGTAGCATGTGGCTTTGTTTTGTGCTGATAGAAACCTGTTCTGTCGCTCAGTGAATGGGCTGCCATTGTCATGACATAATTAAATCAAAGCTTTGGCTTTTTAGGGGCTTTCCGAAACCTTAATTCATCACCTTGTTATTTTCTTTTCATTTAACGTTACTTGTATGAAACTAATTCCAAATGTTCGTTTGTGGGATCGCTGGCATATCTGTGTGGTTTGATCGGCATGTTGTGACAGTAATAACGAAACTGGCCCCTTTGCCAGAAACTCCACCACCAGTCATTCAACAAACAAAGGACCAGTTTTTCTGTTTCTATGTGTATTTAAAGTCTGTTACTTTAATAGTTAATAATAGTTTGTGGATAATCCCAGTTTGTCTCGTGTTTTTGTTGCAGGATGTAGTTAGTGATGCCGGGTGATTATACTGCTCTATGTTTATTATCCTCGTCGTAGTGGAGAGAATTAAAGAAAGAAAGTGTTTGGGGTGTTTTGGTCTCCTCATTTATGTAAATAGGCTTCAGGACAGAGCTGCTGTGTTGGATTGCATTGGGTTAATAAAGTAACTTCATTAAAGGTAATAAAGTGGCCAGTGAGTGCAGGTCAACAGCACAGTCAACTCGAAAATAACCATAAAACTGAAAAGCAGCTCTTTTCTACATGTCACCTACATGGAGCTTTATTGCAGAGCTCTTGTGTCAGGGTGCACATAGTTACTTTAGGTGCATATAATAAACCGACTGTACACTGGTTATGTAGCGTCGCAGAACCAGAGAAGCGTTGAGCTTGTTGAAATGTTGGCAGAAACATGCCTGTGCAAGAGAGGAAATTCCACCTGATCATCAGACGGGACGACACGATGCTTCCCTTTTCTTCAGTTTCCAATCATAAGCTTCTGCATTGTCACCAATTTTATTGTCCTAACTGAAAATAAATGCACTTTGCCAACTTCTTTTTTTTTTTACCTGTGTGCTGCCTCTCATCTCTTTCATTTCTTAATTATGTTTCTCATTCCACTATAAACTACAGTACTTTGAAATTTTACAGTAAAAAATTAATTTCCATTTGTTTCTTTGGTGTTTTTCTTTTTCATTGCAGGCAAATATGGGCTCCATGTTTCGCAGTGAGGAGGTGTGCCTGGTGCAGCTCTTCCTCCAGTCTGGCTCTGCTTACAATTGTGTTAGTGAACTGGGAGAACTGGGCCTGGTTGAGTTCAGAGATGTAAGACGCTGTTGGTTCTTGTTCTTGTGTGTTACTGTGTTGTGGCTGAGATTACAAACCTCTGATCATTAGTCTCACCACAATCCACAGCACAGTTTTCTGCCTGAATTTTGTTATCTAATCAACTTTGGAATCTGCAGCATTTCTATGTCTGACCTTAGATGAGAACTAAGGTCAAATGAGAACTGGTCGCTCTGAGTCACTGCAAGACACAGAAAGATTTTCCTTTTCTTATTGTGGTCAGCTGAACATGAGTAACCCTGTTGCCCTCTTCCTCTCCCCTTCTCTCTGATGTCTCAGTTAAATCCCAATGTGAACGCCTTTCAGAGGAAGTTTGTTGGTGAAGTCAGACGATGTGAAGAACTCGAGAAAACCTTTAGTGAGTTATATCAACTGAGTTTCTCCCTTCCTATACTCTCCATCCACATTC
This sequence comes from Anabas testudineus, assembly GCF_900324465.2. NCBI lineage: Eukaryota > Metazoa > Chordata > Actinopteri > Anabantiformes > Anabantidae > Anabas > Anabas testudineus. The sequence continues at coordinate 10,944,683 of NC_046619.1, forward strand.
TTCAATGATTAGTTTTGTTTGGAAGATTTTCCTTTTGGCCTTTGTAACCTTCTTTATCCTCTCGTCAGCCTTCCTTGAGCAGGAGATCAATCGCTCCCTCCCTCCACACGTGCGGGGTTCACTCCGGCCTCCGTGCCCAACACCTTTGGCCCCTCAGCCCCGTGAACTCATCGCTATAGAGGAAGAAAGCGAGAGGCTGGCAAGAGAGCTCAAAGAAGTGAGTGACGGTGCCGATAAATCAAAGACGATCCTGTGTTGTCTCATCAGTGTGCTGTCAAAAGAAGATAAATTTAGTGGCTTAATAGATTTTTATTTTTATTTGTGTGTGTCTTACCAGGTGTCCAGGAACAGAGACAGCCTGCGGGCGCAGATGAACCAGCTCTGTCAGTACCGAGGAGTTCTGACCAGGACACACTCTCTCACAGCCTCACAGGTGCTTAAAGCACTGATTTCTGCTCATCATTAATTATGATTATTGTCTTGTAGTAAGCAAACCTACACCTGCCAACTGAAACTACATAACAAATCTTCTCCTTTGGCATCTTCGCACAGGCACCTCCTCCTTTAATGGAAGCTCAAGGCCTGTTTGATAACCGCCAAGATGTCCACCTCAGGTACATCTCATTTGTACATGACGTGGTTTAGGATTTTATCTCGGTTTAACGTTTTTCCATTGTATGTCTTGTCTCTCAGTTTTGTGGCAGGAGTGGTCCATCCTTGGAAGGTCCCCTCATTTGAACGGTTGCTCTGGCGGGCATGTCGGGGTTACATTATTGTGGATTTCAGAGAAATGGAGGATCGACTTGAGCATCCGGACACGGTGGGAACTTGGAGAAGGAGAGAGAGAGAGATTTCTCATGGTTGAGAGACAGACATGAAAGTTGTTTCTGTTACAGGGATGGTCTCCGATGATTTGGTACATGTGATAATTTTCCTAATAGGTATTTTATCACAACTGTTTGCTCCATCTTTGTTCGCAGGGGGAAATGGTGCAATGGACGGTGTTCCTCATTTCCTACTGGGGAGATCAGATTGGACAGAAAGTCAAGAAGATATGTGATTGGTGGGTAACTCTGTACATCAGTTAGACTTTTTTTTATTATTATTATAGACACTTCACTTGTGTGTTTCTCCACCTCACAGCTTCCGCACACAGACATTTGTATACCCTGAGAGCACCGCTGAGAGAGAGGAGATTCTCCAGGGGCTTCAAACCAGAATTGAAGATATTAAATCAGTAAGTTCAGTATAAAAGAACACAGAGTATTTGTTGCTACACTGATACAACCACCTGCATTTACCATTTTTTTTATGTCTCAAACCTGAAAGGACCAGAAAGATACAGCAGGAGTTTCTTTAAACAACACTTTCCAGTCTCACTTCCCCCTAATGTTTGACAGGTGTTGGCACAGACTGAGGCCTTCCTGCAGCAGCTGTTGATGCGGGCGGTGGCTGTCCTGCCGCAGTGGAAGGTGCGGGTCCAGAAATGCAAAGCGGTTCAGATGGTTCTGAATCTCTGCAGCCCCTCTGTCACTGACAAATGCCTGATTGCTGAGGCCTGGTGTCCCGTTGCCAAGCTACCTGAATTGCAGAGTGCTCTGAGGGAAGGCGGGGTAAGATGAGGGAAAGCAGAACAAACAGTTGTAGATTAGGAGAATTAAAGTAAATACTTAAAATGTCTTTATTTTCTTATTCCACCCTTCTACATCCTCAGAGGAAGAGTGGCAGTGGGGTTGATTCTTTCTACAACCGCCTGCCTTCCCCCACCTCTCCACCCACCCTGTTTCCGCTGAACTCCTTCACAGCAGGTTTCCAGAACATCGTTGATGCCTACGGAGTGGCCAGCTACCGTGAAGTTAATCCAGGTCTGTCAGTACATGATATATTTATTCTTTAATGTCAGATGCTCAAAGTAGAAGACAACAATGCTCAGCCTCACTTTTTCTTTTCTTTTCTCTCGATGCCTCTGCAGCGGTCTACACCATAATTACGTTCCCCTTCCTGTTTGCCGTGATGTTTGGGGATGTGGGGCATGGTTTGCTTATGACCCTGGCTGCAGTCTGGATGATCCTCGAGGAGAGAGACCCCAAACTTAGGAACAACAACAACGAGGTAATACAGATAAGATGTGCTCACAGTGCACAGATAGGACTTATGAGTTTTTGAGCTTCTCACTGAGAACCTGCCTGTGTGTTTTAGATCTGGAAGATGATGTTTGGAGGAAGATATCTGATTCTGCTGATGGGACTGTTTTCTATCTACACGGGGGCCATTTACAACGAGTGCTTCAGCAGAGGCCTCAATACCTTCAGCTCGGCGTGGCGTGTGCAGCCAATGTTTGAGAAGAACACATGGAAGTGAGGACACCAAAATGATTTACAGCGGTTCTTCATGAGTTTTCCCGGGCTCTGCTTCGCTTGTATCTCACACGTGTGTCCTCTGTTCTCAGTGCATCAGTCCTAGCAGGGAATCAGTACTTGTCCATGGATCCTGCTGAGCCTGGAGTCTTCGTCAGCCCCTATCCATTTGGCATTGACCCGGTATGTCCATCAAGCTCATCGTCCTTTTCGTCACGACTCTAGTATCTTTGTGTCTCTGTTTGATTTTACTTATGTCCTCGACAGGTTTGGGGTATGGCCAGCAACAAACTAACTTTCCTTAACTCATACAAGATGAAAATGTCGGTCATCATCGGTATCATTCACATGACGTTTGGAGTCTCTTTGTCATTTTTCAACTACTGGTAGGTAACAGAGGTTGTACATTTTTAGTCTGTGTGTGTGGTGCATCACACCTGCAGTTTTGTTTCTTTCATATATATATATATTTTTTTTTTTTTCTGACTTGCCTTCACTTATCTTTGTTGCCCAAACTCTGCTTGTTGTTTTCCCCCCAGGCACTTTGGTCAGATAAGCAAGGTGTTCTTTGTGCTCATCCCAGAGCTTTTCTTCATGCTGTGTCTGTTTGGCTACCTGGTGTTTATGGTGGTCTACAAATGGATTGCCTACACTCCCGCCCAATCCAAAATTGCACCAAGTATACTCATCCACTTCATTGACATGTTCCTGTTCACAGACAACCCTGACAATCTGCCGCTTTATAAAGGACAGGTGTGTGGTGTGCTCACTGCCTTAAATAGATACACACCAAGGTTTCAGTTTATGTGCCTATATTATATTATTATATATTATACACAATTATATATTGAAACTATAGTGTAACTGTTGCTCAGCTTTTCATAAACAGCTGCTCTCCCTTCACTCTGAATGTGTAGGCTGTGGTGCAGAAGGTCCTGGTGGTGCTGGCTCTGTGTTCTGTCCCAGTCCTCCTGCTAGGGATGCCCATTTTTGAATACATGACTTTCCGGAAAATACGAAACCACGTGGTAAGCTTCTGTTTGACTGGACTTCAACACTTGTATGTAGAGGTGAGATACACTTTCTGTCAGTTTCATAATTATCTGCAACATCAGGAGGAAGACAGACGTCCACTGGTGTCTGATGACGGCTCTGTCAACACTTACCAAGGGGAGGTGGAGAGAGGAACTGCAGAGGAGGAGGTAAGCAAGTGTTAGGCCTGTGTACTTCAATTCCCTAGACAGATAAGAACCAGTGTATAACCATTTTTACTCTGCTGTCTGCAGGAGTTTGATGCTGCAGATGTGTTCATGCATCAAGCCATCCACACCATAGAGTATTGCTTGGGCTGCATCTCCAACACTGCCTCTTACCTCCGACTCTGGGCTCTCAGTTTGGCACATGCACGTTAGTGGCACACATCTTGACACATTCAAATATAGTGTGTGATTCATAATCATGAGGCACCTGAGCCTGAGGCACCTTCTCTGGGACATCCTCCTCGAAACCAAACACACAATTCTCCCAACTCTGCTTTTTTCCAGCCAGTTATTTTTACACGTGATGATTTTGTTCCAGCCCGCTGTGGTTCTCTGATGCTGAGTTATTTGTGTCTCCACAGAGCTGTCAGAGGTGTTGTGGAAGATGGTATTGCGAAAGGCCCTCACGTGGCAGGGCTATGTAGGATCTGTAATACTTGTTGTGATTTTCGCCTTCTTTGCTGTGTTGACTGTCTCCATCCTGCTGGTTATGGAGGGCCTTTCAGCTTTCCTGCATGCGCTCCGTCTGCACTGGTTAGTATGGAGAAGACAAGTGATCCATCCCCTCCCCACGGGGACAATGTACTCTGTTTATTTTTAGTCACCTGACAAATGTGACAGTGATCAGAGTTATGTGGAATCCAGAAAGAAGTCAGACCACTTCACTTTGTGCACACTTTACTGTGTTATTGATTTAATATTACATGGATGAAACCGACTGTAATCCGATTCTAGACACATCTAAAGGGCATTTAACTTTCTGAAGCTACTATATCTAGGATGCAAAGTACACTTGCAAACTTGACTCATAAGTCAGCATGATATTCATCATTATGTGTGGTCAGGATTGTTGCTGAAGAGAAATACAGTGGGTAAACGATGGTGGTTAATGTATTAAAGTTCTGTATTTGCTGTGTTTTGTTGTTGACTTTGCTCGTCTCTCTTGCAGGGTGGAGTTTCAGAACAAGTTTTATAGTGGATCAGGCTACAAGCTGAGCCCTTTTTCTTTCTCATCTCTGATCAACGCATCACCTCCTGTATGATTGGCCAAATGATCAAGAATGCCAAACAGTTACTTTAACTTAAGTACATTATTGCATACTTGACTGCAACGCTGCAGAATTACCTTTTCTTAACAATAGTATTTTATTGCCTGTAGGCTATGAAATGGTTATTACTGGACAGTGCACAATGATACAGACTGTTAGATTTGCATCAGAACAATGAGATTTAGTCATATATTCAATCTAAATGACATTATATTGAATGAAAAACAAATACTTTTGTATCCCCTTATTAATTCCTTTTCATTTTGTCATCTTACTAGTTTCTAATTACTCTTTAATTATGATCAAGAAATTGTACTAATAAACTTTTAACAGTAATAACATGTATTATGGGAATGAATTATATAAAGGGAAAGGACATCAAATTATGAAACTGTTCAGCAATTTAAGGGAATGTATTAAATGTTAAATTGGGGGGTATTGTGCTTTAATATGCTAGTCCTGTAGGATTCTACAAACAACAGCAGGGAATTATTAGAAAGATTTTCATGAGCCAAAGATACTTTCCACTCATTGTCATGTCTTCCAACCCCAATGCACAACAGGTATTGTCAGTTAGTAGAGATTATTTCAGGTGCCTTACAGGAACTGTTTGCTTGTTTCTCTGTGTTTTTCCTTCCATTATCATACCACTACTTGCCACAATAACACTCTGTATTTTTCTAATGGTCTGCACTGTAAAAATAATCATATTTGAACTGTAATTAAATGTAATTTTCTTGTTTAATCAAATTGTGTAAGGTTGTTTTCTTTGCAGTCATATTGTTTTTGAAACAATATCAATGACAATATTTCTATAGATAGATATTCAGAGTTATTAGTCAGAGGAAAATTATATACTTTTACTCCGCTACATTCATTATAACATAATTATGAAAATAACACATTTCAGTTATAATTCTCACCAGAAATTTTCAAACAAGATTTCTACATTTATGTTATCAAAAGCATCAAATTCAAATTTGTTTAAATGCTGTTTGATGTACTTATACTTTTAATTTACTTTAAGTTAAAATTTAGAGCATGTACTTTAGCACTCACTTTTACTTGAGAAGAAAACTTAAATGGTACTTATACTTGTAGTGGAGTATTTCTCTGGGAAAGTACTTGTGTACTTGTATTCACCTCTGATCTGGTGATACAGTTAAAAAGTACAAGATTTTCTACTGTGTTATAGTGTTAGACTTACAAAGGGTGAGTAATTAGTACTTTAGTAAATAAGTAGTGGTACTTACATCTATGACTTTATTAATATGCTAAGTTCGTTTTCTCCACTGTGCGTTTCTTTAGAGCAGATATATATTCTGCATGAAGACACAGGCGGAACTGAAGTGCTGCCGTTTGTTTCTGTCGGTGAACCGGATGTTGTCTGAATGTCAAAGATGGCGATTCACATGTCCTAGTGTTTCTTTTCTAACATAATTAGAATAAAACAGTGGGTTTTCATATTTTTGGGACACAGTACTCTGTCTGATGGTAGCGTACTGACCGGACCTTTATTTTAATGTACGAGGTGAAGAAGTAGAGATGACTTTGGGTGAATTAAGTCGCGGTGTGCGGATGTTGTTAGGTCAAATTCAGCGATGTCGTCTGATTGGAGCCGCAAACCAGACAGGTTTGTTAGTCCACATACTTGTTTTCCTTCGTGTATTATATTACTTTATAAGCTCATCTTACAACTAATTATCTTACTTATACTAGTACTAGTACTTTAAATTTTAGCTTTTTATGTAGGGAGAATAGTTTATCAATCCGGATCTTGGTGTCTGAAGGAGCTTTTTATTTTTATTTTTTCACATGGCTAACTTCTTTAGACTCTGTTAACTTTAGTTTTCTGTCACTGTCTCTCACCCAGCTCGGTGTCTGAGTCAAGCAGCCGCTCAGCCGGAGCCCAGCGCAGATGGAAACGAGGCCGTGAACGCCACCTTTGTGAACAGAAACCCCCGGAACCTGGAGCAGATGGCTCTGGCTGTGAAGGACCGGGGCTGGAAGACGACCTGGCCTCACCGGGAGTACTATCACAGGTCTGTGTGCTCTCTGTGTCCAGTCGTGTTTGACTTCCCAGTGGGTGTAAATGCCAAATGTTAAATACAGTGTTCATGAAGTAAAACAGATGTAGGATTGACCTTGTAGTTCTTACTGATACCTATATATGATTTTTTATATCTAACACAACAGACAGACTTATGCATGTCCACTGTGTTATTTTAACTTTGTTTACTTATTGCACGTGTTTTATTTATATTTTGATTTCTGCTGTATTGCACAGCCCTGGATTCCTCCTGCATCTATGTCTCCTGTTCACTACTTTATGGTGGTTCCTTGTTTTTTTTCAGGTTGGTGTTTTCTCGTACCCAGCATCATGTGACAGCACAAGTGTTCTCCAGCAGCTCTGTTGTTCCGGTGCTTTCCTGTTCAACCAAGGAGTGGGCAATCAAAAAGGAGCTGGCTTCTACAATGTGCGTGGCAGCATGTCAGGCTGTGGGTGAGGTGCTTGCACATCGATGCCAGCAGGCAGGCATCACCAGGATGGTGTACAGAGCGATTCCCTGGACATACCGTTCTGATGCTGTGAGTGCAACAGTATGAAGTTATTCCTATACCACTTTTTCTTTCCTTACATCATGACCTGCTTCATGTTTATCTTCTCTTTCACAGGTTCAGTCTTTCAGGACAGCAATGAAAGAAGGAGGAATCATCCTTAGTGAACCTAGAAGGAAATATGTCGGGACTTAAATGTAGAGCTCGTGTCACATCTGATGTTCTGTAAAAATATCCACTAGCACTCCTAGTGTATTTGCTTTGTTGTCATTTATAACTGCATTAAGATGATCAGCAGTAGTATGCAGTAAATTACAGTAGGAACATAATCAAAATTGTGGATAAAATATTTCTGAATTTATGCATTTCTCATGGTGTGTTATTTAATTAAGAAACAAAGTGGTTACTCTGAGGATAATCATTTATTTTTCACTGATAGTGCTTGTTGTAAACAACAGTGAGGTGTATACTGTGGAGAGCTTAACACAAGTCAGAGATATGGGTACAATTTTAAAAAAGAGTCATTGATCATAGTACAGAGTGAAGTTGGCTCAGGCAGTGGGAACACTTTGTGTTGTGGGATTATAAAGTGCATGTCTTCTTTTTTTATTTTCTTTTTTACAGTGAGCATGCAGGCTAAATTAGTAAGTAAGCATTAGCTTGGGTTCACTGGATAAAAAGTAATACCAGCATAAGGAATATTCCACATCAGCATGTACTGATCATAAATCTGACAACAGTATATTGAATAATTTACCTCGGTCCATATAAATACACGAGAAACCCCTGAACAATTTGCTCTCACAGGTTGATATAAAAACACATAACATGCACCCAGTTCATCAGCAATTATGTGTTGATACATATACTGTATATATGCTTTATGCATACATGCAAGAATCTTGGAAATCACATTTATACTGCAATCAAACAAAGTGAAACAGTTCTAGATACATACATTATGCAGCCACCACCTTTTAGAAAAACATTAAAAACACCAGTCATATTTCATTCTCAAGTTGAAGGCACGCCTACAGCCATGGTGTTTAAATACAAATCAACAAAAATAAAATGGGTGACACTGTTTCTTAATATACTGACATGATAAAGATTTTCAATTAAATACATATATTAATTTATTGGCACACTGGCATACACTGTTTGGCAAACAAGTGTGTGCCATAAAACTGGCCATGACTTGGTCAATAATGCACAATGTACTGTAGATACAGTAAAATCTTCCCATCTGTGAACAGTTGAACAAAAAAAGAGACAGAACATGAAAACTGTCCAGACTGGATTGGCAGCAAACAGCCTCGTATTTACAGTGGAAAGGAAGTGAACAGTACTTGCATAGATATCTCAGGAGTGGTGATAAGAGAGATGAAGAAGGGAGTTCTGGAGAGGTGGGGGCTACATGGAGGTAGAGACCAGTACATTAGCATGTGGTAGGACAGCTTCTAAAAACACAATTCATAATACAACAGTAACTTCAGCTGTTAAATACCCTGGTTTTACAGGAACAGCAATACTGCACCAGGATCTTCTTTATCAAGAGTGCACTATCATTTTGAATAATTAAGAACACAGCGATGCAACATCAGCAAGACAAATAAGAAAAATCAGGGTCTAAAAATTTAAAAATATAAAGCTAAGCCAGAGCATATCAGTGTAACCTTGGCATATTCAGAGCACACAAGCTCTCAAGTTTGTCTTTTTCTGGACTTGTTTCCTTTCCCATCTTCCCTGCCTCCTTTATACTGTAGCCCCCTCCCCGCCCTACTATAACTGTTTCTCATCCACATTTTTGATCTCTTCAGGGTTTGCTTTGACTAGTGCACTGCAGGCTGCGTGGTTCAGGCGAAACATCTACACATGCTCTCTGGTGAATCAGACCCCGTCGCCCCTGGCTTCGCCTCCGCTGCCCTGGAGACCGCCTTGGACTGCCACACAGCTTAGAACAGAAAGTACTTAATTATTGAGCTGAAAATGAATGCTGGCATTATAGCTACAATGACTGGTAGACTAGCTTATTGTCACATAAATGAAAATGCAATTATTATTGATAATCAAATAATTACATTGTCTGTCAGGGGACATTTATAGTGTACATGTAATTATCTAATTATTTCCCGTCACTAATATCAAGACCTTGTAATAAGTATTTTACTTAAAAATATATTAAGAGAAATACCAAAGCCCAGTCCAAACTGAAATATTAATATATATATTTCCTAACAAAGAGTAAGAAAGTAAGATTGTGTTCTTGCTCACTCAGTCCTCTGTGCTTCCTTTACCTGTTCATGTCCTTTATCCTCATCATCCAGTTCACTAATGGACTGCATGAGAGAGAAGAGGTTCATCCTGCCGCTGCGATTAACACTTGGAACAACCTGCAGCAAAGACAAGTGAGAAGGAAATGAGATCTCACACATGACGACATTCTGCTTGGTTGAAGTGTGTGTTTATTTGAGTCAGCATGCTCACCTTGTCTGGCTCATTTATTGTTATAGCAGGAGTGACACCTGATGGTCCTGTCTGCCCAGGTTTCTGATTATCAGATGTGGGGGCAGGTTCATCAAACACCTGCGTGTGTTTAAGAGAATTAAAGGGTTAAAGCCATGAAGATGAAAAGATCAGCAGGAATTAAAACCCTAATATTATTGTTGTAACTAATTACCACAGTTTCATCCTCTTCATCCATACTTCCTAAATCTCTCTCATCTGGACTGTCTACTTCCTCATCATCAAGTCCCTCGTCCACATCCTCCTCTTCATCCTCATCCTCTTCCTCATCTTGCTTTTCTTCCGTCCCTCCCTTCTCCTCTGACTTTTGTCGCTGGTCTCTCGATTTTCGCCTCCAGAGTGCGCTGTGGCGCTGCTGGCTTGAATGGCGAATGAACAGACACAACACTCCTCACATGAGCCCAAAAATCAGAAAGAAGGATCAGAAAAAGAAGCATATACAGCATTAAATCGACCACCATGCCTGACCTTGCACTGAGAATGCCACTGTAGGTCTGGAGCTGCTTCAAGAAGCCCTCGTTAGGTTTGACGATGGAGCGGCGCTCTCTGACGTATGCCAATGCCACATCCAGAGGCCAGTGCTGCTGCTTCATGGCATAGGCGATCACGGTAGATGCAGAGCGAGAAACGCCCATCTTACAGTGCACCAGCACAGCCTGTCCACTCTTCCTGCAACACACAGTGATCACACGAAGTTCACACAGTGATCACAGGAAGTTCACACAGTGGTCTAGGGATTTTGTTTGACAATTATTAGAAAGATAAAAGGTAGTGGAGGATATGACTGAATACCCTGCTGGAAGGTATTTGGGTGTTTATCCTGCAGTATATTATAATAATCATTTCAAACACTGTTAAAAGCTAAATGATCAAAACTAACTGGCTATGGTTCTAAGCTTTGGGCTACTTGTCTGTGTTGAGCTAGGAACAAAGTACACGATTTAAAGCAATACTTCAACATTTTGTCATTTTCTGTTGAACTCTAGTTGTCTCTGGCATCTGTTGTCTAAAGATAAGATAAAGATTTGGTTAAGTAAAAAACATCTTACTTAACCAAAGACTAAAAAGAAAGGATCTGGACCACAATAAAGATTTTGCACACTGTCCACAGAATCATTTACTTCAGGCTTACATGTCAGCACAATGGAAAAGCACTAAAATAATTAAACTATGCATTTTTCAGTGTCCAATGATAATGTCTAAGATTGCTTTTAACCACTTGTGCTGACATGTAAGCTTAATGCAGTCAGTCTCCAGTATGAAACCTTATAGAACATTTTACCTGCTAAAGAGAGAACTGAAGGGAGTAACCACCCAAAACAAACAACAACTGAAAGAAGCTGCAGTGAAAGCCTGGAAAAGCATCACAAAAGAAGAATGCAAAGTTTGGTGAAGTCAATGAGTCACAGGCTTGTTGCAGTTTTTGCAAGCAAAGAATTTGCAACTAAAAATGAGGTCTCATTCATTTTACTCTATTTTACGTAAACATTTTCCAATACTTTTGCTCACATGAAAAATTGGTGGATTCAAACAAAAGGTGCTATCCATCTAAGTTGTGTAGATGTGAACAGTTGGAAATGAAAGCTGAAATCTTGCTCTTTTGTCTCATATTCATCTTCTGATGTCAAACTCAAATGTTTTCAGTCTACTGCAAAAATAAAGGACATGGCTTGTGTATACATAATGCGTTTAATGTTTTGTAAGTGGACAAATCTAAATGTGATGTCAGTGTACTTGTTTACAGCTGTAATCTGCACAAACCTGATACCTTTTTACAAATTCAGATTTTAAGTGACTCATAATAAGTTTGGATTTTCAGCACTACCTTGCAGTGTTGATGAAGTTGTACGTGTCCGGCCAGTGGGAGAGCAGGTCGGTGGATTCTACATCGTACACTCTGATGTTCATGTAAGTGAATGACTCCGGAAAAAAGTTGTCAATTTCTCTTGTCACATTCAGAATGTAACCCACACTGAAAAACATACAGAACACTTTTGAGCCACATCTGTGACTCAGCAAAATGCAATGCACAATATTGCATGACCTAGTGACAACAACTGACTTGTTTTTCTGCAGCTCCTCCGAGTTAGCTGCATTCCACTCAGAGCCCTAAAATCAGATAAAAAAAAAAAAAAAAAAGAGATGTTCAGTCAAGACGAGAAGGAAAAGCCTACACAGTCGCCTTCCCTATCGCTGAAAACACAGCTGCCCCACAAAGGGGAAGTTACAGTCACATGGCAACATCCTGGTGAAAGCATATTTCCGTCAGTTTACTGACCAAAGACGGAGGCTTCTCACCATGGTTACAAAATAAAGTGTTATAAGTGCTGTTGTACTCACCAGGTACAGATAGTCAAATATTTTCGAGGGTTTGTCCATCTGTGCCATGGTGACCAGAATCTCATTGTCGATGTACTCCTTGTAGGGTCTCATATCAAACCCTATTTTGGTCTCCAAGGCAGAGTGCACCTACAGCAGGGTAAATTAAAGATTACACAGGCTTACAAACATTCTCTTATTTGTTTGACCTATTCGGTTGCTCTTTACTGCTCTAGTAGTGCTCTGTCTTTATTCAAGCCTACTTCCTATTTACTGCACATCTGCCCACGACTTACCATTTTAGAGGTGAGGTTGTCCAAGTCTTCAGTCCTCATTATGTCTCTCAAGTGCTCTTTGATCAGTCTCTCATTGGACACTCTGTCTGCCGAACTTCCCATACAAGCAATCACGAAAACAGGTTTGTATAACTTTCATTTGATTTCAACATGTGGTGAACAACAGCAGCCGCGGCTGAAATGCAGCTACTACAGACATTATATTCACTCAAGTACTATACTTACAGTGTACAAAGTACAGTTTTGATTTACATCATGCTACTTTGTACAAATTATGATTTTACATACTTATTAAGTGTGTAATGAAAATATGACACTATGTGAAGCTAACTCAAGCAGCCAAACATGAATTCAACCGTCCAGTACTTACATATATAATAACATGACATTCAGGGAAAAACATCCTGCACAATACTACTTTCACTTTTGTTTTTTAAAGCACATATTGCTCATAAAATGTCTGCATGTTTATTTGCATATGTTTTTAAGTTTCATCTGTAGTGTGGAGTTTTTACAAGTTTTTATCTATTAACGATTGCATTTTTATTTGTCACTGTACTGTAGCTGCAATAAAGGATGTAAATAGCAATGGATTGAGAGAAATAGTTTCAGCTTACTCCGTTTCCACAGACAATAGACTGAACTGACACCTAAACAGCACCAAGACTTACCTCAGTCCTTTACTATCTCTGCGGACCGACTCCAAATCATTCATGGCCTCCCACTCATTGATACAGAAGCGGTCAGACTCAAGTTGATTGTGATAGTGCTGGGCCCACTCCAGACCATTGCCTGGGATGACTGCTGTCTTGACCGCCCGCTCGCAGCAGCCATGCAACACCTGCAGCACTGACCTTAAAGTATGAGGAGGAGTAGAAGACACTGTCACTACATAATGCTGAAGTTAGTAAAACTGGTCCTGTAAAATAAATTAATGTTCCATCATGAACTCACCACATGGTCTGTATTGAAACAGGCTTAAAAATTCTGGTCCGTTCTGCTGACGTCACGCTAAAGCCACTGTGGAAAAAAAAGGCATAAATATGAGCTCTGATAATTAAGTAAAATAAGAGAAGAAGGTGAAATGAGGAAGTGACAGTGATAAGAAACATTATTAGACTATACAGCAGACATTGAGAGATTATTCAACAATTTAGTTTAAGTTGTGATGATGGTTCTTGCCAAGAAAGTGGAAAATGTAAATGCATGCAATCAGAGGACAGAGAGAGAGGAGATGAATTAGCACAGTTGGAGGTGTGAGCCAGTCTGAGGAGATGAAACATGCACAGCAGGCAATCAAAGCGTCTTGTATGACACTTAGCATGTGACAGATGAGTTACAACGCAGCAGAGCCACCACAGTGTGATCCAGACCGTTTTTAGACTTGCTAATTCTCAGTTTCATAGTGTCCTTATCTACATCTTCCTCTGAGTATCACTGGCAAAAGAGTCGCCACGTTTACAAGCTTTATAATGAGTGGCCACAAGCCAAAAACACTTCACTTGAACCATTTTAGCATCCCAGGTTACTAAAATTTACACTGATGCTGAGGTGGAGTTTTCAGTAGCTAAACTCATTCACTCCCTGACCTTTAAATAGTGACACAGAAAAAAGTCAAACATACTTTCCTTTCAAAAACACATGAGCTGCATGCTTTTGTAATGGTCTGGGTGAATGATTGGAGCAGTTGTAATTTATGGAGAATGATTCAACTCCATAAATAGAGACATTACTCATTCACATAATCTCTGGCTAAACTCCCAGACATCAGGCCGCACCATCTGCGCTACAGCAAACTCCTCGTTTGTGTTTCTACACTTTAAATTTAATCCTCAGTCCTCTCCTAAATAATTCTTACCCATCTCCGTCCAGGTACACCTGTGTGTCGCTCCAAATAGGCAGAACCAGGCCAATGGTGCAGTGGTCACTGCAAATAGCAGAGAGGACACAGAGACCCAAGACAAGGAAGGAAGTTTAATTTGTTAAAGTTAAACCAGAAATTGTTAACTGATTAGAAACTGTAGCTTGTGCACTCTCTGTGACACAGCGCACCTGCAGATTGGTAACACACACCTGTCTGTGTTGGGGAAATCCATGCCCAGCAGGATGCTCTCTTGTTTGCTGCTGAGGGTGGAGACGACAATGAGATACCTGACCCTGACCGGGCTGATGGACTCGAGCTGCACGGCCTACAAAACACAGCAAAGACGAGGGGAGAAAGAGGGAGACGGAGAATGTGTGAGACAGGCAGGAGACAGACAGAAAGACACCAGTTAGGCTAAGGTACTAATGTATTTTCTGTGCAACATGTTGCATAGTCCTCTGAAGCTGACCATTAAATTTAACACACCTTCACCATCTTGTACAGTGTATTTTAATTGTCTTCTCCAGGAAAAGTAAATCAGTAAATGTTGTGTTTGCAGAAAAACCTTGACACTGTGTCTATAGTCCACTTAAAGAACCAAACTTGTGATTGTCTTTACATGTTTCAGCCCCTAAACTTCAAATCATACATGCTGAACTTTAAATATTAGTTTATAATACTAGACAGTTCCGATGAAGTCAATTTACTACTCTCTGCTACTACTACTACTACTACTACTGTCGTCCTACTGTCAGAACTGCTTTCAATAGTTGTTCTAGTTGGTGGTACACTGGTCCAGAATTTTATTTTTAGATATCTAAATCTCATGAGTTTATGCTAGAACTGATTAACAAAGCAATACTAGTGCTTTGCCTTTTGATGAATTTCTCCCCTGACGAATGTACCTGATAACAGAAACTTTGAATTTCCGACATGACATTAACAAGGAAAGTGTATTTAATTGGTCAGATTAAATAATAAATAAAATAAAAAAATAAAAACCAAAAGGAGTAGGTTCCTAGAGAGTAAGTAGATAACCAATTCAGTACGTAGGTCATGTTAAGACCTTAACCTGAGGTATGATGTCACATGTAAAAAGTTTACTTTGAAAACCAGGTCACAGATCTCTTTCAGTGGATTTTACTGATTTGTGACGTGGAAGAGACCTCACCAGCTTGAGGGTATCTTCTGGTCTGAGCTGTTCGAACATGGCTTGAAGGTGTCTTTGCTGTGTGCATGATGCTTTACTGCTTTGCTTTGCGGGAGACGTGTCACGAAAGCCCTCGCTCTCTGCCTCCTCTAGCAGAAGGACCGCACCCTTCACAAGGGCAAAGCTCTCCCTAAAATGGACAGGGCTCAATTTGTGAAACACTGCTGGCATCAGTCAGACAATGATTGGTTCATCAAAGCTATTTTAAATGACAACTCAAAGAAAATCTACCTTTTCTGAAGTCTCGCTCTTCTTTGGAAGTGTTCATCCTTAAAAAAATTAAATCACAAGAAAGTCTAATTAAGTCAACGGAGAAGTAAAAAAATATGTAGCCTCTGTTGTTTTTGTGTTTTGAATTATTTATGAGCAACTCTTCATTATGCTTTTGCAAATGCTTTTAACAATGATTAATGACTTTTCTAATTTGTTTTACCACAGTCAAATCGATCCTCTGTATGAATTCCAGTTTGTAATTGTGAAACAGAGTTGACATGTGCACATCCCAAGTTGTAATTCACTAATTAATATAAGAAAAATGTTACTCGCCGTTTCTAATGCTCATGCACGTTTCTAACCTGATGAACATTAAAGTGTGGGAGCATTAGAGAGTGTGTGTGTGTGATGTTTTTCCTGTTGCGATTGTGGACACAAATGGTCTAAAAAATGTCTCAGATGAAATGTGGTGCAACACAGATGGGGTACTGTGGAAAACTGAAGTGAGGAGACACAAAGAGTGATAAGAAAGTAGAGGGAAGTGGACAGTGAGGGGGGACGATTAGATAGAGAGAGAGAGAGAGAGAGAGAGAGAGAGAGAGAGAGAGAGAGAGAGAGAGAGAGAGAGAAGGAGATTGGTAATGTAATTTTAGAAGATTTAAAAAAAAAAAAAACGAAGGAGAAATGCAGTGAAAGATATGGGAGCGAGATAGAGAGAATAAGAGAGAAGTAGCAGCAGTGACAAGGGTGTATGGAAGAAAGAAACTTGAGACAGTAACATTACCTGTTACGCAACTGACAAGTCCAGACAGAGTCAAGAAAAAAAAAAGAAGAAAGAAATAAAGAGGAGAAGTGTGCAGGAGCCAGGACAGGAACGATGAGGGTTTGAAGAAGAAAGAAAAGGAGAGAACACAAGTTAAGATAATAGAGTGGTTAGATTCTGTGACAAAATATGCAAAAAATGAGACTTGGACCCACAGTCAGGTCATTTATGGATTAGTTGGCAATGACAGAGACCAGAAAAAAAGTCAGTCACCTTAAAGCATCTTAATGAAAGAATGACAGAATGAGAGGAGAAGAGATAAAGTCAAAGACAGACATTGATTTTGTTGTGAGGGTGTTTCTATTATTTTATGTATCCGTTAAATAGCTCCAGTAACAGTACAGCAGACAGAAGGTGATTCAATCACTCTGATAATGTTGTAACTGTGTGAATGGGAGCTAAATCCTTCTGATAACACTACATCTGTGCCCCATAAGCATATCAGTGCAATCATATCCCTGGCAACACCTGAAAAACAAAATGCTTTCATTATCATTTAGGCAAATGTAGTGATCATATCAACAAAGGGACACATTTAGTGATGACGGTTCTTCATGGAGAACTATGAGGTTCCAGCTTAAACAGGTCATAAAGTTCCAAATCACGCGGTATGGCAAAGGTAAACAACTTTATATCTCAAGGGATGAAGCAAAATGCCCAACATGTTTGTGTGCAACAAGGCATGGAGGTGACTGAACTCACTGGAGCGGTGGAGATGGATGGGAGTCTGTGGAGAGTCAACAAAGCCATCGTACAGTACAGGTCTGTCTCCAGTAAACCTGCTGTTGTTGGCAGGCTCAGACAGGCTCTGCAGGTTCCTCAGCCAAAAGTGTGCAGTGGGTGGGGTGAATGTTGATTTTTCTGAAATTACACATATGGATATTTGTGTTTGATTATATCAGATAAATAGGCCTCGTATCATATATTACTAAAGAAGCGTCTGACGACACCATTTGGCTGGTTTAGCGAGTTATATTATCCAGAAGGAACAGTGCTCACAATAGTTTTGTAGCTGTTTTACCCCGTTATGGTTTGGCAACATGAGGACCAACATAATAAAACACAATAATAAATAATACTCAAAGATGTTCTCGTATCTCTGGTTAGGCCATTATTAATTAAAAGTGGATTTACAGTATTTTTGGATCAATGTGATAAAGTAACTTGATTTGTCTGTGCACCACCTAGCAAGATTTTAATCTACTTATTTAATCTATAAAAGGTTTCCCAACTGAGTTTGATGAGGATGTCACAGCACATATCAATACCATGACAGAGAATAGAGAATGAAACAAGGGGGCTAGTAAGGTATTTTATCATATGTGCAATTAATGATAGATTAGATTATTCTTTACATAAACAAGAACTTTACACAATTGTCAATATGTCTGCTTGTATTGCCCAATACATATGATGTAATAATAACTGATGTGACTAAATATAGTGTACTGTGTGTTAATGAAGTGCAGTATTTAATTTAGAGTGTGCATTAGGTCACTATGTACGGTAAACCAATATGAATTCATTATTTGAGGCACTATGAGATACATACCTGTGGTGAAAGTCATTCACAGCCTTACATTTCTGCAGTTAATCTTAACTACTAAATAACATGACATTAAATATGTGATACAGCTTCAGCGCCGTTTCATGCAAATAACACACTGATTAAAATCCTGACATCGTCCACGGATGAGTAATCCTGACAAAAGGGTTTGATCTCGACTGTCTGCGCTATAAACAGAAGGCTTCGCAACTGCACCGAACCACAAACAAGCTCAGTCCGAGCTAATAGCCGGAGATAGCACAACGTTACGAGCTGCTACACAAGCGCACCGGCGAAGAAAACGCGTCTGACCTTTCCCACACTCGGTCCCCCCACTCTAATTTCCTGCTTCGGCGCCTACTTGTTTGTTCCTCAAGTGGCGACAGCTCCTTATTCCGCCCTGTGTGGCTTTCGTTTGCGAGGACTTCACCATTTCAGCAGAGCAGCTGCCGCAGCGGAGGACACTTCACCAGCCTCCAGGACAGGGGCGGGCAGGAGCGGACAACGACGTCAGACGCAGACAAACGTGGAGGCACGTCGACGTCGACACGTCCTAAATTTACTATTAATGTTATACTCTTTTTTTTTTTGTATGTTACAAAAATTACAACTCTCTATTACAGCTTTTAAAAAAACAAATTGACTTTAATCTTTTCCAAAAAATAAGGATAGTCTATGACTTAATCCCCCATCTTCAATCTTAGAGTTGTTGTGTAATCAAATGTGGCACTAGTGGACAAAACAAAGTCAATATGTTACGGACAATAATTCATGATTAATGCAGTTGTGACTTCTATAAAGATGCAGGGAGGCAGATATCTTTGAGTGCTTGAACTGCACCAACTCATGACTCATCTGAAACGGGATATGTCCAAACTAGAATACAAGCAGCATAAATAGAGGTGAAATGTCCTTCAAGTGTTGCTAACCTTAATACTATACTTAAAAGAACACTTGGCTTATTGATTTTACTGGTCTTTCGCCCTCCGTAATTAATTTGTTAGTTTCAGGGAAATGACGATGCGCATGCGTGGCCACCGTTTCAGCTGTTGCGTTATTGTCTTCTCCAAATTATTACACGAATCCAGGAAGCAAAATCGGAAAATGTAAACATGCCCTTACTAGGATCGAACGTGGATGTGAAATTATGAAGGAGTCTCTCAATTTGCTTTCAAATATGTGAATAAAGAAAACGGCTGAATGACACGAATGCATGTGTCAATGTGTTGATTTACTTCTTTTACATCTTTTCACAGCTATTTTTAAACTTGCTTATAACCAACAACGCCAAACTAAGATGCACCCTTTCCTTTTCTGACATCACAGTATACCTGCTTTAAATAGAAATAACAACGAAGATAGTGAAACCGATACGCTGACATTAGGGTTAATACAGCTACGACTTCACGCAAGCGCAGTACCGCGATCTACTTCCTGGTGTGCGGAGAAGCGTGTGAAGCTGCGGTGTAGTTTCACTGTGAGTCACCTGCAGATATCGGAGGTTGGACCAGTGTGGACAGAGTCACAGGACACCTGTCCACCCCACAGCAGTCCGAGGAGGACTAGAACTAACTCCTGTCGTACAGTTGTATGCAGACAGTTGGAAAACTCATGAAGATTTTCGTGACGAGGCGCATCCCGCCGGAGGGGATGAAGATCCTGTCTGCAGCTGGAGTGTATGAAGTGTTTTTCACAGTCAGTTAAATGTTGCATGGTCATATGTAAAATTAATGATTAAGCTTTGCTTCATGTTGCACACTTCTAGCCAACAACATTTAACAATCAGTGGGCAGTGAAGGTGCTGCTAGGATCACATACATCCACCCTTACAGTTAGTTTTATCATAGTGTAAAGCCCTC
The DNA here is from genome assembly GCF_900324465.2 of Anabas testudineus. Lineage (NCBI taxonomy): Eukaryota > Metazoa > Chordata > Actinopteri > Anabantiformes > Anabantidae > Anabas > Anabas testudineus. The sequence continues at coordinate 10,964,563 of NC_046619.1, forward strand.
ATACCGAAATCAGCCTGTATGAGTGAACGACATGCCACCTTGTTCATTTGGTTCTTTCCTGTTTTCACGCAAACAGGTGTGAGGTGTCTCTGTGGGACTCAGATGAACCTGTGCCGAGGTCAGAGCTCCTCAAAGGTGTGCAGGGGGCTCACGGGCTTTTGTGTCTGCTGTCAGACAAGATTGATGCTGAGGTTCTGGATGCTGCAGGTACTCCTCCTGGTCTGCTTAGGACCTAACGACCAATACTTGTTTGAGTATTTGGTTACTTTAGATAGAGATATTTATTGAACATTATTTAGTTATTTCTTCAGTTTTAGTTTGTAGTGATGGGGCAGTACTGTGGGCACTTTTGGCTTATAGGTAGACATATACAGAACCAGCATGTTATGGAGAGGCCCTGTGTTTTTTTGTTTTTTTTACCAGAAAAAAGAAGCAGCAGGAGCTGTAATTTGTTTGATCTTCCTACGCTTGTTTGCTTCTAGATAAATAAACAATATTAAAAGTAAATCGCACTATGGACTATGGACTTTATATACTGCGTAAATTACCGTTGCCATAGTGCAACAGCAGTCTTTTGATTTGAAGTTTATCTTTTTTCACTATAGACTCATTCACTGATGTATTGCTTTACCAAGTGAAAGATCTGCCACTTAAACCTAGGGCTGCAACTGTGATTGTATTGTAGTACATATTAATCTTTTGTTTTGATCAATAAATTGCTTTATGTCAAATGAAAAGAATAAAGAATGGTAGGAGTCTTGACCAGTCTGTTGATCAAATGGATCTCTTGTGTAAATTTGAAATTTTTAGCTGCTCTGTCTTTTATTTCAGGGCCAAACCTGAAAGTAATCAGCACTCTGTCAGTGGGATTTGACCACTTGGCTATTGATGAAATAAAAAAACGGTGAGCTACACTAATAAAACAGATTTTTTATTGCTATGACAAAGTGTTGCAAGGTTTCTAAGTTTTACTGCTGTGTGTTTTTATCAGTGGTATTCGTGTTGGCTACACTCCTGATGTGCTGACTGACGCCACAGCAGAACTGACTGTGGCTCTGCTGCTGGCCACTGCTCGCAGGTTACCAGAGGGAGTAGAGGAGGTCAAAAAGTTAGTTTCACCAAGTTCCACTCATCAATGTCTTCTTTAATTGTCTTCTTAAATTAAAACAGTCCTAATTGTGCCACACAATGGTCATACAGTCCTTTCTCGTCTCCCTTAGTGGTGGCTGGAGCTCATGGAAACCTCTATGGTTATGTGGGTATGGTCTTTCTGGCAGTACAGTAGGAATCATTGGACTGGGACGCATTGGTAAGTCCGTGTCCGGGTACTGCAACTTCAGTATAATAGGATGTAATACATAACGAGGAAAACTTGTTCTTGTCATATTTAACTTGCATCTTGACGCATATCGATCTGATATTATACTCATTATAAAGTTTAAGACCTGTTCATAGGTGAAGAAGAGATTGTGCTTGTGTTCAGGTTTGGCCATTGCTAAGAGACTTTTGCCATTTGGTGTGAAGAGACTGTTATATTCTGGAAGAACAGCCAAGTCCCACGCTGCTGAGGTGAATGGAGAGTTTGGTAAGAAAGAGACACCTACACAGAGAAAGGGAGTTGATTAAGAGCATAGTGACATATAAAGCGCAGAGCAGAAGAAGTGAAAATGTTAAAAAACTATGAAATAAAAACAAGATCTGCATACTTCATTACTTTTCCTTACCCTATGTGTTCATTCTTTTATCATTTCTTTTACCATATCATCTGTGTGTGGAGCAGTACCCCTGGACACACTTGTGTCTGATAGCGACTTCATAGTTGTGTCCTGCTCCCTGACACCAGAAACCCAGGGGTTGTGTAACAAGGCTTTCTTCAGCAAGATGAAAAACACAGCGGTTTTCATCAACACAAGCAGGTAGACCTCAAAAGTTGATTGGGAAATGCACTCGGCACCAACTGGCTTTTGTTTTGTATGTGAACAGTTAGCACATGTGTTTGTGAAGTGCTGTTAAAATGCACCATGGTGAAGATGTGGTGAATTGCTCATTTCAGAGGGGCTGTGGTGAACCAGGAGGATTTGTATGAGGCTTTGAGCAGTGGGCAGATAGCAGCAGCCGGACTCGATGTCACAACACCTGAGCCACTCCCAACAAACCACCCTCTTGTTACTCTGAAAAACTGCGGTGAGTAGACATGATGTGCAATATGTAGTTGCAATAGTTTTCCCACTTTGCTTTCTTATTTCCTGTCCTCTCTTATCTCGTGCAGTGGTGTTGCCACACATCGGCAGTGCCACCTACTCCACAAGAGGCATCATGTCGGACTTGGCAGCCCGGAACCTGCTGGGTGGTTTGCAGCACAGAGACATGCCCAGTGAACTCACCCTGTAGAGACTGAGACTGTGCCACTGAGCCTACCTACAGCCAGGATGAGAGAAAGCACTAATGCATTAGGGTAGAATGAAGAAAAGTAGTAACGTACTGATGTGGTTATAGTGTCTGATGTAAGATCAGAGCAGAGAAAGGTTGAAGAGAGTAGTAAGAATACGAATGTAGTTCAGCCTTGCTCAGATACATGTTTAAAGCCTTTCTGTTAACTAGATGCTGTCACAGTTACACAGAATCGCACTTTTAACACAGTATAATGTGCATTTTTGAGGAAGGAAACACTGAGTGCAAGCTTTAGTCATTTTGGTCATGCACTGTATTCAAGTTGTTAAACAAGAACCTAGCCAACAAACCAGCTGCACTCCTTGACACTCCTTTAGTTCAGATGAAAACGCACTGTACCGTAAATGCTAAATCTTATCATGTGGAAAATGTGCAGGTGAACTGTGAAAACCTTTTCTCGTTTGCATTTAAAATGACTACTTCAAAACCACCTAATGACTATCCACAATAACATCAGTGGATGGTTAAAGCTCTCGTTTTAAATGTAATGTTTGTCATAAGGGTTAAAGGCACTTTATGTTAATTATGTCAACGCTCTCCATGTCCACTATTAAAAACAGTACATCACTCCAGTTCTGTGTGTAACGTGATTGTTCTGAAGCATAAAAAACGATGCTTCATTTGATAGTAAAAATTGTGAGGTGCCTCATTCTAAAAATATATATTTTTAATATCAATAGAAATTAGTGCATTATTTTTCACATCACTCTTAACACAGCAATCAAAAAGAACAAGTTATCTCATGATGTTTCATTTCATGGACAAACATTAAACATTAAACTTAAAACTTTAACTTCAAATATAAATTAGCAAATTGATTTTGATTTCAGGTAACATCAAATAAAAGTGATTGTGAAAGTGTTTGAGCTAAAAAACAATCAAGTTCAGAGAGTGCTTATTTTCAAGGAATGGTGTCAAGCAATGGTTAGAGCAGAGTGTCTGCGAATGATTGACTGTCTTTCCAGTTTAGACAGGTGTTCTTCGAGTGCTTATACAGGTGGGAGGACTGGCTGAAGCGTTTGCCACACTTTGGACAGGGATAGGGCTTCTCTCCTGTGTGGACTCGAATATGTTTCTTACAGTCCGTCAGGTTCATGAATGTCTTATAGCAGATTTTGCAGGCGTATTTCTTTTCCCCTTCCACCAGCAGCACGTGATCTTCAGCCGCGGCTTTCTTGCACTTGGACAGAACATCCTCTGAAGCCATGGTTAGTGCCGGCCGATCTGCAGCACCAGAAGAAGAGGAAGGATCTGCGCCGGCTTCTGATCCCGATGGCACTTTGGGTGCGATGCGACGAAAAGCTGTTGCTCCTGAGCTTTTCACCGCCCTGGACTGGACGACAGAGGCTTCCAGACTGAGACCAGGTCTGATGCCACTGAGAAACCCAGCTAAGGAGTTCTGGGTGGGCTGGAGGATGAGTGTGTCACTAAAGCCGGGGCTCTGAGTCGGAAGAAGCTGCTGCAGGGGGACGGATGTTACCGGGAAAACAACAGAGGAGGAATCAGTGGACTGAGCAGTGGAAGGATCGCCTGCGTCACTGGCGGCAGCAGCAGCGGTGGCAGCAGCTGTGAGGCTAGCGAGGCTGTCTTCTTCATCAAGGGCCCCCATTACACTTTCACTACTGGGATTGAGGAAGCAGGAAAAGGCCAGCTCCGATAGGCTGTCCAGGCCATCACCGTCTACTGTCTCCTCACCCAGCTCTCCAGCATCTCTCTGTGCTTCAGGATGAAGATCTGTGCACAGCTGTGACTGGAAAGAGCTCACGTCTCCCTCAGTTGGACAGTCTGTGGTGATTTTCTGTTCATTTATTTCTGCATTCAAATTGTCTGTGCAGCCTTGTAGCGGAGTTGGAGGAGAATCGTTTGGTGATGTGTCTAAATCTGGGGAGTATGAGCTCAGATTTTCCTTTTTCACTTCAATCAACGGCATTTTTGGCTGCTCTCCCTCTTCCTCTCCTTCTTCTCCCACCTTTACTTTGACCACAGTGTCTCCATCTGTGTCTCCATCCTTCTCAAATGCACCTACGTGTCCGGTGCTGCTGTCTGACTGACTCGGCACCTGAATCTCCTCTGACTCTCCCTTGGTTGCTTCGTACTTCTCCTCTACCTCCTGCTCCTCATTGTCTCGGCTCTCCCAGAGTCCATCACTTGTCTTGAGGCAGTCTGGGGAGAGCAGCTCGTCTCCTCCCTCCTCTGTATTACAGGTGCTCCTAGTTACGGTCGGTGAACACTCCTTATAGTTTTCCCCAGGCAGCCTGCAGGACCTCTTTCTGCCACTGAGCCTGTCCTCCTGTGACTTTCGTTTATGCTTCGATGGTGCACTCTCCTCGCCACTGAATGTCTTCCTCACCCCCAGATATTCAACCCCACCTGACTGGCTCACCTCCACACCCAACCCATCATCATCTAAGTCCTCCTCCATGGCAGATGTCACCTGTTGAAGTGAGGCAGACATCTCCGCCTGTGAAGGGGGACTGTGCTGCTGCTGTTGCACTGACCTCCATCCTTTAGGCGGTGATGCAGGGAAGTTTTTTCTTGAGAGGTGGAGCTTGCAAGCCTTCACCACAGTGTTGAGGTGCAGATGCGAGGCTGCCAACAGCACATCCATCACATTGGAGGCCCCCAGGGAGAGGGTGGATGTATAGATCATGTCTAGCAGGGTGGAGAAGGCATCAGGGGTCACCACCTCTGCATCTAGCTCCATCACACTGGGGACCCCAACTCTAGCTCTGTCAGCTCCTGGTCTTCCACCCTCATCGGCACCATCATTAGAGCACAGGAGAGCTCTGAAGTGAGAGCTGCAAGCTGCCAGGATGGAGCGGTGAGCCTGAAAGCTCTGGCCTCCAACCACCACCACACAGTCACACAGCTGAGCATGGAGGCGCTGGTGGTTGAGCTGCTTGAAAACGTGCTGGAAATGACCTGGGAAGTCCATAATAGGCAGTGACATCTGATGTTATTGAATGTTACAGATATCCGTGGTGCAACTTCCAATACAATAACACAACGAGGGTCATTGTCAGAAACGAGCCAGCTGCACAGGAGCAGTGCTGTAAAAAAAAAACCCTCTCGTTATCCACGTCTCGGCTGCTCAAAATGGCATCAGAGTGAGGGACAAACTTTGACAGCAGCCTACCTCCAGCGGGATGTGGAGCGGTTCATTGTCTGCAGGTTTCCTAGAGATGCTCTAGAGAATGGGCGGACCTAGTCCAACAATAACGGGAAGGGATGCGGCGCCAATTCGGGCTTTGTTTCCAGAAACTACCCGCTGTCCGCACATCTGCTCCTTCTTCTACTGTCGTTACTCACGGATGCTCAAAAAAAAAGTAGCTTTTCTTGTCGTTATTGATGTGCACGGTTCATTGTCGCCGCTGTCGTCGCTTCAATCACTTGTAGTCTCATCAAGCCTTACAATAAAATACCGCCCCCCGGTGGTGAACCTGCCAAAGTGCAGCTCACATTTTTCCTGCAAATCTGTTATTGTACTATTATTTTTAACAACTGCTACATATATGTTAACCTTATTTCTTTAAAAGCTGTTGCGTGCAGTCAGTTTGACCATGTAAATGCTGTGAAGTACATTTCTTTGATATACTAATGAGTCCCAGCAGGTCTAAATATAAAAATAAAAAACAAAGAAAAAAAATAGTCACAATTAGAGCACAACACTTTTTCTTAGTTTTTCTTTGAGATGTATGTATATGTTTGAGTAACTGCAACTGAGATCTGCAGTTAAGATAGATTTTGTAGACTCATTGTAAATTTATGATGCAGACTTTATCATCAACATTAAAAATATATAATATATAGGTTTTCTGCTGCCGGTGAGACAGTTATTGGAAATGTTTAATATATATTTTATGACATTTAAAAACATTCAGTTCCCAGCTTATAGTGCCATTACTATACATTTAATATATGTATTCAAACAGAGATTTAGTCAAATTTTCCTGCTGATTGTCGATATGTGCTGTTTGTGAGCAGTGCTGAACATTTACTATCTAGCCGATAACAGTTACATATTTCAAACCAGCCAACTGATTCAACATGTTTTCCTTTAATTGCATGACACAAAAGGCATACACACTATCACACTTTGACGTTTAACAAACAAATTCAAAATATTTTACAACCAGGAAGAAGACTAGAAGTGAAAACAAGTTGGTTTATCCGGTGCAGAGATGGACAGACGCTGATCATCTTCCACAGGATGTGCTGTGATGGCCCCATTTGTCTGCTCATGATGGTTGACACCGACTCTGACGCAGTGAACTCTCAGTGGATGGAGGAAAAAACAAACCAACTTCTTCAATCATATGCTGTCGAGTTTCTTTAACACATATGGAGCTGTAAACAAAGACAAAACACAAATTACACGAGGAGAGGATTTTAGAGTTGAAGCTTAGATTGAGTCTTTTCTTGCAAGTCCTGAAAAGAGAATAATAGGGGAACCTAAACGAACAAGACAAAACATCAGCCATTTATTTATTGATTGTGGAAAATTAGTAAATCCTAAATATTCACGTGAGGCAAAAGAATGAGAAGCTGTGCCTTCAGTAACTGGTCGAACAACTCGTGTGTTTAGGGTCGTTGTCCAACTGTAGGATCCTTTTTCAGCTTAGCTTCAGTTAACTGATGGATACCTTCATGTTTACCTGTAGAATTTACTAGTTCATTGTAAAATTCATAGAAAAACACCTTGTTTCAGACACAAATCATAATCCTGCCACCACTGTTTTTCACTCCTGATGAATCTGGCGAATGAATGTTGATTTTAACCACTGCCTTTAGTTTCCTTAATGTTACGCTGGGGTTCCTTGTGATTACAAACTTTGCTTTTCGTGTTATTGTTGCTGGTCAGTCACTTCTGGGGAGGTCAACTGTGGTGTTGAATGATTTCCATTGGTAAATAATCTGACAGTCGACCAGTAGAGTCCAGATTCTTTGGAAATGATTTTGAACTCTATTTTGAACTCATTCAAAAACTTGTGTTCTCAAGCTCAGATTCTGATAGTAAAGACTTATATTTCTCTACTTTAAATAAAGGAGGACCTCCCAGAGTCACATGTGATCATCATCCTATTGAATAAAACACAGAACTCGTTAAATTAATTGATATGGTTCACATACCTTTGCCCACACAAATATGTAAGACTGGATAATTTTCCACAATAAATAGATAGGTGGGGTGAACACGTGTTTCTATTGTATAATTGGATTCTCGTTATTTAGGATTAGACTTAAAGTTTAAATAGGTTTTAGGTATATTTATGCTATAACATCATTTATGCAGAAATAGAGGTGATTATAAAGTGTTAAACAGTAAGTTACATAGTGTATAAATTGGCCATCATGTGCATAAAGTGACAACGTCCTAAATACCAGTAAAGTCAGTAAAATGTTAGAATCACTAGTATTTAGCTGGATTTCAATGTCATGTGCCTGAACTCACTGGCTCTGAGAAGGGCGACGTAAATAAGAAAGTTTCGTAAAGACGAGATCACATCTTGTCGCATTTTCTTCTTCATCTCCTCCGGATCCATCTTAGGTCCGAGTCCTTCCAGTTTGAACATTGTCACAGTGGTTTTACAGGATCCTGTTCTTCAATTTGTATTTAGAGCTGAAAAATCCGGCGTCCGGAGAGCGTGGATGAAAAAACCTACACCGGAAACACGCAACAACGGAAGTTGTTGTCGACGGCGCGCACAGAGGGACAAACCGCACGGAGACCAAAGGCAAAAATTAAATGTGGCATATTTGATCTGACTATAGCCTGATAATAAATCCATAAATTAAATAGACGAGTCTTAAAGCTTATTATATTTATGTCTTAAACATATATTTATATATATTTTATTACGTATTGTTAATGAAGAGGTATATAAAATTATCTAATCCTTTATGATATAACATAATGCGCATCGCCAATTAAGTCGAAGGGTAAAATATGTTGTTGAGAAAAAATAGCAATAATTATAAAAACGTAATGTTCTAACCATTAGTCAATTTATGGGAAATTAAATAGGCATTCCCAAATTAACCCACTAGGGGACACTTGAAATATACAGTTTAGTCACAACTTGACACAGAGTCTATTTACAATGCAGCAATGCAGGATCCACTCCCTTATCATTCCAGCTAATGTTATTAGATTGCCAAACGAATTTGCAATCAATTTAATTGCCTCAGTCCAGCTGACACAAAATTAATATAGAACCTTTGTGATCCCTAAGGGAGTTTTCTCAGCTGCCCAGTTCCCAGTAAAACTCTGGCTTGTATTTCACTGGGGCATTCTGGTGGTCATTGAATCAAAGTAATAATTTAAACTGAGAGTAAATTAAATGAAGACGGTTTTCATTACATAAGACAGTGACGTGTTGTTGTTGGGTTTAAATTCTGATATATTAATATACATGACACCTCATCATAACCATTATTTATGTCATATTAATAAAGGAGTGACACATTATAATATAATCATTATTATTCTTTATTTATTCTTTAATTGTGTAGGTGCGGTTCTCTCCTTTTACATTTGAACAGAGCAGCTTTAACAAGCAAAACAATTTCCCTGTGGGATGAAGAAAGTTTTTTTTTTTAAATCTTGAATATTAAGCATGTAAACACAACACGATCAAGGACAACAATAACTGACTGACCTTGTGCAGGAGGAGTGGGGGTCCTTCGGGCAGACATCGGAGGAGACTGGGAGGAGAGAGAGAGAGAGAGAGACCGACAGAGGGAGGGAGGGGGGGGGGGGGGTTGATTTCTGAGCTCTGGGCCGAGGATTAGACAGAGAGCAGCGTAGTGCGATACCAGCATCCAACATATAGCCAAACCCCCACACACACCACATCACCGTCATCATCCGGCCGGGGAAGGACGCCGTGGATATTCTGGAGACTCGAATATCGTTTCCCCTCGTACCAGCTCCACATCACTGATATTTCAGAGGGATAAAACCCTCCCAGACCGTCTCCTCCTCAGACCACGAGGTGAGTTTTCTCCGTGTTTCCCGGTGTTATTGTCTGATGAATGGGCGCACGGCCGTGCAGCCGAGCGCCTGCACCTTGCGTCCGATCCTGTCGTTCGGGCTGATATTTGCCTCATCGAAATGAATAATTCAGCGGACGGTGGTTTTCACAACGCCTGTAGGCGACACCCATGTTTCTTTTTGAGGGACGCGATGGCTAGATGTAAATCCGATTAAGATTATAAAGGAAGCGACAGAAGACTGACATTTCTCTCTTTGTTTAGCCCCGTGGTTTGGCTGGCACGGCTGTGGCCACTGATCAAAGTTAGTGTTGGGACCAGTGTAATGGGAATATTGATTCATTTGAAGGGTAGGCCTATTTATAAAGCATTTACCAGCGATAGACGGCGGTCGATACGTGTTTAATTATTTCTCACAGCCTAAATGTTATATTAAATACAGGTTATAATCACAGAAACGGATCTAGAGGGCACGGCTATTCTAGTGCCACATCCTATCCACTCGACATATTCACAGACACATGTGTTAGGCTGTAATAGTGGACGTCCATGCTGTTGTATGCGCAGTGAAATCACTGACACTGGCTACAGATTGGAAACGAGCGGACTAAATCCTGACGGATCGGGGGGGGGGGGGGGGATGCCAGGAGTCTGGGTAGTAAAACACGCACATTATGAATGGGCGTAGGCGACGCGCAGCCACCCTGGGACAGACGTCTCGCCTCTTTTCTTTGCTCGTATCCTTTTGGCCAGCAGCAGCAGCAGCAGCAGCAGCAGCAGCCTCCTCTTCCCTGCGCTCTTCCGTGCCAGGCATGACAAGCGCAACACAACTAGACCGGAACAATGCGTTTTGCTGTTCTGGGGCCTTCATTTAATGCATGGCATGATTTAAAAAGACCAGTGATTGCGGTTCCGGTTTGACGTGCACTGAGACAGGACTTAGGTCGGTCATTAAGCAGCAGCATCCTACCGCTGCTTGCGACCCCACAGCTGAGCACACAGACACACGCAGAGACGCAACTAATGAATGAACGGGATTTTTCAGCTGTGGATGAGGTGCATTTTGCTTTATCTCTTGTGTCTGTGCGCTCTGCTTGCGCTCCGGCTCGGTGCTGGAGGCTTTGTGCTATGACTCAGGGATATATGCTACAACATGTGATGGGAGTTGCTGCTCCGGGGTCACTCTGCCAGAGGAGAAACACGAGGGGCAGAACTCGCACATCAGGAAAGACTTGATGCCTGGCTGCATTAGCCTCGATCATCTCTGCTGACTGCTTCTCTGGCCCATTTAATGCAGCCAGCCGTCCAGCCATCCTCTCCCTCTCCCTTCTTCTTCTTTAGTAGGAGCTTCCTGCCTCCAGGGCACAGCACAGTGTTGCTGGGCTGATGCTGCTCCAGTCCAGTGCCTTGACCAACATATCAGTTCAACTGAACCGGTTCAAACATTCAATTCATATTGTTCCTGCTAATTGATTAAATTTAGTTTAGTTTCACTAAAGGGATTCTGTTAATGTATCAGACAGAGCATGGTGAGATAGTTAGAGCATGATGATGTTAGAGAATTACCAGATAGATTAGATGATTTAGTGTTGATGTACGGTGAATTAACTCACATACTGATACTGGAACAGAGTTGAAAAATCCTGTTTACCTGTGTTTTTCTCCAAACTGGACCAGTATTATTGTCCCGCAGAAGATGAATGAGACATGACCTCATTGACGCGACAGCTCCACAGTGATGGCACAATGTAGGCCAAGTCTATTCATGAACATATACAGTAGTAAAACATTAAGGGAATTAAATAATCAGTTCCCAATAACCAGGTTTTCCTCTCTTCTATTCTTTGCTGATATTGCAGACTCCAGAAGACTATTGTACTTGTGGGCCTAGTCACTGCACTCAGGTACTTTTATTTAAAGATAAGACCTCTATTGTACAGGTTTTGAAGGATCACTGAGTTGAAGAAAAATTGCTCAGACAGCAACAGAGGAACCGAGGCAGACAGTTTTCCAGACTTGCAACGTCTGTCATCCACTAACATCCAAAGGCCTTCCCCAGACATCACAGGCTTCCTCTCTAGCTGCGTCTTGCTGTCTGCTTTTCTCCAGAACCACCAGAACTACTGACAGAGATCTAAAACACTATGCAGTGCACTATTAATCTTCAAAAGACCTGTTATTTAATAGTTCACTGGGGAATTCGTGCCTCGCCAGGTCACTGATGAAAGGGGAAATGAAATGAGCAGCACGCAGTGAATCCTGTCCTCATAATGCTAATGGAATGAGCTGGCAGCCTGAACGACGAACAGGTGATGTGATTGTGTCTGGAAGAGGAAACAGTGGAATAACCAGCCAAACTTAACAAGCAACTGTGACAATCAACGGACAAACACGTGCTATCGAACAGCTCACTGTTTCTTTTAATACTTCTAGGAGGAAAGGGAACATTTATTTTCTTAAATGTTTATTTGTGATACAAAATGAGACAAATTCATAAAATGTATAGAACACATACATCAGGGTAAGTGAAGGGAGGTAAAAGTGAAAAAGTCTTGTTACAAGGCACAGAGTCAATCAACAGTGAATCAGTCAGAAACAATTTTGATAATCAGTTGATCAGAACACTTACATTTTTCTTTTCCAGTTTCGGTTTTAGACTGCATGGTTTTTATCAGGTATTTATTATAATGAAGGCTGATAATTGCTAAGTAGCTGTAAAATAAACAGTTGCAGTTAAAAGTTGTGAAATCACAAAATGTCCCGACAGTTTAATAATAGTTGTCATAGATCTCTCTGGAACAACGTGGTGGACTGATGAACCAACTGCTAGTGTTGGTAAAACACCTTCAGACGACGAAGCAAAAGCATGTGATTGTCCGTGTATGTAAATGATTCCTCTTTAAAAAAAATGACATATTGAATTTAAAAAGATATCAGTCATGACCCATTTTAGGTTCTGTGGGTAATGAGTTCCAGATACTTATTCCCTCAACAGAAAGGACGTCAGCCTGAAGGAGTTTTTACGAAAGGACGCCCAGAGGAACCGAGCCAGATACCCTGAGAGATGCCACTGTGCTGCTGAACATCTGAGGAGTTATTTTTTTAGGTGGCTGGTTAGTTTATGCATTTATGGATAAGTCCAACATTAACCAGCTAGATTAAATTATAGATGCTGAATGTGTTTAATATCTGAAGAACATGGCTTGTCGGTTTCCACAATTCAACTTGTTTGTTGTAAAAGCTGCTTATGATCATGAAGTTGCACAATACTTTTAATGCAATAAGATGGTGAAACGCATAAAACGATTTGCATCATACGAGTATCTGATGAGTGTAAATATATTTATAGTTATGTTTTTCAGATTTTAGATGGGAATCATTACATAGACATTGTTTAAAATATTCCCTTTTAACCTTTTCATAAATTTAACTTAAGACAGAGCTCTATATTAAAAACAGAGCATATCATCTGTATTTAATTTGTTTGCAGCTTTTTTCTGGTGAGACGGAAATATTCTTTGGAGTATTTATTGTCTGCCCTACTTGTTGTTCCCCACACTGACAACTTGCGTTTATGAAATGTGAAGCAATCCAGCTGCTTCCCATAAACCTAAATCACGCTCACCTCACATCATCTCGATATTTACACACACAGTCTTTTCTGCCAAGTGTGCTGCTCTGGGACTGAATGTTCACCGAGGTCCGTGTCCAACTTTGTTGGCAGCGACTGTGAGTCAAAATGAATTGTTGGGTTTCTGAAGCAACCCCTGCTGCTGCTGCCCTGCATCTCATGTGGTGCAGCTGTATCCGGTGTGTAATGGCTGGAGGATAATGTGTGTGTGTGTGTGCGCTTACCAGATTGAAACAAGACGTCGATAGCAGCCAACTGGTCCTTTCTTACTAATAGCTGTTGTTCAGTGAGTCAGTGAGGCTTCTGCTGGAGTCTGGTTACCAGTTGACTAATGCTCTTCTTGCTTATCATATTAAGGTCTGGTGAGTGTATGAGTCTGGGTCTGTGCATGGTATATGCATGAACAGGGGGCATCAGTGCTGAGGCCTGTCTTCCTTTAAAAAGCTGGACTAGATAACAAGAAGTGAAATTTGTTACAGAGAAATTCATCCTGTCGGTCAGATTGTCACGTACATTAGCATGGATTATGTTATTTAACAGGTCAGCAGCTGGATGAGGGCATTTTATCTCCCACTTCTTGTCCTAATGACACTTCGCTAGGCGCAGTCCAGGTTGGTCTGACCTGCCGTGTCCCGGTCTGGCCCGGCAGCGCTAATTGGGCTGTTTTCTATCCAGCTGGCTGCACAGAAACTGTCAGTTCAGTAGCACCTCTCAACCCCCGAGGAGAGAGTGGAGCACTTCTATGAACTGCGTGTGTGCTCATACCAGACGATAGGGTTGAATAACGGACTGTTTTGTCCGAGACAGAGAGACATTGTGTGGGAAAATGAGGGGGGTTGTCTCAAAGAAATGCAACAGACAGAGAGTGAAAACAGAGGGATTGAGACAGAGCTTATTATATTATTATGTTATATTCTCCATGTACAGTAAAGATTGGAGAAGGGGTGAAAAGGTGAAAGGAGGCAGCGAGACATGGCTGCAGGGCTCGGTGGTGATGACGTGTGGGCAGCTCGGGGACTTAAGGACATGACAGTGGAGAACAGGATTCACGATTACTATTGATTCGGCACCAGATTAGGAACAGACTCATCATCAGCTCGCAGACACGCACGCTTTACTGTCTTGGATTTGAAACTGGGATCAAATAAATAAACGTCATGAGACAGAGGGAATGATCTCTTCATTTAGAGCAAATGAGGAGAAGAAAAATAAAAGTCTGTTTTTATTTATTTATTTTATGAATGACTATACGTCAGTGTCTGCTGCCTGCCGGACTTTGTTTGCTTTCTATGGCAGGAGAACACAGCACTCATCAGCTTCTCCGTACTTTACATCTCACTGTAGATACTTTTGCTCTTTCTTCTCTTCTCCTGCAGCTTTTCTCCCTCATTCCTTTGCCACTGCCCTCTCCACCCTCTTTAAAACTCTCCCCCTTTCTTCACCCCCTCCAATATCCTGTCCTTTCTCCCTTTCTGTGCCTTGACCAATTCTCTTTTCTCTATCCCTTCCCCTTTTCTCAGCCCCTTGGAGCCCACCTCCCCCTTGCAACCTCCATACGTCTTTCCTGTGTCTCTCTCTTCTTCTGTGCTGCACTCCTCTTGTTGCCTGTGTTGGCAAAGTGGCAGAAGGAGGCGGTCGGAGGCCGAGCTAGCTGAATTAGCCCCATGCATTATTCATGTGCCCTGCAGTCTGTGTGAGTCTAGGTCTCTGCTGGCTTCTCACTAGGACATAGGGGCATTGCGAAACAGTACTGTGTGTGGGGCACAGGGTCTTTTGGAAGAGCTGCACAGATGGGACTATCAATTCCTCCTTCAAATCTTCTTGATGAAAGCCTTGGGGAGAAGGCTGATCTGTGATCTGTGAGTTTATCTCACAGATCAACATTCAAGTGCAAAATGAGGTGGTTTCCTTCCACAAGATCAAGAATGTTTATTTAGTGTCTCTCCTAATTCAACAGCCAGACTTTTTACAACAAAGCATTCCCCAAAATGTGTTTTCCTCTCCAAAACGGGGGCCAGCTGAGGTTTCAGCCATATCTGCCCTGATGTTCATATGAAAGGCTTGTCCTCTTTTATTATTTGCCAAGCTCTCTGCCTGCCTGGCAGCATTTCTGTCTTCACCACATCAAGATTCAGAGGCTGTCCTCTTTGCTTTTAGAGCCGACCCAGCAAGAACTGTTAAGTTTACTGGGCTGTATGAAATTTTAATTTAGACATCCAGACGGAGATGGAGTGCCTCATCTCCACATCGCCATGTGCTTTTGAAGCTGCAGAGAGAGTAGAGAGAGGTGGGGGAGAGAGAGAGAGAGAGAGTGAGGGAGCCCTGGGGACCAGAGGAGGGGCCTCTTGGAAAACCACAATCACATAGCTGGTTTGAACTCACATCTGTTTTGCTAGACATGCTTGCATGTTCACTCCAAATATGTCAACAACTGGAATATAGTTCTGTTACTTAAATATAGCATGAAAATACATGCTGATATAACTGAGTGAAACCTGAGAACTAGTCATTTTGTGCTTTGCTCTAATTATAAACTCGTCTTTTGCGTATACATGCATTTTATTCGGTTTTGGCAGGTCTCCTGAAAGTATTACTCTGCTCTGCACAGGTGGCTGCACCAGATTGGGATTGGACCTGATGATCGCAAGGACCCCCCTCCACCTCTTTTCAGCCAATCCTGGAGGGGCTGCAGCGCTGATGTCTCAGAGGGTGAGAGGGTATTTGTGTTCTGGGGTCCTGAAGAGACAAGCTACATCACGGTGAGTCATGCTTTCACAGTTGTTAGGCAAAATGTGGGACATTTAGCTGCTTTCTTAAAATATGTGAAGACGATTTGAGCTTGTGCTAGTGTTGGATTCATTTGAGACATTTTTCATGCAGATTATTCAGTTACTAAAAAATACATCTGCAAATGCATTTACAGTGGTTAATCATTAACACTAACCATGTACATTTAGAGTTTGTTTGCCCTTAGACATGCTTAGCTATTTAGTAAAGTCAAGACGTATAAAGGTGCATTGTGAGTGTAAAGAGTCAGGATAAACCTTAGTGCATAGGATGCGCATGTTTATAAAAAGGGCTGGCTCCTCCTGCTGCCCAGAGAGACTGTTATTGGAGACGACCACCTGACTCAGCATGGACAGTGAGAGAGGAATACAGAAAGAGAGGAGAAAGTGAAAGAGAACAGAGAAAGCTGGAGAATGACAGTAAAAACCATCACCCGACTCAGCACTGATTTCAGCATTGTAACATATACAATACACATGTGCATCCATTAGTCTGCAAGCACGTTGTGCATTAAATGCAGCAAAGCAAAACAAAACATCTAGCAAATGGATCCCAAACGGCCGTCCAAATTACCTATAGCTACTTATATATCTATATACTGACTATAACTGGCATGTCACTTTGATCGCTTATTGAATGGTGCAGGTGTGTCAATAATCACACTTCGTTCCTCGTATGCAGTTATCAGCTACCTAGCCTCGCTTATCTTTCCTCATGCTCATCATTCTTCCTCAATCCGGATCAGCAGGAGGTGCGAAAGTGACAACCTGACCAGTGTGGGCCCGTGCTGAACAATGGCCTCTAATCCTCTTAAATGACAGACCTACGCTGCACGCTTCAGTTCTGCTGAGGGAGGCCACTCATCGTTGGCCTTCAACCAGCAATCAGCTGAAAGCTGAAACCCTACTGTTTTAGCTGCTGATTTCTGATCAGAAAAAAGTTATTTATCTCATGAATATGAATATATGAGTTAACTCACAGTCGTACTGCTTAACATCCTCTATTGATTGTAATGCAGTTTGGAATTTTAGGTGCCCACAACTCAGAACTTCAGGTGTAGTAAGGTTATTGCGCTTTAAAGACTTAACCCACCTCATTTATTGGATAAAGGCATGATTTAAAATGTTACAGACAAGTGTGGAAGACTGCCAGAGAACTGTTTCTGCTACTTGACCAAAGTCTTGGCTTTTAGAAGTTTCCTCCATATTTCAGAGAGCTGATCAAACTAAGCTCTCTGCATGCTGACTGCCAAGAAGACGGCACAGATCGTTAGGTTTCAGGAACACATTCATCATCATTAGGCTTATTGATCAGGTCTGGATGGCTACTATTCCTACTATAGCACCCCTCAATTCTCTCTGCCTCCAGGGGTCAAACAGGCCAACACAGTCCTGATTAGCAGACGAATTACTGTATATTATAAGGTAGCAGCAAAAAAGTAAAGCACAGAGAGAACTTGATTCATCTCAGTACAGAAGAAAATGTACATCACCTTCAAAAACACATTAAAATCCGATTTCACTGCATCTCTGCCATCTAAAATCTTTAAAACAAAAGTCATATGAACGTATAAAAGAGCACCTTGTTGTGAATATATTTGCAGCAATAGAAAGTAAAACCTGTCAGGGAATTATCATAGCCTCCACAAGCTCGGTGTCGGTGTATTGATTGGCTGACAGGAACAAAACACAGTTTAGAGCAGTCGTAAATCTTGAGATTTGGTTGGGATTCAGTGCTGACTGGCTTTGCCTCCCTGGGGTTCGACTGAGCCCTCCATCCTTCACTGTGTCCCCACTGTCGTGTTCAAAGGGCAGTGTAAGCAGAAAGTGCACTGCTGCATATTGCCTCTGAATTCTTAGTGAAATCTGTTATTTCACGAAGCTGTTGTTCAATCCAATTATTTTAGGTAAACGCGTGTGACGTGTTGTTGCTCATGCTGACTAAACTCCACTCCTGTCTTTTTCTCTCTTGGATTTTCTTGCTCTTTGTCCACATATCTGATTATTCATCACATTCGAGGCAAGCGACATGCTCTGCATATTAAAACAGAGCAGAGGAGAAGCAGATTCAGCCCCAGCACAATTTTGGCACTGAGTGTACCATCGCAAAACAGAAGAACAGAACAGTTTCAAACACGTTCTCGCTTCAAATCCTTTCATCTCCTGTCTGTATCCTATTCTCCCCAGTTATGTCTGCAACTCATATTCTCATATCTCTTTGTCTATACAGATAAATGGAGGAGAAAGAGCGATGTAGGAGCAGGTCTCCGGCTCGGAGGGCCAGTCGGGTGCAGCAGGTGGTGGGGACAATAATACGACGCACCAGAGAGTCGCTTAGCAGGTAAGGAATTAAAAGACTCAGGGCAAACGTTCACTTCAGAGATCAGAAAATTTAGGTTTTCTCTATTTTTCACTATCAACTTTATTCACAATTGACATGAATATACCTGCTCACACAGTTATTGGTGGTTTAAGCCCAGTTTGTTCCGAGTGAGACAATACAGTAGAATAGATTCCAATGGGGGAAACAATACGGTATGCAGCAGAAAGGGATGGCGCCACTCCAACACAAACCTCTGCATCAACAACAAATAAAAAAAACTTACAGGACAGAAAACTAAACAATCAAGTTTGGGACAGAGAGTTGGGAAAACAGCATCATCCACTTCTAGGCCTGCTGCCAGATCCTGCAGTGGGAAAGAAGAATAGGTTGTGTGGAAGGCATATAAATAATTTCAAGTCTAAAATTTAGCTGGACACGTTGGTTTTTTAGCTGAGTATGTTTGTATTGTTTGTTAGAAATAGATTTAAAAGGGTAAACCAAATACGCTTAAAATGAAAATGAAATGTATAAAAATTGAGAAAGAGTACAATAGATTTCTTAACTTGCACACTCACCAGATGCCCCCCCCCCCGCACAACCACACATTCAGAAACATAACACGTAGTTGAGTGCATATTCCAAACTTGACTGTTCCTCTCTCGCACTCAAACACACCCCACAGTGAACCACAGATATGCTTTCAAAAGCCCTTCATTCCCTTTTGTCCGCTAAGTGTTTCTCAGAGGAGGAGGTGCAGTGCAGAGGAAGCTCAGTCAACTCCCCGTTAGTCATTTGTGGGAAAAAGTTTCAGCATGTCACAACCAGCTGACCACGACAGTAGGCCTCAGGGAGAGGATATCAATGTGAGACTTAAATGCAACATATAAGGATGCTGGGTATTTTCTGAGTGGATGTGAGCTGATGATGTACTGCAGTTTTGTGACTGTGACCTTTGTCCTTCACAAATTAGCATTTTATAGATGTTTATATCATGCTAAATATGACATGATATTATATGAATTTATTGTAAAAAATTTAAATAATTATAATAATATATCTGGTAATATAATATATTAATATATTGTTTAGTATTTAACTAAATATTGTAATATTTAGTTAATAAAGGTTGTAGTAAGATTTTTTTTTTTCTGAAAGATTAAGCTTGGCTTGTTGTCGATTGACATTCAGAAGTTAGTTATTGCTATTAAAGAAAATTCAGTTATGTAAGAAGGAATTTAATCAAAAACAATGGATGAAAAGGGAAAGAGTAATGGGTATTTTTAATAATTTCCCAACATTTCTTAGACATAATTACTAGTTGATCTGTTAAAAAGATAAACAGCCAACTCTTTGATACTGAAAATATTCTTCTTTTTATTATTCTCTATACAAACCATTAGTAAACATTGCTCCTGCTGTATGAAACAAAAATTTTAGATCTAGGGAGGAGAAATAATTTTGTTATATCTGAAGCAAAATTTTCCCAGAAACAGCCGGCGCTGCTTGTCAACTGTCTGCAATTTCCTAATAAAGAAGAGACGTAATTTGTTAAAGCAAATGATGAAAGCGAACAACTATCTCCCCCCATCCCCTCAAATAACCTGCCACCCTGTTTGACCTCCTCAGAGAGCGGTTGCTAGGCGATGGGAGGTCACAGCGCTCCAACAGTCTGTCCAATCAGAACTTCCAGGCTAAGCTGACGCTGCAGATCACCAGGGACCCGGTCCTTGACAGAAGCACTGGACATGGCTTCACTCTCACCACAAATGGACCCCTGCTGGTCAGGGACATTGCCACAGGTACATGGAGTGTGTGGTGCCATTATATGTGCATCCGTGTGGAACATGTTGTGGATAAGTGTGCTTTGCTTTCCTGCTTTCTCTCCAAACGGCCACCTGCTTTATGTAACAGTACACAGCCTGCAGCGAAACCGATTTACACATTCCATGTCTCTCGTTTGTCATTTTCTCTTGGTCATGATTGTCGTTCTATAGCTGTGAAGTCACTGATTGACATAATGCATTCCTTGGCACTTATTCTAACCTCAACTACAACAGCTGAATGCATAACCCCAATCACAACCTTGTACCCTGTACTCTAAAACTCAAATTCTCATCTCATTGGACACTTTGTCCAGTCCACACAACTTCAAAAGGCTGTTTTGAAGCTGTGGACAAAGTGTCCATACATTTATTGTATCAAACAAAAATTGGCTTACACAACCACAAAATACACACACGCACACAAACACACATGTATATATATAGCTCCCACCCCCACCACACACACTGACTCTCTCCTGGCATTCAAACTGCAAGGCATTGTGCCAGAGAAGCCACAGAAACAACACAGCCACCTGCTCATCCTTCCTAAATTCAATCGCTTTTCATTTAGGCAACTTTGATAGAGGGATTGAGAGAGACTGAGAGAGATGCTGACGCATTTGTTTTATGTCTGTCCTGTAAAATAAGCTGATAAATACCCTGAGGAGTGTTCCACCCTGCCACCAACTCTTTAATTGCTATCTGGTGCCAAAGAACGAAGAGAGAGAGTGAGAAAAAGAGAGGTGGGAACAAAAGATAAGGTTTCATAGACAGAGAAGATGCCAGCAGGAAATAGACAAAGACTAAAGTGCAAATATGGTAAAAAAGAAAGTGTGAAAGAGCGCAGTGTATGATGCATTTGGTTGTGGGAGGAGTAAGTGAGACCCTCATTGTCAGAAGGTGGATGTGTGAGGAAAGTGGTGTGTGTGGAAGAGGGATCGAAAAAGAAAGACAAGGAAGGGAAAACTGCAAAGATCAGGATATTGACTGAGCTCGACAAGCTTGGCCTTTCTGACCAGAGAGAGAGAGAGAGAGAGAATGTGCAAATTTAGCCCGTGTGTGTGCAGAAGCTTGTAGAGCAGTGTGGCATGCCGTCAGTGGGTCAAAAATCAGGGACAGATGGGGCTTTGCCAGGCAGACGGGGTGTGCATGGGCGTGTGTGTTGATACATACATACACTTAGTGTGTTGGAGTAAGTTGAGACCGCTGTGCCTCAGTCGCGCTCTCATGCCTGAAGACAAACGAGTATAAATAACTACAGAAAGCAGAGCATAGCTGAGCTGTGCGAGCCCCGGAATAACTGTAACCCCTCACATCCTGGAGAGCTCTGCTGAACACTGTTGAGTCAGCCATGTTGAATAACTATGTATGTCATTCAGTGTGTGTGTCCCTATATCTGTGTGTATAGCTCCCTTTATCTCAACTGAAAGTGCAAGCCCACGTGTGCAGCTGGGCTTCAGTTTTATGCAACTGCTGATTCTTTTCATTGTGTGTGTGTGTGTGTGTGTGTGTGTGTATACGCTTGTGTGCAGGGAGTCCTGCAGATGGGATACTGTTCCCAGGGGACCAGGTGCTGCAGATTAATGAAGTAGTACTGGAGGATTTGAATGCAGAGCAAGTTGAAAACGTCTTGAGGTGAGAAGATCCACAGAGTTACCTTTCTCTCTATAGTATTTAAATAAGTATGTATGGACTGTAAGAAAATCAGTGGCACTGCACCACCCGTATATCTGGTTCATCCACTGACTAAACACTCGTGACACGTCATGTCACAGTGGCTTGCTGGAGTGAATTTTTGAGTGTGTGTGTGTGTGTGTGTGTGTGTGTGTGGATGATTCATGTGAGAGGGTGTGCATGTAAGAAGGACTTAGCAAGTTAAGGGTCAAAGGTCAGAGGAGGAAGTGCTTGACAGCTGGACAGAAAAGATAATGATCTCTCTCATGTCTGTTTTTGCATGTGTGTGTGTGTGTGTATGTATGTGTATTTATTCTCCACACAGAGACTTGGAGGATTGTATCAATGTGACTATCCTGCGCCACATGACAGTGAGTACAAAAAAAGACACTACTGACCTCCTGTCAACACACACACACACACACACACACATTCAAAAAGAGTAATTACACTGTCCCTCATTTAAACATAGGCTCTTTGTATATTTCCAAGCATGTGACTGCACACTCACATCTTCTGACAGGATCAACTGCTTTCAGGTCTTGATGTAAATGTAAATGTGTGTGTGTGTGTCGAGCCTTTGATTAAAGCGGCGTCTGTATTGGTCTCAGAATTAAATATGTTGTTTGTCCTCATTGACAAGTGGGTGTGTGTGTGTGTGTCTTAGTCTGTTGTCCAGCTCCCACATCATGGTGCTGTCTGTGTGTTGTAGAATCCCAAGTCATCGATTATGTCGGCAGAGAAGAGAGCTCGTCTGAGGAGTAATCCAGTTAAAGTGCGCTTTGCAGAGGAGGTGGTGGTGAACGGGCACACTCAGGTGAGAAAATCTTCTCGGATGCACAATGTATCCTCTTGTCAGGCACTTGTCATTTCAGGCTCTGCCACATTTTTGATCAGCCTTTATTTAGTCCTATTTTCTAAGTTTCCAAGTGTTATTTTGTCTTTGCTCATTTGATACCGATTCCTCTCTCTCTTCTCTCCGCCAGGGAAACTCTCTTCTCTTCCTGCCCAATGTCCTAAAAGTCTATTTAGAGAACGGACAGACCAAGGCCTTCAAGTTTGACAACACCACCACTGTCAAGGTTAAGTGAAAACAATCTCAGAGCTGCTGGGTAGCTTTACCCACAATTCGAATCTGCAGTATTTGGAGTATTGAGACCTATAGTGTATACCGGCTGTAATGAAAGTTTGAAATGTCAGATTTTGAAATGCTACATTACTTGTTCACTTTTATTACCTAGTACCTGATGCTTGAGTGGGTGACACATCTGTCAGTACCAGTGTGCTCTTTAAAAGCCAATGAAAAAAACAACTTCAATCAGTCAGCATCATGATCACAGGTTTATCCAATTGTGAAAGACATCCTAGAAACAAGTGGGTGCTTTTTTATCTTTAAACCACACCACAAGTTATGCTGCGATTGCCCAAAGGGTGACAGGAGTGTGGGTAGACTGTAGCTGTTGTAGGTTTTGATAATAGTGGGATAATACAAAAAAAAATATTAATCATTATGTGTCTTGAGGAGGTAGTTATGAAACACTTCTGAGCAAGCTAGTGGGCAGACTGAGATCCATGTTACTCTAAGAAATAACTATGGAGGGAATGAAGAGCATGAGTTTATGAGTAAGTAAAGATATCATCTCTAAGTCCAGTTTGGGATCTGCCGACTGAGAGATGTTCTGTATGAAATCATCATAATAAGATAGGAGAGATAAAAAGGGTCAGTAACTTACCACCAGCAGTCTCATGTCTGTTGCTGTAATGTACTTATAAGTAAGCACATTACTACTGCTTGGTTTTGTATTTCCAGGAGAGTGAAATCAGATTTGACCATCTGCCGTCAGCAGACAGGGATGAAACATGTTTGTGTAAGAGGGTATGAACTGCTGTTTTTTTCACGATTCCAGGACATTGTTCTGACTCTGAAGGATAAACTGTCCATCCGGGCCATCGAGTACTTTGCCCTGGTGCTAGAGCAGCAGTACAGTATCACCAAATTGTTGCTGCTGCATGAAGATGAGCTCATACAGAAGGTGATAAAAAAACTACACAAATGCATTAATGACTGTTGTCATTTTGGATTCAATTTGAAAACTTTCATAAATTTTCAAACATTGATTCGGTGTCTTCATCAGGTGGTGCAGAAAAAAGATTCCCATGACTACAGGTGTCTTTTCAGGGTGTGTTTCATCCCTAAAGACCCTACGGACCTGCTGCAGGATGACACCTCGGCCTTTGAATACCTGTTTTTACAGGTCAGAGAAGCTAACTTAATCCACTGTACTACTTTGACACAGATGTATATGCTGTATATATATATATATATTTTTTTTATATATCTGAGTTTGCTCTAGTGTGCTCTAAATCCGCTTCATAAAACATTACAGATATAGTGTAAGCTTACTTGTTGTGGTAAGCTCTTTGTTGACGCTACTGTGTATATATACAGTATGTACTATAACCCTGGATGAAAAGCCTACAAGCCACCAACTTCTTTGCATACTCTTGTTGCACAGGAAAGCACTGGAAGAGCCACTTATGTCATGTTGATTTATTGTCTTTGCCTCCTGCTGTGTTTGTTTTTGCTGTATAAATGGCAGTTTGGGTGTCCCACTGGTGGTTAACTTACAAAGATGCTCATGAGCTGTGTATTTTGCAGTGTCTCACATCAAACGTATGTGGGCAACAATTTTATAAAAAAAAAAACAAGTGGAAAATTATTTTATTTTTAAGTTGCACATTGGTATGTTTACTTTATTGCTCATGTGTATTTGTAATGTATGTATGCATTACACTGTGACTATGTTTTTTCAGAGTGTTGGGGATGTGCTGCAGGAACGTTTTGCAGTAGAGATGAAGTGTAACACAGCACTACGCCTGGCTGCGCTGCACATGCACGAGAGATTGGATAGTTGTGGACAGACGAGGACCTCTATCAAGAATATTACGTGAGTCATATGTGTTTGTGTGTTTATCATCTCAGGGTTAGTGTTCGAGCTTGTGTTAATGCTGCAATCATTGTAATGTGTTTGGGATCACCTAAAATCTAATCTATTAATGGGACAGGGAATGTTTTGTGTGTGTGCATACACTACCTGTCAAGTTTAGAATCACAGAAAGGCAGATTTTATAACATCAAAATCAATCTGAAATATAGTGTAGACCTTGTTAATATTGTAAATAACTATTGTAACTGGAAACAGCCGTTTTTTAAAGGAGCATTCACATAAACGTACAGAGGCCTATAAGTACATTACTGTCTTCCAATTGCTTGTTGTGTTTGCTAATGCAAGTTTAATGCAAGTTATTCATTTAAAAGGAGAACAGATCATTAAAAAACCCTTTCGCAATGTTGTAACAGCTGAAGGCTTCGGTCTTTTGTACTTTCATCAATGTCCTATTGTGTGAGACACAAATGTTGCTGTTTTCTTTCTCCCATTTCAAAGCTCAGAATTCACAGACGCACATAATCATGCATTCATTTTCTACAGGACCACATCACTGACTCTGTTTACAGATTATTGTGGTAAATTAAACAGTCATAAATAGAGTCGTGATTACAGTTACAATTACATAGGAATTCAGGCAAATCATGGCTGTTTAGTAACATCTAGTGGCAGTTACGGGAAACATAAAACAGCTTCCCTTGTGCCCATCCATCCCTCCATTATCCTAACCCTAACCCTAGGCCGATCTAATAAAGGGCTGACCAACCATTCACAGCTATGTGCAAGGTAGAGTCGCCAATTAACCTAACTGCATTTCTATGGGAGGAAGCTGGAGTACCTGGAGAAAGCCGCAAGCACCTGGCCGAATAGTTGGAAAACAAGCAGGGCTGAGGCTCTTGAGGACCAGGGTTGGCCACCCCTGCCCTTTACAACAATTATTAGTATATCTGTATCACTGCTACTCATGTTTCTAATTGTAAAAAAACGGGAGAGCGGAGTTCTTCAGATTTCTTCTATATGTTGTTTTTTTTTAATGTGCTTGTCATTTCTGTGTGTATGTGGTGACAACAGGAAGGAGTTTGGATTGGACAGCTTCATCTCTCCCACGTTGCTGAGCAACATGAGGGAGAAGGACCTGAGGAAAGCCATCAGCTACCACCTCAAAAAGATCCAGTCCTTGCTAGAGCCACGCCAGAAGGTAGATACAGACTGATGGATGAGTGGGAGGAAGTGTTTAGAGGCGTAAGGAGAGACATAGTGACACTTAGATACTTGTAGCTGACACTTCAATGGCTGCTAATCTCACAGCAGTTTGAAATGTTATGTGGACAGATGGGAGAAAGATCTGATAAGTGGGATGGTCATTAAAATGGCAGCCTGGGGCTTAGGAAATGTTTTGGGAAAATAGGTATCTTGTTCAGTGAATAAATAATAACGTTTGCACTGGTTTTCTTTCATTCTGTCTCCTACTCACCTCTCTCTCTGTTATTGTTCTCTCTTCTTACATGACCTTTGTAGGTGATATCAGCTACTCAGGCTCGGCTGGCCTACCTCACTCAGCTGGGAGAGCTGATTTCCTATGGGGGACGATCATACACAGCTACGATGATGGTAAGGGGTGGGAGCCAAATGTGGCTTGGTGGGTCCCCTCCAATTCAAACTCAAACTTGGATATTGAGACATCCTTGAACACGTCAACTCACCCCATCTCTTCATCCTCTCAATTTTGAACGATTCTGTTTCATTTTGTTATGCTGTACCCTTTCTTACTGTCATCTACATTCAGCTTCAAGACAGGGAGGTGTTGGTCAGCCTGCTGGTTGGAGCGAAGTATGGGATGAGTCAGGTGATCAACCACAAGCTCAATGTGATCTCTACGCTGGTTGAATTCAGCAGCATCAGTCGAGTGGAGTTGCTCTCAGAGTCGGACAAAGTCAGCCTACTGCGCATCTCACTGCACGATATGAAGGTAGGGAAGACTGGAGATGCATATACAATACATGGAAATTGAGGCCACACATTGTATTATTCATAAACATGTAGGCACTTTTACAGTGAAAGATACTAAAAATGGATATTCGCATAACACACCACATTAGCTCATGCTAGAGTAAATATAGGTCAAGCAGTTCTTCTCAAATACACAAACAATATACAGCCTAAGGGTGTGTGTGTGTGTGTGCTAGCTAAGTAAAGCAAATTCACTGGACTGAGAAGGTGACTCTCTCTCTCTCTCTTTCTCCCACTTTTTTCTCCCTTACCCTTTGACCTTAATGGCTACCACTTTACCTTATCTTCTACAATGCCCTCTGCCTCACAGCCATTTGCCTTACTGATGGACTCTCTGGCAGCCAAAGACTTAGGGTGTCTGCTGGGAGGCTACTGCAAACTCTTGGTGGATCCCAATGTCAATGTCTTCCGTTTGGGGCGCCCAAAAGTGAGGGTGCACCGGATTTCTGCTGAAGAAGGTGTGTGTGGGAGGTTCGCCGTAATAGAGGGCGTGTGCTATGAATCCCTATCAAGTGAGCAAAAACTGTTTCACTTAAAATAATCACTTTGTGGCTTTGGCCTTTTGATAGAAATTTTTCACACCACATGTTGATGTATGTCACCAGCCAGTACGGGTATGGATAAAAAAATCAAGTCATGTCAAGTCATCAAAACTGAAATTTTATTCTGGTCTACTAATATACTAATGTTTTGCAATGTGTGTCTGCTGTTTGTGTATTTGGTGTTATTAGGTTATGTGTCTCGCTGCTGTAGTGACTCAGATGACTCAACAGATGAGGATGACCCAATGGATTCTCAAAATTACAAACGTCCAGATCCCGCAAGTCAGGACTGGGAAGAAAGGAGGAGAGAGGAGGAAGAAAAGAGGAGAGAGGAAGAAAGAAAAGAGAGAGAAGAGCACAAAGGTAAACAGGAAGTGAAGATAATAGTGACATCAGAAGGTAAGGAAAGTGAGGGTGAAGAAAAAGAAGGTGCAACAGGAAGTGGTCTGCAAAAATTTAATATTATGGATGAGGAGATGAACCTGGAGACCACCTGGTACCACACTGACCCACGGGTCACCAGCAGCTTTTCCAGCTTGTCCAGCGGCTCGTTGAGCGCTGCGCTAGAGGAAAGCGGTGCTAAAGCTGCGTCTCGTCTGGATGCACGCCGTGGGCTGTGCCAAGGCGAAGATCTCCCAAATTTGGATGTTCACCACCCCTACCTCCTTGAGCCAAAACGCCACCAAGGGCCCTTGCGACCCACTAACCTCAATTATCGTGGCAATGATAACTCTTGCCTTTGCTTTGCTGAGCTGTCCAAAGCTGATTTCCTTCCTAGCCCCCCTGAGGCCACTAGTGATGATGATGACGATGATGACGAAGATGATGAAGAGCATGGGGTGGAGGAACTAAGACGTATTTCTAAAATCCCTAGTTCAAGAGATTTGAGAATGATTGACAGCATACCCTTTCAAAGATCTCCTATTAAGAGAAAGAAAAAGATCCCTCCCAAAGTCCCCCTAAGGACAAGTTCAATTCCAGGGCACAAAGCAGGACAGGCTGAGCAGCGCCTTTCTAAGGATGAAGATGGTCTATTCCTGACTCCATCACCCAACCCTAAACCAGCTCTTTTGGTCAAAGAACCAGCCTCTGAGTCTGAGGATGAGTTTTTTGATGCCCAGGAGAGATTTACTCCCCCAGTCCCTGATCTGTCAGGTTTGTTTACAGCATATTTTCTACTTTAGCATGTTTGTTTTTTTATGTAAGAGCAATACAACATTTGTGTTAATCCACTGATTCTGAGTCTTTTTCTTTCTATCTCTCTCTCACAGACACTGAGTTGGCAGACCAGCGAAATGCTAATCGCTTGAGTGGAAGCTGGAATGGTCTTTCAGCTGTGCCAGGGAAAGAGCCATCCTCCTCTGTAACCAATAAAACCCAATCCTCTAAATTCAAGAAGGAAGTAGAAATGTCTAAAGGCTCCACAAATCACCTTACAAACCAACAGTCCAGTCCACTAAAGCCATTACAGAAACCTGAAGTTAAAGTAAAACCACCATTGGCACCTAAGCCACAGCTGCCTCCCAAACCTCAGATCATTCCTCCCAAGTCCCCCCAACATGGACGATCATATGCCCACTGCAATGGAGATGCCTCTGGACGTCTGTCTTCTGACCTCCTGGAAATGGAGCCAGACACCATGGAGTTCAAGTCTGTCACTTCTGGGGCAGGTGGACCGCCTCTGTCATCACCCCTGATCACAGCAGTGCGGTGCAGCAAGCAACCGATGCCCATCACAACACTACAAACTGAGGACAAGACAAAACAGAACAAAGATCTGATGCATGGAAATGGAACACATGTTGTTTCCAAAGACAAAACATACATTCCTGATGAAAAGGAAACCCCTAAAGTTGAGGGAAAAAGCAATAGGACTGTCCTACCCACAAAAAAGCCACTTAACCTACCCCATATGCCTCGCTCTAATTCAGGTACAAAGCTAGCCACCCCCCTGGCTGTGCCTGCCAAACCTTCTTCTCCCACCAATCTCCACCCCTTATCACTACCTGCTAGCTCTCCTGTGTCCCCTACTGATCCAAGCAAAGGTATCTTCAAGGACAACGTAAGTGCACCAAATGGAATACATCCTTGGAGCAGCCGTAATGGCAGTGTCCAGTCAGGAACCCGAAGGGTTTCCTTGAGCCATGAGAGCTTGTCACCAAAAAATACAGAAGCATCTCTTACCCTGACCACATCCCTCACTTCAACAAACTCTAAAGGTGTTGAATGCAGAGAACCTGGAAGATCTGGATCTGGGTTAGATCTTAGGACCAGCTCTTCCAGTCTGGGAGGCAGACTTCCAGCCTCTGCTCTCAGAGGGAAAATCCAGGCTCTGCCTTGGTACATGACTCGTTCCCAAGAGATTTTGGGAACTCTGGACTATCCCTCTACTAGTTCCATCAATGGAGACACATCTGGATTTGGCTCTGGTTTGTCTGTAGCCAGTGGTTTATCAGATTTAAACAAAACCCCTGTAAAGGAAAAAGAAGCAGTGCCCTCAAAATCAGGAGAGAAAGGGAACATTTTAGAGGATGGAGCTGAGGTGGTCATAGCCACCATCAAAGAGGCCCAGGAAGTGACCTCACAAATGAAAAAAGCCAATGGGACAAATGGTTCTCACCCAAATCTGAGTTTTAAAGAGAATAATGCATTCAGTGGCAGTGTTTCATCGGAACAGCCTCAGTCACGGCCCCATTCAGCAGTGGGGTTGGGCGGTGTGTCCAGCATGCAAATTGGAGGTGACTCGCCAACCTCTTCACTCGCAGATGGTACTCCACCAGAGCAGCACCGGGAGTCTTGTGGCTGCCGCACTGTTTATGCCAACTGTTTCAGTGGAGATACTGAGGATGGTGTTAGTTTTGATGAGGAGCTTACTGTTTACGAGTTTTCCCGACGCACACGCCCCAAACCTGCCCGACCTGCACCTGTTCCTTCTCCCACAACACCCTCTCCTAATCCCAATATTCTTTCACTTCTGAGAGACACCCCCCGTCCACTTTCTATTTTCTCCACAGCTTCATCTGAACTCAGTCCTATAGTTTCACATCCAGCTTCCCCCACAACCTCATTTGGTGGCCCTCTTCATTCCCTTTCCAACAAAAACTATGGTGGACTAAAGGGAGGTTTTGCCTCTCTGCGTCAAGATATAGATCAACTTCTGCTGGTCTTGGAGAGAGGAGCACTAGATAAACCACAGCAAACATCATGTCACAACTCAAACCAGGATGGCACAGGCACTAAAGTAGAGCCTGACCTGAATCACAATGGGACTGAAAGAAGTACTACCCCAGCACCAGGCCCTAATTGTACTGGGGCAAGCCCTGCCACGATGACAGAGGCTGAAAGGAGTCTTCTCCAGACAGAGGCTCGACGGCTAGCATCTGGGTGTCAGCGGGCAACCCGTGTAGGGTGGGCTCCTGATGAGGCCCTCCGTTCTTTGTCCAATAGCTTTAGTGCTCTAGTACAACTGTCAGCAGCTTGCCTGAAAACAAACCCCTGCCCTGGCTGTGATATCTGCCATCATGTGAATCTGGTCTGCGGAGTTGAGGACAATGAGAGCCAGGAAGCCATGGACAAACTGAAGGAGATAGTGGGTCTGTACCGGGAGTTTGTTGGGGCTGTTGAGACAGCTGGAACTGGTGCTGGGGTCGGGGGTAAGAGTGTGGGTCTCACTGGATCTGGACAGGGTCAGGGGGAGAGTGATGGGGTGAGGGTACTGGCCAAACGCTGCACTGTTCTTATCTCCTCCGTGTTCGCACTCACACAGCTCTTCCGGACACGCACACAAGACACCTCGGACACACCTGGTCATGTACCTCTCAATTTTTGACCTGTGAACTTTTAGCCACTAATAATCCACTGACTCTGGAGGAGTGACAAGAGAAAAACAGCACAGAGTGAGCTGGTGTGTTACCCCTGTGTTTTTGTACAGTAAGTGCCATGCACACCACAGCACACAAACATAAACCCACATTACACTTAACCACAAGGAAAACACCAAGGGAGGAAATGCCATTTCTTGGCCTCTTCTTCAACGCATATGGACTATGCATTTGTACATATGAATTTTATAATTACTTACAATTCTCTTATTTTATGATACAATATGTGTATGTATCTAAGGATGGATTACCCATGTATGTATTTATGTATTTATTTTTACAATATTTTGCACATGGTCTGTGATGTGCAGGTCTCTGGTGAAAAAAAATATGGATGTCACTGGAATTTTTATTTAGAGACAGTATTATGTTTTGTTTTGTTTTTTGCTGCTTAAAGATTTCTCCACTCCTCAAGGTGTAATCTGTAAATTGTCAGTTTTTAGGTTTACTACAGTATGTATTACTGAGAAAATACAGAAAATATACTGTACTTTTATCACACTTGGGAAAAAACAGCGATTAATTTGTTTTATATGTGCAGTGATTGCACCTTTATAGGGATTTAGTTTTTCAACATTACAGTCACATATGAATGGGATACAAATTACCATTTCAAAGCAGGGAGAGCACTTTTGACTGTTACAGATTGCACCTTTTTATGAGATGCATAACCTTGTGTAAAGCGTTTTTCTACCCCTTCCCTGGTCCTGACAGACCCTGAGTGAATGCTTCATGGAAATACTCACATTACACCAACATATGCAGTATTGGAACACATAGTTTTCATCCAAAGGACACTACATATATATTTTCTGGGAATGTGTGGGCGGGGCCCAGGGAAGTATAACAGAGGACCTTATTTATGTACTTAAAACAAGTTTGACTAGACACAAGTGTGACTGTTAAACTCTGTCCAGATGTAGCAAATATCCAAAGTCTTAAAACACTGATCCACAACTGTTCCCCACTACAGTTTTCCTTTTGGGCACACCACATGATTAATAACATACTGACAGACAGACTGACTGCTGACTGGGGTCAGAACTGTAGATATACATTTATATCTCTGTGTCCTGTTCTGTCTCTATCTTAGTTTATGGCTATGCAAATATAAACTCCTCATTCCCCTCCACATACTGTATTCTTGTTTTTGTGCTAACATTAAAAACAATAGCTGCATTGTGTTTGTCTAAATTTAATGGGTACTTTCTTTCTTTGGCATGTTGGCTGTTGTCTTTTTTCGGGAAAACTGATTACGGACTGCAACATACCGCACAGTTGCATGACATTAGCATTTGTCAATATTGAGGCTTGTGTCTATACTGATGTCTGTGCACAGTCAGTCAAATGATCACATTGCTCCATGAGTTAGCTGATGTACAGTGTTCATAAATCAGCTTGTCCATATCACATGATGCCAGCTCATCCTGATGGGATTTACTTGAGCCACCTGCAACAACAGGAAGGAAATTAAGCCAAACCAGTCAGCAATTGCTTATACAAAAATGATAAGGGGATTAGCTGAAATAATTACTGCTTATGTGTTCAGAGGTGATGAGGAAATAGGTAATGTATTTAATCTCATTAACAGATGATTGAAGTCAATTTTGTCAAGGTGGCTATGCTGAAAAAATAAGGCAGGTCTTGTAAGATTTTAGAGATCCAGCATGGAGGTAGTGTCTGTCATAGCACTAACATCAAAATATGCTGTATGTCTCAGGAGCATGCATGGGTTCATCAAACAGGTCCACACATTGAATAGTGCCCGTGTCACCTATTTGTTTGTTTTTTAGTTTGATAAATTGTATCAACAGCATTTCAAATTCAAGAGGACATTGTGTTTCCACACGAGTATCACCTCTCCATACCCACATACAATAAAGTCGATGTACCAAGAAATGTATTGTTTGAGAATAAATTACACAGTGATGTTAAAACTGCTAGAAGTCTGAGTTTAAGTTTTGTCTACAGACCAGTTATTAGGCATCAGTGATCTTGTTTTGTGACAACTGACACACCAGATGTACATAGCTGCTAATTAATTTTACAGAACTCTGACTTTTCCCCTACACAACAATGATTAAATAAGTTCCAGTCATACAGTATACTGCATGACTAATTATATATATATATATATATATATATATAGAAAAGATAAAGATTTTTAGGCTATACAAAATGCTTTAATGTTTGAAGATGGATAAAGATTGTAGTAATTGTAATTGGGGGGGGGCAGTCAGATTATGAAGTGTCAAGGAGGATGATGGGTGCAGATGCGTCAAGATATATATATATATATATAGAAAAGATAAAGATTTTTAGGCTATACAAAATGCTTTAATGTCTGAAGATGGATAAAGATTGTAGTAATTGTAATTGGGGGGGCAGTCAGATTATGAAGTGTCAAGGAGGATGATGGGTGCAGATGCGTCAAGTCAAGAATGGGTGCAGATTAACTGGTGTATATTGTGAAATTGAGTTATTTTACTGCACCTGTTGACTATAATGAAAAGTAAAGATAAAAAAAGAGTCTTTCAAGAGAAACAGTGGGAGAGCTGAGAGGCTTTGTAACAGTTCAACCCTCCCTCATCCCAAATCCCCATGTCAGCGTCCTTAATCTGATCATTATCTGCTGTCTGACTTCTTGACAATAATCTAGAAAGTCACTCTTCACTGTTGCACACATATAAAACATGGTAAAATAGTGTAGTGCTGCTGTGGGAGCTATTTGTATGATCAGATAGAGTGTGTTTAATTCGTTGCTTTACCCTTTCATATGATCCAGAGCTGTGCAGCTTGACTAATACACAACATCATATTGGTAATCCCCTCGTTACAATGAATTAAAGTGCATATTTGGCCCGGTTGATGAGACATGTTATTGTAAAGTATGACTAAGGAGGACTGCCACAGAGGTGATGACACACAAAAGCCATTCAGTTTCATGTTATCCAGGAAATGTGATTTGTTAATCTAACAGTAAAAAATTATCATCAACCCAATAGCAGACTTAGTACATTTTAATAGACTGATTTTCATAATTTCATTTGTTGAAAGGATTGACATTTTTATAATACTTTCATTAATTGTGCTTCAGGAAAACTGATCATTCTGAATTGGAAAATACTCTTAAAAAGATTTCAGCAGACTAGGACAGTTAAGATGAAAAGAACTGAAGAAATAGGCCAAGTGAACAATTTACATGGCAGCTTGGGCTTTTTGTGCCACTGAACATTACCCTCTGCCCCAGTCTTCTCTCAGCACCATTATAGCTCAGTCTCTCTGAGGGTCCAAGCAGCATGCCTTTCCTCTTTGGGCTGTCGTACACAGTGAGAGCTGCTGTGTGGTGACTGCGCCTACTCAAGCTTGAAATCTGAGCCCATTATGTCAACAGATGTTAGAAGAGGAGAGCAAGCATGAGAAAAGCGAATTATAAAAAAAATGAGCAAAGGGAGGATTGACAGTAAGTTTATATATATATATATATATATATATATATATATATATATATATATATATATGTGTGTGTGTGTGTGTGTGTGTAAAATGTCCCCACTCCAAAGAAAATGCAGCAAAAACACAGTCAAATTTATATTTTCATTGCTCTAAATATCACAGGATGCTTTTGAAGCTGAAAAAATAAAAAATAATATATAGTGCATGTACTTTCTGTAGGATTATTTGTTGCAATAGAGGTTTTGGCGCTCACAATAAAAACAGACAAGATGGGTATCATTGCGCACTTGTCAAAACTCAGACAACATACACCCTGTTATAGTGTAATCACAAATTAAAAGTTAATTTTCCATTTCTTAGCCTTTTGTACACAAAATTTGAGATCAGTGCACATAAAGAAAAATAAAATGGCCACTCCACAGTTTCATTTCAATGGTCACATTGTTTGAATTAAGTGGCAGAATTGTTCTTAATGTACAAAGTCTTGGTCAAACGTATACAAAACACCACAGCACACAGTACATACAAAGAAACAGTTCTCTTACATGACAGTTTATTGAGTCAAGTAACTTTTGTGTGAAACTGTTGAGAAAAGTACTGAAGTTCAGTTTGCTCCACAAAACTTTGTATTCAAAGCAAATAAGGGCAGTTACAGTAGACCCTGCCCCAAGTGTTTAATAGGCTAAAGCATGTGTACTGTTTTTAATATTTTGATAACAGTAAATAATCACAATGGCAGGTGGTTATCTCATGCTGACTGTTGGCCCCTGTAAAAAGTGCAACTTCATTGCTGTGGATCAGTCATGGAAACTCTTATTGGAAAAAACCTTTCCTCTCATCTAAACAAACTGACTATGACTCCATACAAGTATGTACCTTTAAATACTTTTTTCTTTCTTTCTCTATTTCCCTCCATTCTTTTATATAACCTTCAGCAGTAGCTCATATGTGGCATTAATGATCCCCCAGGAAAGAAGTGAACGGTGGTAGTTCAGATGGGCCCCTCTGAAGAGCTTGGCCAAGCTGCCACCCCTCTCTCTCCACACTGTTAACAGCACCTCTGTGCAAGGCCGGAAAGCTCCGCCTACCTGAGACTGAGCCCGGGATTTTACCACATTTAAAGGATAGAACATAATGCCAAGGCCTGCCCCCAACAACCCTCCACACACAAAATCATTAACCAAGTGACCTGCCCGGCTTTTGGCTTCTGGGAGCTTCTCCTTAATGGGCCCACGGAGCCCAAAGAAGAGCACGTTGCTTGGGCCATTGCGGAGCAGTATGGGCACAAGTCCACGGTAGCACTCTCTGACACCATATTCAGTCACAAGTGTCCGGAAGGTGTGGGCTGTATTGTTGAAGCGACCATGGTGCCTATGGTCTTGTAGTAGAGTTTGTACACGCTCAAATGGTGTCAGGACTGCCTCTGCAGTTCCTGCCATTGCTGCAGCAAAACTGCGTGTGACCAGCTCTGGAACACCGGTGTTATCAGCGTGGTCTAGTAAGACTCTAGAGAAGTCCTCATACAGACCAAACATGATGGCCACTGTAGTGGTCTTCTGGAGTAGTGGGGGCAACAGGCCCCGGTAAAGATTCCTCAGCCCATCACTCTGGAGCTGCCGCACTGCCTCAACGGCCAACACACCATGCAGCTGCTGCCGGAAAAGCACCTTCTGGATGGGAAAGGTCACCACGATATTGGTAAAAGCTGCAATGGAGCCACAGACATAGTGCTTCCCTTGGGGGCTTAGCCAGGCACTCAGATCTGCAGCAGGCAGCAGGGAGTGGCCTCCTTTAGTCAGAGCAGCCTGAGGCTGAGGTGTCCGGGCTGACTCAGAGTCCATGGTGCTAACAGCCATGAGGGGCTCAATGCACCACAGCCTGTTCCTCCAGCATCACATCAGCACCACATTCTTCTGTGATAGACATGTACCCTGTGAGAGACAGAGAGAAATATTAGCTATACCCAAGTATTAATAATTATTCAGATAATTGTCATTAGATTTAAAACAGGATTAATTTCATTGTATGGTAATACAGATATGGAAAAAAAATGAAAAAAAGGAACAGGATTCATTTAGAGCCTGAATGAAGTACTGTACAGAAATATGTAGTTATATAAAACAGGGACTGAAACAGTAAATATAAAATGGCTCAGTTTTTAAGACTAACTTTATTGGAAAATTGCAAATGAAACCCAGCCAATAAAATCTGAATTTAATAAATATAAAGTAAATACCCAATAGACATGACACTGCAGTCTATGAGCATGAAAATCCTGAATGACTACAGTGCTGAACTTCACCCACTTTGTATAAACTTGTACAACCAGGTTGCCCTAGTTAGCTGCTGATAAAAGTTATTGCACAATCTGACAACTGATAAGTGTTAGCTTAGTCATGGAGGAGGAGAGTACAAATATTGTTGGCAGAAGGTCTGTTCTTTTAATGTGATTTCCAAAGCACCATGTGTCTGTTAACATAAAGTGTGTAATGCATTTTTTACTTTGTTACTTTCATACTAGTATGAAACAAACTGGTATTTCTAGTTTTTTGTACACATAATATACCTATTACATATCTGTTTAAATGAAAGCATAATCTAAAATTACTACATGACAGATTTTACCACATAAAGCCACTTGTTGCTAAATATTGAGCATTAAGAAGATAGTGGAGTGAAAGTTGAGAGTTCATTAAAGGTTGCAGTGCGTCGACCAAAAATATCTCTCCAGAGATCCTTACATAGTTCCATGTCAGTATGACAAAGCAGGCTGCTGTATGGCTTTCAATGTGTAAACACATTTAATGTGTATTTGCTCAAGAACTGCACTTTTAAAGAGTTATTTTACTTTTACGCTGTGAGACTGCACATATACTTGAGTATATACGTTTTATGCTACTTTATTGTTTTAACTTTAATGCACTTCATAGGGAAATATTGTGCTTTTCATTCTATCACATTTATCTGACAACTATAGTTATTATTATATTAGTTGTAGAGCTACTTTTACTTTTTCCACCACTGTGTGAATGCAAGAATTAAGTCAATATCTCATTATATATTAGAATTGCATTTACTCATACAAGGAAATCATTTTGGTCCAGCCTCAACAGAGAACACAGCATACACATCAACAACAGTCAGCAAAAATAGTTACAGTATCAGTAATAATATAAATAATATTAAGAATTATAAAGAAATGATCCTAAAAGTAGAAGAGAAATGACATGGGATATAAGATATCGTAAAGTAGTTTGTGTGCATATAAACATGATGAAAGTATCAGTGTGCAGAGAAGTAGCATACAGGTATGTATGAAAGTGCATAAAGAGTGTAAATAGAGGCTGGGCGTAGAAATGAACTAACCATGATAAATGGATAACGATCACATTAATATATTCATACAAGAAATCATTAAGCGGATATTTGCAGAAGACAACACGTCTTATAGATCATTATATTATTAAAACGTGTTAAAACTAACGTCGGTTCTTTGACGAACACGCCCTTTGCGCACCGTTTCACTGGAGCTCCCCCGCTCGTCGTGTTTGTGCTTGTTTTTCATTGAACGCTGTCTGTCCGTTGATTGATACAGACATAAAGCCCTAATCTCTGGTAACAAGGCCGCGAAGCCAGTATTAACTCTGTCAGTCAGTGTATAAATGGCTAATATCAACAAACCACCCACAGGCTAGCATGCTTAACTCAAAATACACTGACTAATGCTATGCTGGCTAGCCAACTGACCTAGCTCAACACTGCATGTGAATGGGCCTTTTCGACTAACTGGAATGCCAGTTAAAGTTAAATATCTAGGTGTTTTTAACAGTTAAACGAAAGAAGGGCCGACACAGGGTCAGGCACAATGACTGCATACTATAAGAAAACACTGGTCTTCCTAGCATGCTAGCTAGCTAACATATTGGAGTCAAAACGGACAACCGCTAAATAACGTTAACTGCTAATGGGTTGAAGACTCTCTTGACAGCTGCTGAATTTCAACAAAGGAGCGTCATAAAGTTTTGGTCATAAGTTCGTCTTTACCTGTCGTGCACACCTGTCGCTGTCCTGTCCACAGTCAGGTAGAGTGTAATTGTTGCAGGACCACCACTGTAGGTCGTGTCTACAGTGGCCGCAGGTGACACCAGCAATGCATCTTTGACGCCTGCGCACTACGCTAGATCTAAGGGTGCATGGATAAGGCTAAAAACGTCTTTTTGAGTTGTTCTTTCATATACTTAGGTGACTTAAATAAGTGCAGTGTATGGCTTATATCGTTGCATAGTTTGGTTTGTTAAATAACGTTCTCTACGCGCAATATTTGCTGCGTAACATGGCTAAACCATAACATCACCGTTTTCGTGTTGTTGTGTGAAAAACCCCATCATGCAGTTCAAACGGGTCGTAAAGCAGGATGTAACGACATTTTACGACTGCGGCGTGACGTCTTATCAATACGTTAAATGTGTCGGTAAATAGAGGCTTAGCTTTGTTGATTGCAATGAATACGACTTAATCGCTTTTCATTCTCTTCATACGCCTGGTTGTTATGTGTATATAATATAATTTAATAATAGAGCACGGTTCATTCAACCAAAGATGTCAGTAATAAGAAAGTTGCATAGCGCTAACTAGTTAGCTTAATATGTTGATAGCATAGACTGTATCTGTTTGCTAGCTGTGTCGTTACATTTTACACAGAACCTCTCTCTTTAGCTTAACGTTAACGTTGGCTGTACATCTAACTTAAAGTCAGTCCACTGAGATTTTTGCATATGTTTTAACGTTACCATATGCATTAAATCACATCCTAAATTACGTGTTTTTGAGTGTGTCGCTTTCGGCAGTATTTGCTTGGTTAATGTAACTAAAATGTCAGCACAAAAAGACTGCGAATTTCTGGTGAAACGGGCCCGGGAGCTGGTTTCTGATGATCCCTGTGCGGCCAAAGCTTGGCTCATAACTGCCAGGACCCTTTACCCCGCAGACTTCAACATACAGGTGACGATAAATCTTAATTTAACGTTATAATAGAACAACTGGATTGTTATGAATTTCTCTGGCTAAACATGCTTTGAGTCCATTGTTACATTTTGGCTGATGTGTTTTCACAGTATGAAATGTACATCATTGAACGCAATGCAGAAAGGACATCTTCTGCAGGCAGACTGCTCTATGACATGTAAGTTATAATGTACTCAATCTCTTACTGCTGCAATGATTTTTTTTTACACAAATCCGTTGGTAACAGAAAATGATAACTGGCATCTTTACTGATATTATAATAACTGATAGTTGTAGCCCTTATCTATCCAGTACTGCTGAGCCTGAGCTAACACTCTCAATTATTTACCTATTCTTTAGGTTTATAAATTTTCCTGATCAGCCCATCGTCTGGCGAGAGATCAGCGTCATCACTGCTGCATTGCGCAGTGACTCTCAAGACAAGCAGGCGCAGTTTCTACGAGGTGAGAGAAATTTAATAGCCTTGTTTATATACAGCCCATGTATACAGCATTATGCTTTGAGGCATCCTTTCTGACAGGAGTCGATAATGAAGTGTGAATGCCCTTGAGAGTAACAGTGTTTGTTTTAGACAGTGTCTAATCTTCTGTGTGTGTTTGTCTTCTCTAGGGCTTTTTGAGACACTGCCTGGCCGTGTGCAGTGTGAAATGCTGCTGAAAGCCACAGAGCAGTGTTTTAACACTTTGGAGAAGGCAGAGATGCTGCTGCTTCTCTTGAAGCGCTTTCCAGAGTCTGTCGTCCAACACGGGGTACATTATAATAACATAACTTGTGTTGAAAAGTCAGTATTGACATATTTTTACTTTGTGTAAATACCATTCAAACTCAGTTGTAACAATCTGCTGTATTTTTAGGTCAGTTTAGGAGAGACGTTGTTGGAGGCAGAGGCATCAGAGAATGTGGAGACTCCTGTAAACTGCTTCAGAAAACTTTTTGGTCTGTGAAACGCTTTCAGAAAACTTAAATCTTTCAATTTTTATCCGTTTGCAAACTGACTCTTACTGTGTTTTAATTTTCACTATTATAGTGTGTGATGTTCTACCTTTGGTGATAAATAACATGGATATGCGCCTACCTGCTAGCCTGATGCAGAAGTACATGCTGAAAGCAGCTGAATTTTACATTGGTTATGTTACTCGTGGACCCTCACCTGATGTTCAGATACAGGGTAAGGCTGCAATGTATTGATTTTTTGTATTTGATTTTTTTCTTTATTAATGTGTCACTAGTGTGATCACTTTAAATGTCATTATTTCCTGTTCTATTCTAACTATTCCTGTATTTTTTGACTGCATCCTCCACATTTTGGTATTCCACATTTGCTTCATCTCAGCCTCTCAAGATGGTGGGTCTCTGAAATCTCCCAGTGTGTCCCGTGGCTCTCAACGTTATGTGATTGATGGCTTGTCAGAGAAGTCATCAGTGGTAGCAGAACCTTGGGAGAGGCTGTTAGATATTCTTGCTGTGGTTGGAGCTCGCTGCGAGTGGCAAGGAGACAAGGGACAGAGGTAGTCTGCCAAATCACAATAATCAAAACAGATTAATGCAAAGCATTACATACAGTCCAGATCAATACATAGTAATGTAGGAATTCTAGCAAATGTGCTAATATATACATAATTATGGAATAATATAACAAAATGCTCAAAATCGAATTATTGTAAATTCTAAATTCTGAAGATAAATAAAAATACAGTTGAATTAACTTTTTTTGATGTTACAAAAACATATGTAAAAGACATATAAACAAATAAATTGTATAATTTGATTATACTCTGTATATGTGACATGCATCAATATATGTCCAACATTTGCCATTTGACTGAGGGTTATCTAAATGTTTTTAAGACTTACTGTTTTTGTGTGTACATTTGCACAAGGAGTTATATGGAAATGCTTCAGAGAGTGAAGGAGTTGTGCCGCTACCTGCCTGGTCTGGAAGGAGACACGAGGTCCCGTTGCTGCAGTCAAGTGGTCATCTGTGCTGCACTCGTGCTCTTCCGCAGTGCCTTTCTGTATGTCTCAGCTGTACAGCCTGCATTGTTCCAGGGTTAGTTTCTATGTTTGCAAGCACATGTAGTTCTCTGTTTGTTTATTTACTTAACTTAAGTTCTTCAAGATATGCATCTCCTTTTTAAGGAAAGCGTCAGTGATTATGTGACATCTTTGGCAGGTGTGAATGGGTTGAGTTCAGGGCCATGGATACTTGTAGAGGATTTGAGCTCAGTGTACAATGATGTGGAAGTGGAGAGAGGAGCTGCGAAACATTCACATAAGAAACGCAAACTGGCTGATGGAAGAGACAAGACTATGGTGAGGACAGATTGAAGGTTACATAGATGTTTATAGCCGGCCAACAAAGGTTGACGGACTGACACACTGTTACATACTGTTTGTTCTTACAGTAAATATGTTGTAGTATATGGGTATAGGATGTTTTCATTGCATTTGCTTTTGATTTCTAATATTTTAGAGCTCAGATGATGAGGAAGGTTTGGGAAAAGGCCGTGGTCGACACATCCTAGTAAACAAGACTGAGATGCCCAGCTGGTCAGAGACTCTGGAGAGTTTTCGCATAGCGAGGGAGAGCTGGGATCTCCTTCATTCCCACGACAGTCTGGAAACTGGTAAGCACCTCTAAAGTTTGTTTGTGATTCAGTCACTCTATCACAATATCATAAGGTCACAACAACTTGAACAGTGATATATTGTTATAGTTTGTTTCTTATAGAACACAAGACTTAACAACAGGACACACACAAAATGGCACAAGATGGCAACAATTTACAAAAAGTGTTACATTACGAATCTAACAAAGCAGCATATTTATGGCTAAATGCTTGATTTCTCTTTAAAAATTGTTTGAATCTAAAAGAAAAACAATTGGTTGATTCACATTACGGCAAAAGTACAAATGGGAATTTAGAAAAGGGCAATGTAAAATTCACACCTTAAGTTCCTGAGCAAATAACCCTGCGAGGAACCACCTTAAGATTATATAGAAATGTCTTATCTTATAAATTTGCATTCTGACAGAATTCAAGAAGATCTGTGCCTCATGGAAGACAGACAGCTGGCTGTGGTTC